>NC_057847.1:22441428-22746607 GCF_910594005.1 Cervus elaphus
ATTGTGTCTGACTCTTTGCAATCCTGTGGACTGAAGCCTGCCAGGCTCCTCTGTCCATGAGATTCTCCAGGCAAGAATATCAGAGTGGGTTGACATGCTCTCCTCCAGGGGATCTTCCTGACCCAGGATTGAACCCGAGTCTCCTGCATCTCCTGCATTGCAGGCGAATTCTTTACTTCTGAGCCACTGGGGAAGTCCATTATTTAATACATATATGTATCAAGTATGTATACTATATATATTATTTGATATAAATATATACTAGTATATATTAAAGCTGAAACTGTAGCAGTGGATGTTTTGTTGTCATTATTGTCACTAAGTTGTGTCCTACTCTTTTGTGGCCACATGGACTTTAGTCTGCCAGGTTTCTCTGTCCATGGGATTTCCCAGGTGAGAATACTGGAGTGGGTTGCCTTTTCCTTCTCCAGAGAATCTTCCCATCCTAGGGATCAAGTCCACAACTCCTGCACTGGCAGACGGAGTCTTTACCACTGAGCCACCAGCAAAGCCCAGTGTATGTTTTAGGTTGAATCAAAATTCTCTCTCTCCATCCTCCCACACTCCCTCTTTCTCCATTTCATTCCTTAACAGATTTGAGATAACTGATGGGAAATATTGTGATATGTATTAAAGTCTCATGGCCAGATGAGGCGACAAGCTGGGAATTCTCAGAGGTTTTTGTTTTGAATGTAGATTTTGGGAAATATAAGAATCTCTAGCTCCTAGGATGTGACGGTGATCTGAGTACATTCTGGTCTTAACCAGAGTGTGTCTTGATCCACCCTGTCTCTCTGGCATGGGGGGAAGGCTGGAGGATTCCAGTAGACTCCTGGTATTTAGATAGGTGTACCCAAGTCTCAGGTCAGAGGAATTTGGACCAGGGGCAGTGACTCACTGAGAATTCACAGAACAAATAACACTATTCAGGGAGCTAGAACAGTTTGTGACCTGTCAACTAGGAACACTGCTGCCTCTCAAAATGGAGAAATTCATCAGCTATAATGAAGGATCTTGCCAATGTACAAGTATAACTGTTAAGATTCTGGCCCCAGTGGATCAGTTTGTGGATTCATTTCCCCATTGTGTAAATGGCATAACCACCCCCCCCCCCCCCACACACACACAGTTTGTGAGTAAAGAAATTCACAGAAAGAATATCCTCTGTTTTACAGAGGAAATGAGTCTTCATTTCTTTTCTTATTCGGGGCTTGCCTCAAGGTGTGTTAGGAAGATTTGGGCCTGGGTAGAATATTCCTCTGAACTTCATTCCTTCTGTTTCGTGACTAATAGCTTTTCCTTATAACCACATAAAAAATTGATACTGCTTTAGAAATGAGCATTCCATGTCTCTTTGGTTGTTCAGACACTCGGGCATGTCCGACTCTGAGAACCCCATGGACTGCAGCACGCCAGTCTTCCCTGTCCTCCACCATCTCCCAGAGTTTGCTCAAACTCATGTCCATTGAGTCGATGATGCCATCCAACAATTTCATCCTCTGTCGTCCCCTTCTCCTCCTGCCTTCAGTCTTTCCCAGCATCAGGGACTTTTCCAATGAATTGGCTCTTTGCATCAGGTGGCCAAAGTATTGGAGCTTCAGCTTCAGCATCAGCCCTTTCAATGAATATTCAGGGTTGATTTCCTTTAGGATGGACTGGTTTGATCTCCTTGCTGTCCCTTGGATTCTCAAGATCTTCTCCAGCAACACAGTTTGGAAGCATCAATTCTTTGGTGCTCAGCCTTCTTTATGATCCAGCTCTCACATCCATACATGACTACTAGAAAAACCATAGCTTTGACTCTTCAGACTTTTGTTGGCAAAGTGTTATCTCTGCTTTTTAATATGCTGTCTAGGTTTGTCATAGCTTTTCTTCCAAGGAGCAATGTATTTTAATTTCCTGGCTGTAGTCACCATCCACAGTGATGTTGGAGCCCAAGAAAATAAAGTCTGTCATTGTTTCCATTGTTTACCCTTCTATTTGCCATAGTGTGATGGGACTGGATGCCATGATCAAAAAATGTTAATTTTTTGAATGTTGGGTTTTAAGCCAACTTTTTCACTCTCCTCTTTCACCTTCATCAAGAGGCTCTTTAGTTCCTCTTCTCTTTCTGCTATTACAGTGGTGTCATCTGCATATCTGAATTTATTGATATTTCTCCCAGAAGTCTTGATTCCAGATTGTGATTCATCCAGCCTGGCATTTCTCATGATGTACTCTGCATAGAACTTAAATTAGCAGAATGACAATATACAACTTTGATATACTCCTTTCCCAGTTTTGAACCAGTCCATTGTCCCATGTCTGGCTCTAACTGTTGCTTCTTGACCTGCATACAGGTTTCTCAGGAGGCAGGTAAGGTGGTCTGGTATTCCCATCTCTTTAAGAATTTTCCACAGTTTGTTGTGATCCACACAGTCAATGGCTTTAGCGTAGTCAATGAAGCAGAAGTAGATGTTTTTCTGAAATTTGCTTGCTTTTTCTATGCTGTAATGAATGTTGGCAATTTGATCTCTGATTCCTCTGCCTTTTCTAAATCCAGCTTGTACATCTGGAAGTCCTCGTTTCATGTACTGTTGAAACCTAGCTTGAAGGATTTTGAGCATAACCTTGCTAGCATGTGAAATGAGTGCAATTATGTGGTAGTTTGAACATTCTTTGGCATTGCCCTTCTCTGGGATTGGAATGAAAGCTGTCCATGTCTCTAGTGAATTGCTTATCTTTCTTAAAGCAGAGTGAATTGCTTGCATTGTCATTCTTATGTATTTTCTGACATAAGTGAAAGTGTTAGTTGCTCAGTCTGTCTGAGTCTTTGCAACACCATGAACTGCAGCCTGCCAGGCTCCTCTGTCCACGGAATTCTCCAGGAAAGAATACTGGAGTGAGTTGCCATTCCCTTCTCCAGGGGATCTTCCCGATCCAAGGATCAATCCTGGGTCTCCTGCATTGCAGTAAGACCCCTAACCGTCTGAGCCACCAGGGAAGCCTTGACATAAGAGAAACACTAAAGCTATCAATTGCTTTAGACTGTATGACATATTTTGAGGACCACTTAAAAGAACGCTGTGCAAAACAATGAAATAAGACTCTGAACTCACCCAAAAGTTTAGCATGTGCTGGGGGCTTTGGGCACAGTTAATAGACAAACCTCTTTTGCTGATTTAGCCAGGGTATCTCTCAGAAGTAAGCAGAAGTGATACATTTTTATGTTTAACACACGTAACATTGGTGCACCTGGAAGATTCTTGTTAGTTTCGAGCAAGGGAAAAATAAGATGGCTACAGAAAATGCCAAGAAAGTTTCAGAGGCTCTAATTTCAGTGTATATCTCTTATTACCAGTATACTAGTTGTGGGAACAGGCTTTCCACAGCTTCTGTCTGTGGATCTTGGTTCCACTTGTCCTTTTGTCTTAAAGAATTGATTCTTGACTTAATCCCAGAGGCACAGCAGTGAAGAGAAAAATGGATTTTCACATAAGAATAGACCTAGACAATTCAGACTCTGTGGAACGACTGGCTACATAATTTGTAGGGCCCAGTGCCAAATGAAAATGCTGGGTTCCTTGTCCAAAACTTATTAAGAGTTTTAGGCCTGTGACAGTCGGGCATTAAAGCAGACTCAGGACCCTTTGAAGCACAGGGAACTATGTGACTGCACAGGCCACATGCCAGGAAGCTGGCCCAGCTCTCTGGTCTGGAAATAGAAAGGTCAAGGAGGATCCGCTTAAATCTGAGCCGTTTAGAAAGCAATAACGGAACAGGTGAATTTTGTTTGTGGCATCGCACAGTATTAAATTTATGGAAACCGCTGTAGTTCCCAGTAGATGTTATCAGCTACTCCTTCTATGCGAAAGAAGCAAACATCTTCTTGGAGAAGCTGCACGGGTGGATCTGAGAGTTTCTTTATTTGTGGCAGCCACAGGTTCAGGCAGAGCCACAGAGGGCCGAGGGATGACCCCCGAAGGCTCAGTCTGGGTATAGTTGACATTCTTGAATTCCTGGGGTAGTCACAGAAGGCTCATGGTGAATGTTTTGTTTGTGGACCCAGACCTGGGTAGCGTTTATTCTCCACATAGAGTGAAGGTTCTCACAAAACTTAGAAGAGACAGGAAAGCATTGCCTCACAAGGTTTTGTGTGTGGCAGTGATGGCAACCGGTGATTTCTTGCACTTAACTCACTGTGTGTTTATAGCCACTCTTCTCACTGATCCTCAGTTTACACAGCTGGTCAGCTTTTACTGATGGACTGTAATAATGGAGGAGAAAGCATTAACTCTGAGGGATGTTTCAGAGCCATTGGAAAACTAGTAGGAGACTATTGCTTGGTTCTTTTTGTTATAACACGAAGTATTAAGCAAAACATAAACAGATTTTAATAAATGACAAAAATCAAAACATAACAGAAATTTCTTCTGTGCTTAAATCCATACGAAAAGAGTAGATGCCATATTTTTCATGCAGTAGTCACATATAAATATTTGTTTCTAAACAAATCATTTTTAGAGACAACATCTTACTCATCAAGATGTTTAATAAAACATCTGTTTCTGATGAGAAAAAAAATAACACATGCAGGGACACGAAAGCAACATTCGTGGAGTGGCTTACTGTACTAGGGGCTTCCCTTGTGGTAAAGAATCTGCCAGCTGGTAAATCTTCCAGCTGGTAAATCTTCCCTTGTGGTAAAGAATCTTCCCAGCTGGTAAAGAATCTGCCTGCAATGTGGGAGACCCAGGTTTGATCCCTGGGTTGGGAAGATTCCCTGGAGAAAGGAATGGCTACCCACTCCAGTATTATGGCCTAGAGAATTCCATGGACTGTATAGTCCATGGGGTCGCAAAGAGTTGGACATGACTGAGTGACTTTCACTTCACTTCACTGACTGTATTAGACACCTTCGTATGTAGCATCCTTAGTTCATGTGACTACCACTTAGAGGTAAGGAAGATGTGGTTCAAAAAGCAAACATTTCACTAACAAAGTGCTTCTATAAAATGTCAGTTAATAGGTGTTCCATGATAGTCAAATGCTTGAGAAAATACTTCATGTTATCAGGCACTCAGAAGGTTAGGAGACTTGGACTATTTAATTGACATTCTAGGCCCTTTGCTCTTTGCCTTTTTCCCTCTTCTTCCCCATGAGGGTTAGAGGTTTCTTCTGGCCCTCAGTTCTGACAGTAGGAAAAGCTGCTCTCAAAAAGCAATAAGGAAAACAGTATCATCTGTAGCCTTGTAGATGTCTGCAGGCTGGTGGAGGTATACTTGAGGGACAGAGAGTCTTCATGGAATCCCTGAAATTTTACTGTAAAGTTTTGCTATGTAAGCCAGACATCAGTGGCTGAATCTGTTTCTGTTCCCAAAAATACCCAGAGGGATGTAGTCAGGAATGTTTGCTGAAAAACTCTGGACACTCAGTACTGTAGTCAGTCTTTGGAGTTAGCATTTCAATTTCCAAGATTTGGATCAGTTATCTAAATACAGTTCTTTGGGTGAAACAGATTTAGTTTTAGAGTTACTGTGTACTCTGTAAAATCTGAAAGACATACTAAGTTAGGTTGAAATAGGATCACAATAATAAGAGAAGGCTTTTTATCTGATATGATTAGGGCTTGGTTGGGTAGATGGTGCAGTGGTAAAGAATCCACCTGCCATTGCAGGAGATGCAAGAGGCCTGGATTCAATCCCTGTGTTGGAAAGATCCCCTGGAGGAGGAAATTGCCACCCACTCTAGTATTCTTGCCTGGAAAATTCCATGAACAGAGGAGCATAGTGGCCTACAGTCCATGGGGTTGCAAAGAGTTGGACATGTTGAGCAACTAAGCATGCCCCCAGGTAGCCCCAAATTCATTAAAATCACGAATTATTTAAAAGCAGTACATATACATCTTAAACATTTTAATTAAAAATGTTAATGTATATCCATCAGACAATTTGTTATTGTCAGGCAAGTGTTTCCTTTGATTGAGGATCCATTAAGTAGAGAATCACTTTGTTTTCTTTATATAAACCACACCCATAATGATTTATCTATGGTTGATAATTTAGTTTGATTTAAGATGGAGCTAGAGTTAAAAGGCACTTGTGAAAAAATCTAGAATCCTTCTAGACTTGTATGATTTTTCTCCAATTTTTTATGGTTTTCTTTCCTACATCTAATTTGAGAGCTTTTTCTTTTGATGACATAATTTTATCAAACTCTCTGTATTTCAACTTAATTTTCTTTTTTTATGTTGTTCAGTTTATGTAATAAAAATATATATGTACCCAAACTTACAATAATAAGTACAATGGACATAAACAGGTTTGGGAACAGATACAGTTAACGCTTGGTAAACAAACACTCTCAGCTAGTAGGGCCAGGTGTATGCATGAGTATTGGTCTCCTAGTTAAACCTTTCAGCACGCTATAGGTATATCACTGTATTTTACAGAGGTCATCAATTTAAGCTGCAGGTAGAAGTAGAAGTCATTAATAGAGCTTCTGCGGTGGTCACATTATATTTTTCTACTTTTCAACTACCTTTGATACTGCGGTTCTTCATTTCTTCAGGCCTTTCTATCTACTTCTGGGAATCCCCAGGGTGATGTTTGACATGCGTTCATAAGCAAGTCTTTTTATTTTCCTTAAACGTTGTGGGCTCTGTTGGTCTAAGCCTCATGAAGGCAGCATCCCTTAGTTGACAAAAGCTGGGCTGCCTCCTACCAGACACTTCATCATGGCTGGAAACTACTGTTACCCTGGGAGTGAAAAACTTTCATCCCCTAATATAACGAGCTCTTTACATGTTCTATTCATGTCTTTCTTTGTTGGAAATCAAACATCAGTATATGGAGGCGAGGTCAGCCACAATTATGACTGTCAACAAACAGGATATCCTACTAGTCACTCCCTTTCCCCCGACAACTGAGGCATTGTTACAGGGCTAAGGTGTGGGTCTGCCCTTCTCTTTCCTTGGTTTAGTTGCTAAGTCATGTCCGACTCTTACGACCCCATGGACTGTAGCCTGCCAGGCTCCTATGCCCATGGAATTCTCCAAGCAGGAATACTGGAGTGGGTTGCCATTCCCTTTTCCAGGGAATCTTCCCAATTCAGGGATCGAATTTTCTATCCACTGGGTCGATTTTCTATCCACTGAGCCACCAGGTAAGCTTATTTCCCATGTCTTCTCCATGGACTTCTTCATGTCTTCTCCATGGTCTCCATAGACTTCTCCATGTCTAATGCAAATGGACTCCCAGCAAGTCCAGGCTGCCAGACATAGTGCAGACATGGGCCCACAGCTCTGACATTTCTCGAGTGTCCCTATTATATCAGTTCTCCATTTTTTCTTCTGTTAATTGCTGCAGTTGTGGTACCATGGTAGGATAATCTAGTGAGGTAATAAAATCCCCATTTTCAAGAAGAGGAAACCAAGGCCCAGAGAGTAAGACACACAACTGGGAAGCAGTGAGTTGGGACTGGAACCAGCTCCTTAACTCTCCCCATGTTTTTCTAAGAGAGAATGCAGAGCATCCACCCCATTCATGAAGCAGGGTCTGTTGTGGGCAAAGCAAGCCCGAGGGGGCTGTGAAAAGGCTCTGATCCACTGGCAGGGATGCGCCTGCTTGTCCTCTGCTCTGTCCAAGTACATGGCTCCCCAGGCTGACACTGCAGCAAGAGGAAAAGACATAGTTGAGGAATAAGGGAAGGGAGTCAAGGGTGCATTAGCCTGAAATCCTGAGCTTCCAATGCAGGGGGCCAGGGTTCCATCCCTGGTCAGGGAACTAGATCCCACATGCTGCAACCAAGACCCCACACAGGCAAATAAATAAATCAGTTGGAAGAAAAAAAAGAGAGTGTATTGGCCTGATGGGAGGTGCTGGGACCTCACTTCCCTGAATGTCTCAACATAGAAGATGATGACAGGTGTGTTCCCACTCCCAGGGACATGATAGTTCAGTGCTATTATTCTTTTATTCCTTTCCATGTCTGTAGTTGCATGCAACAGGGTGGGGTTAATCTTACTCTAGTTTGAGTAAGTAAAAAATTGAGTAAAAAAAATTAAGACTCTGAAAGTTAGAGTCTCTTTTCCCCTTTTTATATTTTTCTTGCTAATTGAAATAGTTTGTCAGTCTCTTGTTTGAGAAACTTGTACTAGAGCAAAAGTCTTTTAATCTAAGATCATTTGGCTTATGTTTTTTTAGGTAACTACTCCTTTTTCCAACATAATGTCTCAACTTTTTCATTTTTTGGGGGGAGAAGGAAGGACTTATTGGATCTTTTCCAAAGCAATGTCTCAATGTGTCAACTTTAAAGAAGCAAATATAAGTCCTGGACATTCCTCTGGCTCTTCGTGTAAAGAACAAAGAGAACCCAGGACTCCTGGGTTCCCACATAAATAAATATTTTTGTTTTTACACTATAGCAGTTCTTAAAACTTTAAATTTCAAGAACAGAAATCAACAACTTAGGGACTCTCCGAGTCTGCCCGAGTGTCTATCAACACATACTGTACTCTTTTGTTCTCCTGATAAATACTTTACTAGTCTCACTGAAAAAAAGAACAGATTGTCTTACTTTTACAGAGCAGGAAACTGAGTCAGATAGAAGTGATTTGCCTAATGAGACACGACTGGTTAATAGCAGAGCTTGGATTAAACTCAACATTTCTTAACATTGAGTTCAGAGTTCTTTCTGCTACCTTGTGTTGCCTCCTATGCCACTGATGAATGGATTAATGAATTGCTCTGTATATGGTGGCTGAATGCCCCAAATGCCTTTGAAAGTAAGAAGAGAGTATTATTTCTTACTGATTGTTTTGTTTAAATGAATCACCAGAAAATTATAGGAACCTCTCTTAAGCTTCTATATTCCCTGATTTATGTAATTTTAGCTCAAATCACAGGTTTCCCAGTACTCCCAAAAAAGTACGGATATTTGGAAAATGAAAGCCACATACAGATTAGATTAAATAAGGTAAAATTGTGGTAATCCTTCAATACGATTTAGTAATGTTCAGACTCAGTAGTACTCCAAATTATAGTTTTTCCAACGGTTTACTGTTCATCTACACTATTCATTTCAATTGCCAACCCTGCTTGCCATATAGACATGTAGTAGATTTGTTGGAGAAAGCAAGCACTGTTTTAACTACAATAGCCTGAAATGCTAGTAGTCACAGCACACTATCACCTGTCAGAAGCTCCCAAGGACCGCTCCTGGAAATCAGCTACCCACCTTATTTCAGTCCTATCAAATGCCAGTTGATTGATTTATTAGTCTATTAAAGCAGCTGGAGAATATCTCACAAAAGGATTTATTTGTTTGGAGGTACCTGAGAGAAACTGGAAGGTTCTTAGTAAGAGATTTTGAATTTCTACCTTATGAACTGCTGGCTGGTATAATAACTAAATTGGGACACAGAATGCCTGAGTAATATGCCAAGACCATAAAGCCAGGCAGCCTGGGAGCCAGAGAGACTTCAGGCGGTGTGCCCTTAACCACTATGCCTCTGCCTTCCCATTACGAAGTGAGCCAAGGGCTGTGGCATTAAGTCATTTTTTTTTTTTTTTTTTTGGGATTCACAACTGGGCTCTGCTATTCAGGAGCTGTGGAAACTTGGCAAATGAACTTATACCTTTGTCTCCCCTTTGTTAACAGACAGGGCATTAGGACTAAACTGGGAATTTTTGGCGAGGTTTATGTGAGGTGACACCTACTTACCACAATACCTAGCATCTAATAAGACCTTAGCCAATGGCAGCCTTTATTATATTATTGTTGTTATGACTGTGGGGGACTTAAAAATTAAGAGGTATTTTACTGAGTCCAAGGAACTTTTGATTTAATTGGGGACTGAAAATATAAGTAGGTGCCAATTAATGCAGAATCAAGAATAAAAGCATAAGAAATTAAACCCCATAATTTTTTTTTTAATTTTTTATTAGTTGGAGGCTAATTACTTCACAACATTTCAGTGGGTTTTGTCATACATTGATATGAATCAGCCATAGATTTACACGTATTCCCCATCCCGATCCCCCCTCCCACCTCCCTCTCCACCCGATTCCTCTGGGTCTTCCCAGTGCACCAGGCCCGAGCACTTGTCTCATGCATCCCACCTGGGCTGGGGATCTGTTTCACCATAGATAGTATACATGCTGTTCTTTTGAAACATCCCACCCTCACATTCTCCCACATAGTTCAAAAGTCTGTTCTGTATTTCTGTGTCTCTTTTTCTGTTTTGCATATAGGGTTATCGTTACCATCTTTCTAAATTCCATATATATGCGTTAGTATGCTGTAATGTTCTTTATCTTTCTGGCTTACTTCACTCTGTATAAGGGGCTCCAGTTTCATCCATCTCATTAGGACTGGTTCAAATGAATTCTTTTTGACGGCTGAGTAATATTCCATGGTGTATATGTACCACAGCTTCCTTATCCATTCATCTGCTGATGGGCATCTAGGTTGCTTCCATGTCCTGGCTATTATAAACAGTGCTGCAATGAACATTGGGGTGCATGTGTCTCTTTCAGATCTGTAAACCCCATAATTTGAAAATGTTCAAAGGAGGCAGTGGTATAAACAACGTTTACCTCCTTTCTGGGTTTACTTTGGCTCAGTTAAGAGTGTCCATGCAAATTTTTCCATTTGCAGCAAGACAGATGGACTTGGAGGGTATTATGTTAATTTAAATAAGTCAGACAGAGAAAGACAAATACTGTAATGAATCACTTATATGTGAAATCTAAAAAATAAAACAAACCAGTGAATATAATATAAAGGAAACAGACTCACAGATATAAAGATATAAAGAACAAGTAGGGAGAGAAAGGTGGGGAGGGGCAAGATAGGGGTAAAGGATTGAGAAGTACAAACTATCATGTGTAAAATAAGCTACAAGGATATATTATCAACACAGAACACAACAAGTATTTTATAATAACTATAAATGGAATACAACCTTTATAATTGTGAATCACTATGTTGTTCACCTGTAACTCATATCATATTGTACATATATATCTCACATTTCTAAAAAGTGTACATGTGCTATATACAAGTATTGAATCATTCTGTTGTACACCTGAAGCTAATATAATGTTATATGTCAACTATATCTAAATTTTTAAAAAGTGTACTTATGCCAATCATACATACCTTCAGCAATATGCCATTGACTTCATGAGCAAAATTCTAGATTTTTTAATGTGGACTAACTTTTCATTTGCCCTGCTGTTACAGTCTGTTTTAGATGAGGAAGCAATTTCATGCATTTTTGCTATGCATCATTTTTAGCTCTTTCATTCAGCACCAATCTAAAATCAACATAGTATTAAGTAGATCTTTTTCAGTAATTGGCAAATTTCAAATTTTTATGTAAATCACTTCTTTTCCTAAGCCTTGCAACAGTTATACAAGGGACAGTCATTTTGGTGTAATTGATAGGCTAAGTAGAGGTGAGAATTTCATATAAGGAAATATGAGTACCAGTGCATTAAAGAAAAGATGTTACTGATTTGTTTTATTAATTGGTGCAACTTTGGGAGTTCAGTTTGTCATATACTCCTAAACAACAGCCCATCATCAGCTTCAACATTCTTGATCTGGAAGGTCACTTTTCTAACTTGTCAATGCCAGTTGTCTTGCTTACTTGACTGAAATAATCATATTATACAGACTCGATGACCAAACTTGTTTATATTATGACTATAACTAGTGAACTATTAATTCTTAGTTTTCAGTCTGTCTTTCAAGTCAACTATAAATTCACTGGTGTCATGTTTTTCAAAATAAAATAATTAAGAAACCCATAACATATGAAAAAGTTTCCTTCAGTCCATCAAGAAATTCCTCATGAATTTCTGTTTTATTGTTTAAGTAACTAATTCTTTATAGTGAATAAGAGCAGTCTTTTGAATAGCTTTCTTATGTGTACCAGAACTGGATTGTGTTTTTGATATGATAATTATAGTCGGTTTATTCTATTTATGTAATCTTTTCTTGTCTCCATTCTTCACTGTAGTCTTAGGAGTTTTCCAGTTTTCTCTAGAACCACTTGGACTGGATCAGCTTTTAGACTAGGCGCTGATTACCAGTAGCCCATTGCTTATAGTGCCACCTGGTGGCCTTCATCTATTACTACTGCTAATAGCAATGAAGCCAACCCCCAACTGGAGTCAGATCTGAAATTAGCAGTTTTTATTTATTTATTTTTTTAAAATGTCATCTTAGTTTATTAGGTGGTAGAGCAGTGAATAATTACAATACAATACAAATACTGAATATGAAAACCCAAATTGTGATTAACATATTGGGAGAAAGCAGGAAAAGAGTGGGGAGAAGTTTTAAGAAAACAAAAAATCCTTTTATACCAGACAAAAAGTATAAAAGTCTGGTCAGACAATGTCAGAAGTCTAGGTTTATATCCATAACTGAAGTTTCCCATTTGCCTTTCTCTCCAGAAAAAGAAAAGAGTAAAAGAGATTGAGTTCTTTTATCTAAAATTTCATTGCATGAGGAGCAAATCAAAAAGTAAGCAACTTTTCATATGTCCCAAATGTGGGGAAAGTCTATTCTTTATTCTTGCAAAATCAAAATAATATCCTCCATAGCATAAATGAAAGAAAAAATTAACTTCCAATTATACTATATTTTTGTGGAAGTATAAACTGTACTTCTAAGACTATTTTTCGTTCACTAACACATTAATATCTTTATTGTCATTTGAAAAAAAGGACACAACAAATAATATAAAATAATTTTTATTTACATAATTTACATCTACAGAATATAACTGCTTTCTTTAGAACAAGAAAATTTACAATGACAGATATTGCTTTTTGTCAAAGACTTCGTCAAGCAAGATAGTATACATGGTGACCTATATGAAATTAGCAGTTTTTAAAAGAAATGTATCCCAAGTGCCTACATTTTCATACATTATCCTGAGTGTATTCATTTTCAGGATATTAACTACTTGAGAAAAAATGAGGTAAATGTAAACTATAATTAAGGGTTCTGTTAGAGAAGATCATTAATGCATTTGAGAGAAGGTGGATCAAAACAGACCTGAACAAAAAATAAAAGATGCTGGATTCACTACTGAATTTAGTCCTCAGATATTCCTATTTTTATTTCTTATGTTAATGTGAGGCCTTTGATCAGTGTACCCATGGTTGCAGTGTTAAGAGATCAAACCTTCACAGCAGGGTCCAGTTTTTTGGGCAAAAATATATGTCATTTTGTAAAGCATATAAACCAGGAATGAATGTGTAGTGTTTTGGTATTATTTTTCATGATGAAAGTGGGGTTAGAATCAGGGTCATGGCAGGAAAACTATGGAAAAGTCTGTATTACTCATTAAAAACATTTAAGAAGACAAAAAAGAAATTGGCTGAGAATTCATTTTAATTGACAAGTGTTTAATTTACACTCATTTAAATTCAATTGAAGAGCCATTCTCTTCCAATTGTGATGAGCATAGTTGAGGTTGTTAGGTGATTAACAGTTCAGGTGGCGGTACATGCTCTTTTTCTGCAGTATGTTCTTCTGCAGCCCTGGATGCCTAGGCCTGTAGCTATTTTCCTTTCCTTAAGACCCAGAAACCATAGGATGACAAAGAAGTTACACCCAGTCATCCCAGACTCAGCTAACTCTGACTCCATACAGAAGTCATTAGTGAAAAAGATCAAGAATTCCTTCCTTTAAAAAGAAAAAGAAACAGAAGATGATTCACTAGAGACGGATATTCTACACTTTTAATGTCTTCTACTAGCTTATCTCTTGCAAAATATCTCTAGCAAGACAATTTAGTGAGTTGTTATTAGTCAAATTGTGTTCCCTTCAAAAAGATAGGCTGTAGCCGAAACCCCCAGGACTTCAGATGTGACCTTATTTGGAAACAGAGTCTTTACACAGGTACTCAATTTAAAATGAGGTCATTGGGTGGAAGTGGGGATGAGGAGGGTCTTCCCTAGCAGCCCAGTAGTTTAGACTCTGTGCTTCCATTTCGGGGGGTGAGTGAATTCAGTCCTTGATCAGGGAACTAAGATCCCACATGCTACAGGTGGGGTGCCCCCCCCACCCAGGTGAGGTCATTGGGGTGAGCCCTGATCCCATATGACTGGGGTTCTTATTAAAAGGGGAAATCTGGTTACAGAGACAGACAAGCTCAGAGGAAAGACCACGTGGAGAGACACAGAGAGAGCACCGTGTGGGAGGAGGAGTCTCGCTGTCACAAGCCAGGCGTGGCGGGGCCCCGGGAAGCTGGAAGAGGAAGGTCCTTCCTCAGCAGGTTTTCAGAGGGGTTAGGGCCCTTCGCTGGCGGCTCAGCAGGCAAAGAATCCGCCTGCAACGCGGGAGGCCTGGATTCAGTCCCTGGGTGGAGAGGATCCCCTGGAGGAGGATATGGCAACCCACTCCAGTACTCTTGCCTGGAGAATCTCCATGGACAGAGGAGCCTGGCGGGCTACACAGTCCAAAAGGTCGCAAACGGGCACGACTGAGCGACCAGGCACACAGCATACAAGGTCTTTCAAATGCCTTGCTAGGATAAAGCACTTCCGTTGTTGGAAACCACTCAAATCGTGCTACTGTGCTACGGCAGCCCTAGGAAATCAGTGAAATCATAATATTGAAATAGTACTTACCACATTGCCCTGTGAGCACATTACAGGAACTGTCTTATTCCCACCTGAGAACAACCTTGAGCAGTCTCTTATCTTCCCAAGATACCATCAGATGAAGTTACTAACTTACTGAGGTTAAATGATTTGCCCAGGATCACAATTAGTAAGCGAGTGAGCTGGGATTTGAACCCAGGCTGGTTTAATTCTAGACTCTGCTGTGTGTGTTGCAGCCACTGACACACCACCCTCGTGTCTCATCTAGAACCCCCCACCTCCATTTCAGAGGAGAATTGCTCTTGGCATTAACTGGAAACTCCATTCTTCATCTTCAAGGACATGAATGACTCTTCATTTCTCTGACAAGATTCTCTGGTCTCTTTGTAACTCAAAATTTATAACCTTATTGGCCTCTCCCCCCACACCTCTCCATTTCTTTCCACCTCTTTCCATCACCCAAATCAAAGTTTAATATGTGTAACAGAGTGAAAAAACTACATTGAGTCAATTTTCTGCTTCAAAAGAATTTCTTTTAAAAATCTGCTTTGAACTGTGTATATATCAGAGATACTAAAAGCTGGGCTAGCACTTAAAACTCAGGGTTTTATTACTGAAACTGTTTTATTACTGAAACTTCATTCTCAGAACATAATTTTTTCCGCCTAAATAACAGATTATTTCTGCATTTCAGTTTAACTCTGCTAACTGATCCAAAAAAAATCAAGAAATTAGTTTATAAAGGGCCATGGGTTGAAGCAGTTAAAAAAAGAAATTCTACTTAAACCAATAGTTAGACAAAACAGTTGATTGTACATGGACTTTTAACAGCTCAAGCCATCAAATTAGATTTCTGTTAGCTCATTAGAGAAACAAAGAGAGAATTAGAAATCTCAGGTATATTTGATTGTTAATCCCTGAAACTTCTCCTTATTTATATTTTTGGTCTCGATTTAGTATGTTCACCTTCAGCTTAGTGTTCCACACTGAAGTGGTAGGTTTCCAACTTTTTTGCCTACAACCCATAGTCAGGGAAGCCAGGGGAGGAGTCCAGGGAGGAGGGATGATAAACAAGGTCAGCTGCTTGGGAGGGGGGGGGATTGAAAGATGACACAATGCTCCATAGTTGGGAGATCAGTATTTATTGAAGAAAATGTGTTTGCTCTTGTTCGATCAAACAGTCATCTAGGGAATATTGGGGTGGCATGAGTAATAAAGCTGCCAGAGGAGTAAAGTCACTGGACTTGATAAGATTGTGAAGCCAAACAGCAAGAAAATCTGCCTGCCTGGTAGGTGTCCCCTGCTCCAACAAACCCTGCTGTAGAGACAAGCCATCCATTAGCAAGGCCTCAGGCAACTCACAAAACTGCAGTCACGCATGCTGGATATTGGGCCAGCTATCTTATAACAACACAAAGGTAGTCAGCAACCGTCTGCAGCACACTTCCTTTTACTTTTCAATTTGTTTTGTTTTTCTTTTCTGTAACACATTGTTTATAAAGTAGAAAGAAGTTAGCAGCTTATGTATCTGGAGATTAAAACGCATGAAGGTTAAATATCTCAGGGTCCAACAGCTAGTGACTGGCTATTCTGGTGAGACTGGGAAGCTCAGAAGCCACCAGCAATGGTCCTGCCCCCTGCTGATCCTTTCTGTTTTCAGAGGCTTTTCACAAAACCCTGGACCTCAACCCTTCTACCTTGCCTGACTAAACTGAGTAAACTACGCTAAACTAAACTTAATGACTAAAGCACAGATTTGTCCTGACTTGAAGAATGTCAGACAGGGACCCCCTTTATTGACTGGTCATGAAGAGGAAGAAGAGAGGAGTGGTAAGAGAGGCATCAATATTTTATAAAGTCTCGTTGCTTAAGTCCACCAGGGTATTTCTATTCCTACCTATTAATAAAATGAAGGAAAAGGACAACAGTATAGTCATTCAACTTAATTGAGAGCTAGTGGGTAACACTAAGAAAATTCAATGAGAAAATTCTTAAAGATAGGAATCTCTAAGAAAATCGGGGGGGAGGGTAAGCAGTTATATAAGTAAGAGGTGATGTTACTATTGAGTAGTGACTTTTTGTCTGGACTGTTGGAACTAGAACCATCTAGGTGTCAGTGAGATTCTCACAGGAAAGTAAGTAACAAAAAAGTAAGACTTTTTTGCATCTTTCTATCTTAGATAAAAGCAGTATTAGCTATAGATATAAAAGCTAAAGCCATCAAAACTAGATTTCTATAATAACTTATCAGAGCTACAATGAGAGATTTAGGAATTTTAAGGTAAAAGTGGTAGGCGATGCCATGGAAATGGAAAAGATCATTTTTCATAAAAATGCTTGTAGACCAAGACTAGAAGAGACTTATGTAAAGAATCCTAGTAATGAAGAATAAGCAAAAAAAAAAAAAAAATGAGAGGCAGAGAAGAGATGATCTAGAGACCAGAAGTCAATAGTGAGAGAAGGAGGATAGAAAGATTCAAAGCTGTATCTATTATGGCCTCCAGATCAAGAAGGACTGATAATTCAAAGTATACCTTGGGATTTGATATTCAAATTTGCCTGCAATGCAGGAGACCTGGGTTTGATCCCTGGATCAAGAAGATCCCCTTGAGAGGGAAATAGCAACCCTCTCCAGTATTCATGCCTGGAGAATCCCATGGACAGAGGAGCCTGGTGGGCCCCAGTTCCTGGGGTCACAAAGAGTTGGACACAACTGAGTGACTCACACACACACAACATCCTCAAATCAAATAATACTTAGTCTTGGTGAAAGCTTTCAGTGAATGATGGGGAGAAAGCCTAATAAAACTCAGGCAGAGAATAAATGGAAATGAGTGGAGTGGTCACATTAGAGTAAAGCCATCTTTTAAGACGTTTGTCTCTGACGGGAAGTTGAATTGAAAGGATATTTTATAAAGAGGGAGAATGATCCAAGGGGATGAGTCCAAGGAGAAGGAGAAGGGAGAGCTGAGAAAGCAAGGTTTGGGAAGAACGGGTGGGCACAGGGTCCATTATGGATGTGATGGGCTTGGCTCCAGACAGGAGGAGGATATCCCTGGGATAGAGGCCAAGTTAGGAGATTAGAGGTTGGAGCTTCTGCAGGGCACTATCTATGTCACTGAGGAGCCAGTTACCAACTGAGTGTGGGGCCTTGAGAAGTCATTTAATCTTCATGAGTTCTAATCTCCAGATACATAAAATGGCTAACTTCTCCTTTCTATTTTATAAACAATGTGTTAGAGAAAAGAAAAGCAATACACTTTGAAAACAAAAAGTAAAAATGTCCTGTAGAGGGTTGCTGACTATTTTTGTGTTGTTTAAGATAGCCGGCCTGATATGCGGCATGCATGACCGCTTGCTGTTTTTGAGTTGCCTGAGGCCTTGCTAATGGATGGCTTGTCTCTATAGCAGTGTTTGTTGGAGCATGGGACACCTACCAGGCAGGCAGATTTTCTTGCTGTTCAGCTTTACAATCTTATCAAATCCAGTGATCTTTATTCCTCTGGCAGCTTTATTACTCATTCCTGCCCCGATATTCCCTAGATGACCATTTGAGCAAGAGCAAACACATTTGTTTCAATAAGTACCAATCCCCTAAGTTTGGAGCATTGTTGGTCATCTTTCAATACCTCTGAAGCAGCTGCCAGTGTCTACCATCCCTCCTCTCTGACCTCCTCCTCGGGCCTCCTGACTGCCTGCGGCGCTGCTTTGGTTCACCTCCTGCCTCTGTTTCCCCTGTTGTACCTCCTCTGCCTCGTTTGCTTTATCTGGTGTTGAAGTGGCGGCAGCTCCAAAGGTGCTATATTCTGCTTTCTCTCCTATTCTCCACTCGATCCCTCAGGAGTCTCCCAAGTGCATGGAAGCTCTAGTTCTTGTGCTAAATGTAGGTCGGTTGGCTTATTTCACTTCTGAGTCTCCAAGGGTTCCACAGGTCATTCTTCCTTGAATCTTCTGCTCTCTCCCCCATGCAACAAATCCCAAACCATCTATCTCACTGCCTTTCTGCACTGGTGCCTCGACTGTAGTCTTCCTCTGGAGTTTTCTGCATTACTCCATAGTATCATCCTTCTTTTAGCCACCTGGCTAGAGATGCAGCCATCATCCTTGATTCTACTCCTTTGAATCTCGTGTGCAATATCTAATTGGTTGTCAAATTCCATCAGTTTTACTTACAAAAGACTGTTGGTCCCATAGCTTTTAGAAGAGGTGGTTTATGTCTCACTCTTGATTCTTGCTCTTTCTCCTCTAGAGTCCTGTTGCCAGAGTTCTATTTTTACAGTCCTGATGTGACCTTGCTACTCTCTGGAAATCTCACAGTTCTCTATTGTTTCCAGCATAAAACCCAGACGATGGCATTTGAATCACTTCAGGATTGAGTCTCAACTACTTTTTGACTCTTATTTCTGGACGTATTGCCCATACTTTGTTCACACTTAAGTCGTGTTGAGATTCTTACCATTGACAAGGACACAAATGCATCTTTCCAACTCCTGATTTTTGCTTATTCAATTCCTTCTGCCCAGAGTTCAGTTAATATCACTCAGTTCTATTAAAAGTTTCCTGTAATACTACTCAATAAATTTTGTT
The DNA here is from genome assembly GCF_910594005.1 of Cervus elaphus. NCBI lineage: Eukaryota > Metazoa > Chordata > Mammalia > Artiodactyla > Cervidae > Cervus > Cervus elaphus. The sequence continues at coordinate 22,460,622 of NC_057847.1, forward strand.
GGATTGAAATATAATGATTAGCCTCTCTCCTGAACATAAATATCAAAGCAGAGATCAAATCTTTTTCATCTTTATATTTCTAGCAGTTAACAGAGATGGATAGTAGATACTCAAGAAATATTTACTTGGAAACAAAAGCTGAAGAATTACTGATCTGCATGGTTATATGTATTTTTAATACCTATGTTTTCCCTAAGAGGGACAATGTAGTAAAATAACCAGTTATAGATATAAAATACACATTCTTTACTACCCACCAGCATGAATTGTTATTCACTGGGGGAAAATAGCTGTTTACAAGATTGGTACTGACATAAATAGTTGCAAACCACTCTTTTAGTCCCTAAGATCTGATGTGGATAGTAATGAATATTTGTAGTAAAGACCTTGCTTACAACTTTTCTCTACATGAAATCTTACATATATAGGACCCTCGGGTTTCAGTATCATAGAATATTTCAGGTGAAATATCTGTTCCCTGCTTCCTGGTAACAAAGCTTTCCAACATGAAACATTGGGTGTTTAAATATGTATCATAATTAACAATGAAATTATGGCTATGTTGCAAACACTGGAGAGTTTTAGTAACTAAAAAGTTGGTTCATCCTATAGGAATTCACTTGGCTGTGTATGAATAAAATATTTTGTTCTGGAAGTTTATTTTTTGGAACAGTTATATTCCTAAGCTTCAGTTTATTTAGCTTGTATACAGTGATTCTTTTTATCTTTTCAACCAGTCAGTATTGATTGGGAGAGCACCAGAATTCAAAATCTTTTTTAGTTTACTGCAGAAAAAAACAATTTCTTCCTTAGGATAATTCTATGATACAGATTAAATCAGAGTCGATCAAAGATGATCTACCAAGTCAGACAAATATTTCTCTTCGTAACTAGGTTTGTTGCTGTTGCTGACAAGTGCTCAGTCACGTCCAACTCGCAACCCCATGGCCTGTAGCCTGTCAGGCTCCCTGAGTGAATTATTTTATTATTTTGAGAACCTTGATTTGTTGGTGTTGGTATAAAAGTAAATGTGTACCTTGATAAACCTTGTGTTTTTTTAGGAGACAAAATGATCTCTTACATTTAAAGGTTAGAATAAATATGGCCTCTCTGTTTTTTCAGTCTGTGGTACCAAGTCTAGGTTGGATGAATCAAATTGAGCACTTTGTCTGAATAAATTACCAGTCTCCCCTTTGAGAAGGGTGGAGAGTGCTTCAGACTGGGCATTGGCATCGGGCAGACTGCGTCTGGAATTCTACCTTCACCATTTAGTAACAGGATGACATTGGGCAAATGACTTGGTCTCTCTCAGCTTCAATTTCCTCATCTGTAAAACAGGTATTCATCCATTCATTTGTTCGTTTGTTCATTTAGTTATTCAATAAATATTTGTGGAGCAACTATGATGTGCCAAGTTCTGTTAAAGGAATCTGGGTAGCAACAGTGAACACAACAGGAAAAATCATTTTTTTAAATTGAATTATAGTTGAAGTATGCTATAATATAAATTACAGGTGTATAATATAGCAATTCACAATTCTTAAAGGCTATACTCCATTTATAACTATTATAAAATATTGGCTATATTCCCTGTACTGTACAATATATCCTTGTAGCTTATTTATTTATAATAGTAGCTTGTAACTCTTAGTCCCCTACCCCTATGGTGCTCTTATCCACTTCCTTCTCCCCACTGGTAGCCAGTAGCTTGTTCTCTATGTCTGTGTGTCTGTTTCTTTTCTGTTATATTCACTAGTTTGTATTTTTTAAGAGTCTGAATATAAATACTATCATACAGTATTTGTCCTTCTCTGTCGGACATATTTCACTTAGCATGATACCCTCTGAATTCATTCATGTTGCTGCAAATGGCAAAATTTCTTTCTTTTTTATGACTGAGTAGTACTTGATTGCATGTATATACACACAGACACACAGACACAGACACACACACATCTTCTTTATCCATTCATCTGTTAATGGACACAGGCTGCTTCCGTATCTTGGCTATTGTAAATAATGCTGCTATGAACATTGGGGTACATGTACCTTTTCAAATTAATGTTTTTGCTTTTATTTCTCTCTCTCTGTCTGTCTCTCTCTCTCTCTCTTTTTTTTTATTTTTGTGGTATATATCCAGGAGTGGAATCGCTGGGTCATATGGTAGTTCTATTTCTAGTTTTCTTGAGAAACTGCCATATTGTTTCCCACAGTGTCTGTACAATTTACATTCCCACCAACAGTGTATGAAGTTTCCCTTTCCTCTACGTCCTCACCAACGTTTGTTATTTGTGGTTCTTTTTGACGATAGCCATTCTGACAGGTGTGAGTTGCCATCCATTGTGGTTTTGATTTGCATTTCTCTGATGATTAGCACTGCTGACCATCTTTTCATATCAGTTCAGTTCAGTTCAGTTGCTCAGTTGTGTCCGACTCTTTGCGATACCATGGACTACAGCACGCCAGTCTTCCCTGTATATCACCAACTCCAGGAACTTACTCAAACTCATGTCCATAGAGTTACTGATGCCATCCAACCATCTCATCTTCTGTCGTCCCCTTCTCCTCCTGCCTTCAATCTTTCCCAGCATCAGGGTCTTTTCCAATAAGTCAGTCTTCGAATCAGGTGGCCAAAGGATTGGAGTTTCAGCTTCAGCACCAGTCCTTCCAATGATATTCAGGACTGATTTCTTTAGGATGGACTGGTTGGATCTCCTTGCAGTCCAAGGAACTCTCAAGACTCTCCTTCAATACCAAAAGCATTCAAAAGCATCAATTCTTCAGTGCTCAGCTTTCTTTATAGTCCAACTCTCACATCCATACATGACTACTGGAAAAACCATGGCTTTGACTAGATGGACCTTTGTTGGCAAAGTAATGTCTCTGCTTTTTAATATGCTCTCTAGGTTGGTCATCGCTTTTCTTCAAAGGAGCAAGTGTCTTTTAATTTCACAGCTGCACTCATCATCTGCAATGATTTTGGAGCCCAAAAAAATAAAGCCTGTCACTGTTTCCATTGTTTCCCCATCTATGTGCCATGAAGTGATGGGACTGGATGCCATGATCTTAGTTTTCTGAATGTTGAGCTTTAAGCCAACTTTTTCACTCTGCTCTTTCACTTTCATCAAGAGGCTCTTTAGTTCTTCTTTGCTTTCTGCCATAAGGGTGGTGTCATCTGCGTATCTGAGGTTATTGATATTTCTCCTGGCAATCTTGATTCCAGCCTGTGCTTCATCCAGCCCAGCGTTTCTCATGATGTACCCTACATATAAGTTAAATAAGCAGGGTGACAATATACAGCCTTGACATACTCCTTTCCCGATTTGGAACCAGTGTGTTGTTCCATGTCCAGTTCTAACTGTTGCTTCTTGACCTGTGTACAGATTTCTCAGGAGGCAGGTCAGGTGGTCTGGTATTCCCATCTTTTTAAGAATTTTCCACAGTTTGTTATGAGCCACAGTAGTCAAAGGCTTTGGCATAGTCAATAAAGCAGAAATAGATGTTTTTCTGGAACTCTCTTGCTTTTTTTGATGATCCAACGGATGTTGGCAATTTGAGCCCTTTTCATTTGAAAACAGGCAAAAATTTTGGCTCTCACAGAATTTACCTCTAGTAAGTCAGTATTAATAGTACCTACCATCCATGGTTGTCTGGGAGTTAGCTGATATAATGTAGGTTAGACTGCTTAGCACAAGTCCAGCACCTAGTATGTTCACTAAGCTTAGGAAAGTGAGTTGTCTGGCTTGACAGGCTTCCTGAGGAGGGTTTGGGAGCATGTGTGGCCTGGGGAGAGGGCAGGTTGGGGTCAGGGTATGTTAGGGTTGTAGAGGCCGAGGTTTTTTGAGTACTTACTATTTGTCAAACTCTGTACCAGGTGCTTTAAAACTTAGAGCAACTCACTACCGTCTCCTCTTCGAAACTGAGGTCCAGCACGTTGAAAAAAAAAAAAAAAAAAAACTTAGAGCAACCATATGAGGCAGATACTGGGAATAAGCTCATTCATTCCTTCAAAAAGCCTTTATTGAGGGTCTTCTTTACACTAGGTGGTGTGCTGGGCACTGGAGATAAAATCCATAAGGTGCAGGGCCTTCACACTAGAATGCTGTCACTAACTGTGAAAGGTAAGTGCAGAAGATACCGTTGTAAAGCACAGAGTGCTTCCGCAGCACCTAACGCAGTCTGAAGGAATAGGGCTGGAAGGTGGAGACCCGTGGAAACAGCACAAGCTTCAGTTACAGAATGGCTCCAGCTTCCGTCCAGCAGCCCTGCCCAATCACTAATTGTATTTGTGCCTGCTGAGATCGTCTCTTGACAGTCACCCTGAACTTGTGCTTTATGGTAAGAGCTGGTTTAGATGTTGGATCTCTGAAAACAGATCTGGAGAGAGGAAGAGGGCAAGAATGAGTTGGATATTTCCATGGACCTGCTCTCTTACCTTTTCAGTGGACAAGTGGAGAAGGACACTGAGGTAACTAACTGCGGCCCAAGGGGGCCTGTTAATGTCACTTGACTGGCCCTCATCTGCCAGAACCAGGTAAAAATACTTCTTTTCTTTGGGGTCATTTTTGATACTTGAAGGAGTTGTACTCGAGGGTTGTTGAGATCGCTTTCTGCACAGACATTTTCTGATTCACCATGCTGAAGGTGGGTCCCTGTAGAGTCATGCATCTTTGTGGGTGTGTGGAACACACACCAGCACAAGCTCATGCACCATCCTTGTCAATGATTCCCCTAAGCATCCTTGGAGAGCTCGTCCTGAAGATACAGGAATACTTGTGTGGCCATGGAATGACTGATGAAATTGAGCAGGGACTCTTCAAAATAGAGCAGAAGATATTTGATAATTTTGAGGCAGTGTTTACTTTATTTCTTTTTTTCTGTGCCTGAGATAATTAAAGGACAAACACAGAAAGTTCATTGACTGTTAAGTTTTATTTATTTTTCCAGTACAAATCATAGGGAGCTGGAATAAGTCCCACCACCTCTAAGAGTTTCCCTATTTAATTTCTTGTAGGCAACTTTTAAAATTGAAAATGAAAACTTTGACCTTTGGGAAGTAACAATTCAAAACTTAAACAAAATATTTGTATATAATATTATCATAACTAAACCTCCAGTTCAAATCCAAAAATTCCTGGGATTTTTTTTGTGTGTGTGCAATAGAGTTTATTAAAGTATAAAAGGGATAGAGAAAGCTTTTGACATAGACATCAGAAGGGGGCAGAAAGAGTACCCACTTGCTAGTGTTAGCAATGGAATTATATACGCTCCAATGAATCCAAAGAATGTCTGGAGGTTGTAAAGACCTCACCAGACTACTCCCATAATTTATATTTTAAGATAACAGAATTAGCCAGAAGGTTTAATCCAGAGACTGTCCTTAGGCAGGATTCATTATGTTATATAATCCTTGTAAAGACCAGACCTACTCCCATAATTTACATTTTAAGATAACAGAGTTAGCCAGAAGGTTTAATCCAGAGACTGTCCTCAGGCAGGATACATTATTGTTTTATAATCCTAAGGAATGTAGAGGAAAGAAAAAAAAGGTTGTCCTTTCTTCCTCCTTGAGAATTCCAGACCCCTCTCCCCTTGGGGACCCCTAGACTTCTTATCAACCTGCCTAGGAAATGACTCTCTCATTCCTCCCTTTTCTTTTAGGAGAATTATGTTACCAAGGGAAAGGGGCATCATTTTCATTTCATAACTACTTCCTGCTGTTTAGGGGCATGGTCCCTAAATTGTTGAGGCAACATCTTCTTCTAACTCTCATATTGAGGGTCTCTGATCCAGGGGCTCCAAGTAATAGTTGGAGGAGGCTGTGGCACGCATAGAAGCTTAGACAACCATTTGTAAATTAAAAGCTTTTAGATGGTTAGAAAACCCCATTATACAGTTACAGAGGTAAGGCAAAATAGTCATTAAACCAAGTTAAAATCAAAACGAAAAGTCACACATTGTCCATAGTTACATCAGTCCATCTTAAGTTTGTTAGATGTAAGAAGAAGCATCACATATGATTGTTGTTGAAGGTGTTTGCAGACTTGGAGAAAGTCTTTTCCTTGAAGTGGAGATGTCCACCACAGGAAGCCTTCCACTGATGAACAGGGAAGTGCTCCACAGACCCAGCAGTTAGACCAATTATGAAATGCAGCATAGGAGTGAGCCCAGGACAGGAAGGCATTGTCTTGAGGATCAAACAGCAAACTCAGGATTTCTGGAGTCAGCAAAAGTAGGCTCACATAGATTATCAGGCCCATCTTTTGGCTCGTCCAGACAGTCCCATTATGGAAGCGGATCGGGAAGAAAGTGGGCCAGGGGCTTCAGTAAGCACGGAGTAAGTTGCCCCAGTATCTAAAAGGAAATCGATGGGTTGGCCCCCCACAGTTATTAATACCTGGAGTTCTTCAGGTGTAATTAGGACTGGAGCTTGTGTGGGGACCGCCGGGCACCTTCAGTCCTGATTGTCTTGAGAGTCTGACCCCTGAAACCTACGCCTCTGGGGGCAGTCTCTCTTCCAGTGTGGTCCTTTGCAGACGGGACCCGGAGCCGGGGGCAGCTTAGATGCCTGGGGGCAATCCCGCTTGAGGTGCCCCTCTTTTCCACAGTAATAGCAAGCCCATCCCTTTTCACCTGGGTCCCTCTGGGCATTTCTCTCAGGCTGTTTAAGAACGATTCTAATAGCCATTGCGAGGGCTTCTGCCTGCTCCTTTGTCCTTTTCTGCCTTTCTTTCTTTTCCTCGTATTCCCTACCATAATTGACTGTCTGAGCCAGTTGCAACAGATTATCTAAAGACTGATTTGGTTCATACGCCGGTTTTAATAGCTTATGGCAGATATCTGGAGCCAACTGAGTGAGAAATCTATCCTTTAAGATCACTTTTCTCTCTTCGCTTTCAGGATCAATCTCAGTGAATCTGAGAAGGGCTTCTCTCAGTCTATCTAGGAATTTACCAGGAGCTTTCTTCTCCTCCTGCTCTATGTCTGCCAATTTGGCATAGTTTAAAGGCTTAACACACGCTTGCCTGCCTGAGTCCTTCAAGAATCCATCTGACAAAATGACTCTGATCCCATTTTCCTTTAGCTGTGTTGTAGTCCCAGTCTGGTTCTGTAATTGGGACCGCCTGATTCCCAGTGGGGAGGGCGGTTATCTCATCCTCTCTCTTCCCTACTGATTCATTACCAAACCATTCATCTCCATAAGCAACCGCTTTTCCCAAAACTTGAGTTTTTGAGTCGGGAGTCAGCATTTGTCCCAAGATATACATCACACCCTTCCAAGTAAGGTCATAAAGCAGAGCAACACCTTTAAAAGCTCTAATATATTTTTCTGGGTCCTCTAAATAGTCTCCCAGATCCTCCTTGATTCTTTGTATTTCTTGATAAGAAAAAGGCTTATTAACTCTCATAGACTGATTATTTCTCCTGGTGGGTGGTTCATTTAGAGGCACCAGCTTGTGTGGCTGTTCGTCAGTCTCTCTGGCTGCTCTGTGCATATGATCCCAGGGATAGATTGGAGAAACCGGCTTTTCTTTATCGCTTTGTCTCCTGTCCTCCTTCTCATCTAGCAAAGTAGGAGGACAGGAGGAAGCTGAAGGAGTCACACCCAAATCTATACCCTTTGGACATAAGTCTGGCATATTTCGCAGCGAGAAAAAGGGCAACACATATGCTACTTCTACCCATTTCCCTTGTTTTCTACAGAACCAGTCTAATTGTAAAACAGTATTATACTTAAGAGACCCTCCAACCAGCCACGGTTCACCATCCTCCAGGGGATACCATGGCCATGGAGTATCACATAGGAAGACCAGGTGTGTCTTCTTCAAGCCCCAGGGATCAAATCTATCCCAGTTTTTCAAGATACAGTTCAAAGGAGTGAGGCTGGAGTTGTAGCTCCCATCTTGTCCTGAAGAATCCCAGTCGAGCCCCCAAGATGAAAGGTTGTTGCTGAACCCACAAAAAGACGCCAGGATTCTTGGCCTCCAGAGGAGAATTCAATCCGGGGCCAGAGATGAAGCTTGATCACTCAGAGCTTTTGTGCAATAGAGTTTATTAAAGTATAAAAGGGATAGAGAAAGCTTCTGACATTAGACATCAGAAGGGGGCAGAAAGAGTACCCTCCTGGGATTTTTAAAAAAGTTTTTCCTCTCCCCCTGCATCTGTGTTCATTTTTAGGATAAAGTACACCTTAATTTAGCTAATAAATATGTTCTCAAAATAGGAAATCAGATCAGATTTAAAATGTAGTGAGGATTTGCTATCTAAATGGCTTCTATTGTAAATTTATTTGCAGTATAAGTTATTTGACCTTAATTTATCTTTGATGTATGCTTGGATTTTAATCTATTAGGTTTGTCTAAATCGAAGCACATCAGTTAATCTTTGGATCTATTCCTGTTTATTACTCTCATAAAATCTAGAGCTATCACTTTGAAATCTTAAAATCCAGAATCTCCTGTGGTTAGCACTCTTACTGCTCACAGCAATATAGAGTTTTTCTTATTTACAGTGTATTTTATATCCAAGATAGTACTATATGTATAAATTCAGTGTATAATTAAATGGTCTCATTAAGTTTAACTGAAGGATTCAGTATCTTCATTTTTCTGATTATATAACTACAGATTATGACTAGGAATATTGATATATTTGTGATCATTTATTAACTGAACCAAACATTTACTTAATGTGCACCATGTGCCAGGCACTGGGCTAAAAACACTGGGAAATATATAGTATGTGATCTCCTTTAGAGACTTGCAATTTATTAGGGGAAACGATATAAGCACGTAAAAAGTTACATGATATAAGGAAAATTGCAATATAAGACAACAACATAAAGTAGCATCTCTCAAATTGTGGTATGTGAGATAATTTTAGATAGTAGACATGAAGAAACATTTTTTTAATTAATGGTTATATGTACATTTATATAATGCAGTATATTGGAGAAGGGAATGGCAACCTACTCCAGTATTCTTGCCTGGAAAATTGCATGGACAGAGGAGCCTGGCTACAGTCCACGGGGTTGCAAAGAATCAGACACGACTGAGTCACACACACACACACACACACACAATGCTATATATATATTTACAGTTGCCCTCAATATATGTGTAAAGTACTGTTGGCTTTCCATTATGATTATGATCTAAAATTTCCTATAAAATAAATGTACTTAATTTAAAATACGGGAATTGGTTTTAGGAAAATGTTAAAGATGAAAACATGATAGGTGATATGTGAATATGAAAAAGACAGTGGAAGGTTATGTGAATACTGAGATTTGAGAGACTGATGAAGCAAATGATCTGGTAACAAGGCGCTATCAATGCTATGTGCTAGAGGAGGGAAAGCTCCCGGCAGGCTGGAGGGGTGGGCATGTTCCATGGAGAAGAAAGGACTTAAGACTGGATGGAGAGGAGGGAGGGTGTCAAGGGTGTGGTTCTCACAGTGATAGAAGAACCTGGAGGCTAGAATTTACAATATATTAAGGGGCAAGTGGGTCTTAGGAAGCTCTACTGTTAGTAAAGCTGGTGGATGTGATGGAATTCCAGTAGAGCTATTCAAAACTCTTTAGGATGATGCTATCAAGTGTTGCACTCAATATATCAGCAAATCTGGAAGACCCAGCAGTGGCCACAGGACTGGAAAAGGTCAATCCTCATCCCAATTCCCAAGAAAAGTAGTACTAAATAATGTGCTAACCATCAGACAATTGAACTCGTCTCCCATGCTAGCTACTAAGGTCATGCTTAAAATCTTGCATGCCAGGCTTCAGCATTATGGAACCAAGAATTTCCAGATGTCCAAACTGGTTTTAGAAAAGGCAGAGGAACCAGAGATCAAATTGCCAACATTTGCTGGATCATAGAGAAAACAAGGGAATTCCAGAGAAACATCTACTTCTGCGTTATCAACTAGCCTTTATTGACTAAAACCTTTGACTGTGTGGATCATGACAAACTGTGGAAAGCTCTTAGAGAGATGGGAATACCAGACCATCTTACCTGTCTCCTGAGAAACCTCTATGCAGGTCAAGAAGCAACAGTTAGAACTCTATATGGAACAAATGATTGGTTCCAGATTGAAAAAGGAGTATGACAGGGCTGTCTGCTGTCACCTTGTTTATTTAACCTATATGCTGAGCACACCATGAGAAATGCCAGGCTGGATGAGTTAGAAGCTAGATTCAAGATAGGTGGGAGAAACATAAACAACCTCGGATATGTGGATGATACCACTCTAATGGCAGAAAGCAAAGAGGAACTAAAGAGCCTCTTGATGAAGGTGAAGGAGGAGAGTGATAGAACTGGCTTAAAGCTAAATATTAAAAAAAAAAAAAACAAACACCTAAAAAACTAAGATCATCGCATCTGGCCCCATTACTTCATCACAAATAGAAGGGGGAAAGTTGGAAGTAGTGACAGATTTCCTCTTCTTGGGCTCCAAAATCACTGTGGATGGTGACTGCAGCCATGAAATCAGAAGACAATTGCTTCTCAGCAGAAAAGCAGTGACAAACCTAGACAGTGTGTTGAAAAGCAGAGACATTACTCTGCTGACAAAGGTCCATATAGACAAGGCTATGGTCTTCCCAGTGGTCACATATGGTGGTGAGAGCTGGACTGTAAAGAAGGCAGAGCACCAAAGAATTGATATCTTCAAACTGTGGTGCTGGAGAAGACTCCTGAGAGTCCCTTGACAGTAAGGAGATCAAACCAGTCAATCTTAAGAGAAATCAACCCTGAATACTCATTGGAAGGACTGATGCTGAATCTGAAGCTCCAATATTTTGGTCACCTGATGTGAACAGCTGACTCATTGGAAAAGTCCCTGATGCTGGGAAAGATCGACGACAGAAGGTGAAGAGGGTGTCAGGGGATGAGATGGCTGGATGGCATCACTGATGCAATGAACATGAACTTCGGCAAACTTCAGGAGATGGTCAGGAACAGGGAGGCCTGGCGTGCTGCAATGCATGGGGTCTCAAAGTGCTGGACAAGACCGGGCAACTGATCAACAACAAAGAGGCAGGGAGGGGGATTCCCTGGGGGCTCCGTGGTAAAGAATCCACCTGCCGATTCAGGAGATGTGGGTTCCATCTCTGGGTCAGGAAGATCCCCTGGAGAAGGAAGTGGCAACCTACTCCAGTATTCTTGCCTGGTAAATCCCAGGGATAGAGGAGCTGGCAGGCTACAGTCGGGAGATTGCAAAAGAGTCGGACATGACTTGCAACTAAACAACAACATGGGGCAGGGAGAGCGTTTAGAGTGGAAGGTCTGTGTAAACGAGGATGGGAAGGGAGATGGAAAATGTAGGCTGAAAGAGGAAAATGGTTGAGGGCATTGAACGTTATGCTGAGAAATCTGGACTCTTCCTGCGCTTTATAAGAGGAAGCGTTTTATTCTTCTTCCAGCCTCCAGGAGGAATGATTGGGAAAATCTGAAAAGACTTTTGTATCACATACGTTTCCCATCATGAGATCATCAAGATTGTCAATACTGAAGGATTTGCTATCTGGGATTAATATCACCTTCACCACTGACTACGTGGACAAACCTAGACAGCATATATTAAAAAACAGAGACATTACTCTGCAGAGTAACTAGACAAAGGTCTGTCTAGACAAAGCTATGGTTTTTCCAGTAGTCTTGTATGGATGTGAGAGTGGAACCATAAAGAAGGCTGAGCACCAAAGAATTGATGCTTTTGAACTGTGGTGTTGGAGGAGACTCTTGAGAGTCCCTTGGACTGCAAGGAGATCAAACCTGTCAATCTTAAAGGAAATCAGTCCTGAATATTCATTGGAAGGACTGATGCTGAAGCTAAAGCTCTAAAACTTAGGCCTCCTGATGCGAAGAGCCAACTCATTAGAAAAGACTCTGATACTGGGAAAGATTGAAGGCCAGAGGAGAAGGGGACAACAGAAGATGAGATGGTTTTATAGCATCACCAACTCAAAGGACATGAGTATGAGCAAGCTCCGGGAATTGGTGAAGGACAGGGAAGCCTTATGTGCTGCAGTCCATGGGGTCTCAAAAGAGTAGGCTATGACTGAATGACTGAAAGACAATGTGGTAAAGAACCTGCCTGCCATTGCAGGAGACGTAAGAGACAACGTGGGTTCGATCCCTGGGTCAAGAAGATACCCTGGAGGTGGGCATGGCAATCTGCTGCAGTATTCTTGCCTGAAGAATCAAATGGACCGAGGAACCTGGTGGACTACAGTCCATGGGGTCGCGAAGAGTCGGACACAGCTGAAGTGACTTAACAGTACATGGATCTGTAGCAGTAACTTGAAAGGTTAGCAAGTCAGAAGGCAGCATTAGGATATGGGTCTGTTTAAACAGGGATGTGTAGAGCAGTGCTAGAACTGCTTCAAAATATGGGACGCTAGGCAACCCAAGATTACTTTTTCTCAAAAATTTTACTTGGGGCTGACCTGTCTTCTCCATACAGCAATGCAGTACACGGAAAAGAATTCCAGTACTGTGTTATTGGATTTGTCATAACATTATAATGCATTTCCTACTTTCTTTTAGACTCAGCAGCTTTTCTGTTTTAGACAATTATACATGACTGTGGCAAGTCTCAAGTTCCTTTGCAAACACAATTTGTGTGTTCTCTCATGTGATGTTACTTTGGAAAAACCTGGGAGTTAATTTTCAGCATCCTGGGTGTTCCCCTAAGTTTATTCTCAAGTATGCTTAAATAAAAATTTTACTTGAAAAAAATAAACATGAGATGACTTTGCTGTTTTATTTAAAAATTTAAAAATTACTGATTTTGCTATTCAGCTGAAACCTCTTCATTCGAAATGAGTTCCAAATTGGTACCTTTAGCTTCTTGATAACCTAATGATATAAAAATGGCACTGTTTCAAGTTGTGTTCTGTCCTGTATAGTGGATGAGAAGGAAGACTTTGGGTCCTGATCTCTACTTCAACCACAGCAAGTCTGCTTTAATTTATTTTTTATATCTGTCCTCTAAAGACACTTTGAAACTCTAAAATAAAGATGAAAAAAAAAATAGAACTCTTATTCATAAGGTACTTCCCCAAGTGGTCCAGAGGTCAAAACAATAATGACAGTGATTGCCCATTACCCCTGCCAGGAGGTGATTAATTACTAAACCTTTTCTGATATATTAATAAACAAGGCCATGACTATGATCAAGGCTGGACTACTTAGAAAAAGAAGAGAGTGTTTTCACTCAGTTACCCTGTTAAAAGTATGCTGTAATGATTTATTCTAATTGTAAACATCAACCAGTATTCCTAATATCAAAAAAATTAAAGCCATTATGACCAGAGTAAAATTTAGAGAAATAAAAAATATATATCTAACCTCCTCACTAACACTACTTGATAAATTTGTGTATATATTCCTACCTACCTATCCAGATATCTACTTGATTTGACTTTTGGATATCTAATTGATATATCAAATGTAATATGGTCCAAACCAAAATTTTGTATCCTCCTTGTAACCTGTTTTCCCCCAAGTCTTCCTTATTTCAAAAAATCACCCCACCATCCACACAGTTACTCAATGCCCAAAACTTTTTCTCACTGCTCAAATCAAAACAACCCATAGGCAAGTTCTGCTGGCTAAAAATATACCCCAATCTCTCCTTTCTCTCCATCTTTACAGCTACCAACCTGGTCATGATCCTAGCTACCATCATTTCTTGCCTAGACTCTTGAGGTAGTGTTCTTACTGGGTCCTTCTGATTACTAATGCTCCATAACAATCTGTTTTCTCAATATGGTAGCCAGAAAGTTCTTTTAAAAATGTATACCAGATCATGGCACCTTTCTGGTTAAAACCTATCCCTTCCTTCTCACTCTATCCAGATTCTCAGCCTTGGTTACAAGGTCCTACACCATCTGTGCCCAGTCTTCCTTTGAGACTCTTTTCCTACTGCTTCCTTCCATGTTTGGTACTCCCCAGCCTCAGGGATTTTTCTGTTCCTGGTACTTGCCAAGCTCATTCTATTCTTGGGTCTGTTAACCTCTTCATCCCTATTCTTGGGACTCTTGGTCCTCAGATCAGCTCTTCTTGTCACTTAAATGCCCTTTCAAAGTCTCCATGGGGAGACCTTTCCTAAATTAGTCCCTCTGTCCTCAAGTCACTCTTTTTACAAAGCAGGAAAATTATCGCCTTCATTTCCTATTTGTTTGTTTATTGTCTGTCTCCCTTCCCTCCCTATTCTAGAATGTAAACCACATGAGACTAGCAACTTATCTTCATGAGAACCACTTATTCCCACTAATTAGCACAGTGCTTGGAACATAACAGGGGCTCAATAAATTTTGTTCAGTTAGCCAGTTTATGGATTCAGTACTTTTTTCCTCCCTTTTATTTAGGGAATTTAAGGAGAGAAACCTTTAGTTCTTTCTCTCAATTTCTGTGTGCCCTTACTATTATGACAATTGCTAACTCTCAAGTGAAATTATATGAAGAGACAGGAAAAATATAGCACCTACTTCTTAACCCAGCTCTGAGAGTTGCTCAGTTTAGGGAATTATGTGTTTTCCTTATGACTTGAATCTGTTGAATTTCAGCAGAGATTTTAGCATTTCCCCTTTGATAACTATTCTTTCTACTTCCTTCATGAGGCAGAAACCAAAAGAGGGAAATTAATTATTCCCAGTCTGTGCAATAGTAATATTCCATGATTACCTCTTTAAAATTGCAAGGGAATAATTTACCCTCTCAACTTTATCTTATTTTACTTTCTAGATAGAGATTTGTTAGTCTGAGTTTTCTCCTTCCACATTCAAAATAAAATATAATTATCCAACAAGTAGGTAAATTGCACAAAAATTTAAAGTAGGGATAGAATGATAGTGGTGTCTTGAAGGGCTGGGTTTTGTTCTTGGGATGTGATTGGACTGCCCACCTCTAGTCCTCTCTGCTGTTACTGCTAAGTCACTTCAGTCGTGTCCGACTCTGTGCGACCCCATAGACGGCAGCCCTGCAGGCCATTTAATCAAACTCTGCTTTGCCCTTGCAAGTACTGAAGGGAAGAAAGCATGGTGCGTTATTTTATGTACTCTTGGGTTCTAATTATGTTGAAAGTGTATCGAAAAAACAGAGGCAGGGAAGACATAGTATATAGGTCCTCAATATCTAGTTTTAGAATGATGGATTTCTCTTTTAATATTTTGTAAACTTAAAAATAATAGCATGTATTACTTTATTATTCTTATGATCAGAAAAAAGAATACTCTAAAAGAGAGAATTATTGGCACTAAAATCTCCAGGTAGGCTGTGAGCTGCCAGGCCTCTAGAACCTTTCTGTGTGACTGTCGCTGAACTTCCAAGACTGGTCTAATAACCTGGAAGATCATGTAGCTCAGTGGGCTCTTGTGTTATTTCTGGTTCAGAGAAGCTGGTTTTAGGTTCACAATCGGTTTGAAGTATAATTCTTTTCCAGACAAAAACTGGTTTAAAAATCTCATTGTTATTTCATTTCTTCCTGAACAACATCACCCAGGGGAGTTTTTTGGTTTTGTTGTTGTTTTTAGGAGTTAAAAAAAAATTGCTTCCACTGAATTGATAATGTTTGGTTCCATGAAAAGAAACACTATTGAATTTAACAGTTCTAACAATTGGAGTCCCCAGACCTTCGAAAATAAAGAATTAAGTTTGCCATCTTCTTTATCACTTTTTGTTGAAAGAAATAGCATGTGTTATACACAATATTAGATTTTCAAGAAAGGTAGAAATATTTGTACATTTACGGTCTTTGGCACATGGGAAAGCCAGTAATGTTGAGACATACTTCCAGTACCTTGCCATTCTAAATCTGATGTATGAAGCAGCTGATTAGAACTGCGGACTCTTGGGCCCTCTGTATACCTACTGAATTGAACCAGAATCTGAGGTTCTTAGGTGATTCTTTTTTTTTTAATTTTTAAAGTTTATTTTATTGAAATATACTATTTTTTATTTTGGCCATGTCATGCAACAATGTGGGATCTTAGTTCCTCTCCCAGGGATTGAACCCATGTCGCCTGCATTGAAAGCTCAGAGTTTTAACCACTGGACCACCAGGTTAGTCCCTATTGAAGTGTGACTGATTTACAGTGTTGTGTTAATTTCTACTGTACAGCAGAGTGATTCAATTATACATACATATATATATATATATATATATATATATACACACACACACACTTTCTTTTTCATATTCTTTTCCATTATGGTTTATTACAGGATATTAATATAGTTCTCTGTGCTCTACTGTAGGACCGGGACCTTGTTGTTTATCCATTCAGTACATAATGTTAGCATCTGCTAATCCCAGACTCCCAATCCATCCCTCTTCCACCCTGTCACCTTGTCAGTTTCCTATGTCTGTGAGTCTGTTTTTGTTTGGTAGGTAAGTTTATTTGTGTCATATTTTGGATTCCACATATAAATGATAATCATATGGTACCATATCTTCTTTATCCATTCATCTGTAGATGGACATTTACACTGTTTCCATGTCTTGGCTATTGTAAATAGTTTCTATATGAACATAGGAGTGCATGTATCTTTCTGAATTATATTTTTTTCTGGATGTATGGCTAGGAGTGGGATTGCTGGAACATATGGCAACTCTATTTTTAGTTTTTTTTAAGAACTTGCACACTGTTTTCCATCGTGGCCACACCAGTTTTACATTCCAGCAGTGTTGGATGCTTCCCTTTCTCCACATTCTAACCAGCATTTGTTATTTGTAGACTTCTTAATAATGGCCATCCTTACCATAGTTTTGGTTTGTATTTCTCTAATAATTAGTGATGTTGAGTATCTTTACGTGTGCCCGTTGGCCATTTGTATGTCTTCTTTGGAGAAGTGTCTATTTAGGCCTTCTGCCTAAGTTTTTCAGTTGGGTTGTTTTTGTTGTTATTGAGTTCTGTGAGCTGTTTGCATATTTTGGAAATTAAGCCCTTGTCAGCTGCATCATTTGCAGATGTTTCCTCCCAGTCTATAGGTTGTCTTTTTGTTTTGTTTGTGGTTTCTTTTGCTGTACAGATGCTTCTAGGTTTGATTACGTTGCATTTGTTTAATCTTGTTTTTATGTACATTGGATGATTTAGGCGATTCTTAGGCACATGAATTAAGAGGAATAGTCCTAGTATATTTTGGGAATTTCCAGGTCCTAATTGCTTCATTTACTGCCCCTCCTCCCTTTCCTTCTCTCCAACCCCTGGTGGAAAAGTCCATAAAATAAGAGTTCTAAGCTGGGGTCTGTGGACTCTTAAAGAATCGTAGGTAGTAGTTAGTGAACCCATTGAAATTCTACGTAAAATTATGTGTCCATATGCTTACTCATCCTTCATTAGATTCTCATGCAGCCCCGCAAAGGTTATCTATTCCAGACTACAAAAGGATAAATATCACGTTATGCCTCAAAAGATGGACTAGAATAATGCTTGTAATTACAGAATTATTTCCCTAGAATCACACTTGTAATGACAGAATTATTTCCCTTGCCTAGGAAAAATCTAGGAGAAAACATCAATGAGTCTTTTCTACTGTTTTAATTAAAAAAGCAAAACTGACTGGAGAGTTGATCATAGAGACGAGGAGCTTTTGGAAACAACTTTCTAGTTCCCCCAAGCTGAAGTCCACTTCACTGTTGCTGATGTGTTTAGGTTGGGAGAAAATTGCCTGTTCAGTTCCCATAGGTCCTGCATACATTAGAAGAGTTAAAGGAAATTAACTTCCCCATAATATGAGTTTTGGGCCTTTATCTTTTTGATTATTATTTCTAAGGGCAGTGCTCTTCAGCCTTGGCTGAATATTAGATTCATCCCATGCCAGATGAATAGAATCAAAATCTTAGAATCTCTGGGGTGAGGACCAGGCTCACTGGGTTTTGTTTTAATTCTCCTTGGGTGATTTTAAAGTGTAACCAGGTTATGAACAGTTTGCACAGAGCAATGTGTTAGATAAATTCCAGAATGGCTTTCTTGGAGAATAGTGCATCTTTCATATCTAAGAAACACTGATTCTGTTTCCTCTGGACAGTGAAGTTCCTTTTTCTACTGGAATGTTGTTAAATACATGCCCTGCAGTGCTGTCTTCCTTCATGTCCCTGGAGGCTATATACAAAGAAGTTGTTCAAACCTAGAACTGATTCTAAGAACTATTGTATTTTCCAGTTTTTTATCTGCTGCTCTAATTACCAGCCCATCTCAGAAAAGCTCCCTGATTTTTATAAGTAACTTTTCAAATACAGTAAATCTGAAGGGGTCCTCTCCTAGGCTTCTTTGTGGAGAACACTTGATATGCTATTAGGAATGTTGGAAATGAGTAATTGTGCTACAACTAAATTTAATTGTAAGTAACTTTTTTTCCTCCATGTAGGAGTACTTGGCTAATACTGTACTTATGAAATGAACAATTGCTGGCATTTTATGTCTAAGAACAAGTAAGAATCTGTAGGATTCAGGATTTCAAAGAGAACAGGAAAGAGCATATAGACTGGCAGTTATTTACAGTCACTAAGTAATGTCTCTCATTAAATATAGGAAGTGAACTTCTATGATAGAGTTCCCATATAAAAGATTGTCCCTAAAACACATTCACAAATTCATGTGGAATTTTACATATTCACATTTTTCTATTTTGTACCCCAAGCATTTCTAGCATTATTAGATTTTTTAGCCAGTCCTCTGAAAAATTACCTAAGAGTTTATTTGTGTATTATCCTTTTCTAAAGGAGATTTCTGGCAGTCTGAGTACTCGCCTTCTCACTCTTTTGGGAATTTTCACTCTTCTCACTCTTCTCACTCTTTTGGGAATTTTCACTCTTCTCACTCTTCTCACTCTTTTGAGAATTAGTGGGATTTATGCTCAACTCATGTTCACCTCTGGGATGGATTCACCAAGCTTTCATTTAATTGCAGTTTCCTTCAAGATCATGAGAAAGCATGCCTGAGAATGATAAATCAGCTTCAACACCATTTAGCGGGATGGGAAATGGGGAGTAGAATTATGGAATAATTCAAGTCTGATGAAGATATTTTTGAAGTAGCAGCTTATACTCAACATTAATGAAAAAAATTGAAACTGATTACTTTCCTAGTACTAATGCTTTAGTGTTCTCTGTAAACATTCAGAAGGGTATCATGTAACTTGTATGATATTAATTTTTCTTAACCTCCTTCTAGCTAAGGGATTGCTCATTTGTCTCCTAATAAATGTATATAAACAAAGTGATTTTGTGTTTGAAATGGAGAATGTATGTAGATTATATTTATGCTTTTAATCTTTACATAAGATTGCTTAATTTTAGGAACCTCAGTAGGAGGCTTTGTGGTAATATTACTCTTCTTTCTGATGGGCTTTAGTATCAGAAATCTTTTTTTCTTGGCGGAGGCTATGGTTTTAGCTATTATAAATAAAACAGGTCATAACAAGTATTACCAAAGACATGCAGAAATTGGAACCCGTGTGTACTGTTGGTAGGATTGTAAATGGTGCAGTGATTATGAAAAGCATTATGGTAGTTCTTCAAAAAAATTAAAAATAGGACTACTGTATGATCTAGCATTTCCACTTCTGGTTATGTATCCAAAAGAATTGGAAGCAGAGTTTTGGAGGGATATTTGCACACCCATGTTTATAGTAGCATTAGTCACAATAGCCAAGAAGTAGAAGCAATTTAAATGTCACCAACAGATGAACAGAAAATAAAACACGCTATATACATATAGTGGAATATTATCCAGCCTGAAAAAAGAAGGAAAATCCTATTACATGCTACAATGTAAATGAACCTTGAAGACATTATGCTAATGAAATAAGCAAGTCACAAACACCATATGATTCTACTTATGTGAGATACCTGGAATAGTCAGATTCATAGAAACAGAAAGTAGAATGGGTGGTTGTAGGTCTGGGGGAGGAGGAAAAAAGAGTTGTTTGATGGGTAAAAGACTTCAGTTTTGCAGGATGAAAAAATTCTGGAGATCTGTTTCAAAGAATTTTGACAAAGTGAACATACTTAACAGTACTGAACCATACACCTAAAAATGGTTTAAATGGTAAATTTTATGTGTGTCCTTTAGGGTGATTTTTAAATTACCATGGTCAATGGTAATCATAATATACAATTATGATTCAGAGCAGTCAGTGTTTTGGAAAAAATCTGAATCTCTGAATCTCTACACCTGGAATGTTCCAGGAAAAAGTTGCCCTGCTGCCAAATAAAACATTTGCGTCAGGAAAGCAGGATTTTAGGGATTTGGGGGTTTAACTGGTGGGAGAATTTAGAATTAGAAGGAGAGTTAGAGAGGAGAATTAGAAGAAAGTGTGGGGCTGGATCTGGTAAAATCTCAGCTTGGCCACTAACTAGGCGGAAAGGTTAGGGAAAGCTGCTTGGTGTCTTCAAGGCATGGCTTCCTGGGGTCTGTTAAAATGAGTTAATGATACTCAACTCAGAGGGTCTTTGTGAGGATTAAATGAGATATCTATTCAGAATGCTTAGCACAGGATCTAGCATGGAGCAGGCACTGGACAAGTGCCGGCAGGAGAGGTGCAAAAGTAACTCATTACCTGGAGGTCAGTCTTGGGGTTGTGAAAATTAAGAGCCCTAAACGTCTTGGCTGGTGCTAATTTTTACCACCTACCCCCCTTCCAATATGTCTTCCAGGTTGATCTGGTCCAACATAGGGTCACTGTAAGCTAGTTTTTTTTTTTTTTTTTTTTCTAAGCTAGTTTTGACTTTGATTAAGAAATGTATAAACTTGGAAATGTTAGTATGTATCATAAAACACCATTTCCTTTAGAATCTGTGGAATAGAGGCTACAGTGTGTAGAGCTGTGAAGCTCCAGCAAGTATGCCCAGCTCTGGGGCATGCTCACCAGAGCAAGGTATAACAAGTACCGCTCAGCATTCTGTTTGGTTCAGTGATTCCTAAGCTTATTTGACACAACTCTTATTAACATCACGCAGGACAAATTTTTGAGTAATTTCTTGATTGCTGTGATTCCTTATTGTTTGCAAAGAGAATTGCTAATATTTAAACAATAATTTTTTAATGTGTCAGAATGTTTTCGAAATGAAATTGATAATGGTACTAGCTAGGAGCACAGCAGGCTAATAGGAAGGCAAATGATTATAAATAGGACTTGCATCCTTCATTCAAGCAGCTGCTGAAATCTTGCCTCCTTTATTAAGCTTTTCTGGAATAAATAAAATAGCATAGATTCTCAAGACCCCATTCTTTCCTAATTATCATTTCATGTACTTGTTCAAATATCATTCCAATATAATCAGGGCTGCCTTTTGGTCCAAATACCTTTGAAGAAACAGCCCAACAAGAAATAGGTGGCTTGAGTTACTTCAGATATTCTGTCTCTGAAGAAGACATTAAATTGGAGAGAATATTCTTAATGTATGCTGCTGCTGCTGCTGCTAAGTCGCTTCAGTCGTGTCCGACTCTGTGCGACCCCAAAGACGGCAGCCCACCAGGCTCCACCGTCCCTGGGATTCTCCAGGCAAGAACACTGGAGTGGGTTGCCATTTCCTTCTCCAATGCAGGAAAGTGAAAAGTGAAAGTGAAGTCGCTCAGTCGTGTCCAACTCTTCAGCCACCCCATGGACTGCAGCCTACCAGGCTCCTCCGTCCATGGAGTTTTTCAGGCAAGAGTACTGGACTGGGTTGCCATTGCCTTCTCCGTCTTAATGTATAGAAAAATCTTTAAAAAAAAAAAGAAAACCTCTTTATTATGGAAAATTTCAAACTTGTACAGATTAAACAGAATAGTATCAATTTAATAAGCCCATCACCCAGTTAACACAACCATCTACTCTGGACCCATTCTGCCTCATCCCCCCCTGTCCCCTTCTCCCATCTTATTCTAAAATATCAAACATTACTCAATTTTTTCTATAAGTATTTCATTTATATATCTCTAAAAGAAAAGAATTCACTCTTGTACAAAACATAGTAATACTATTATCACTCTGAAAAATTAAAAATACTTCAGTCAGTTCAGTTCAGTGGCTCAGTCGTGTCCGACTCTTTGTGACCCCATGAATCACAGCACGCCAGGCTTCCCTGTCCATCACCAACTCCCGGAGTTTACTCAAGCTCATGTCCATCGAGTCGGTGATGCCATCCAACCATCTCACCCTCTGTCGTCCCCTTCTCCTCCTGCCCCCAATCCCTCCCAGCATCAGGGTCTTTTCCAATGAGTCAACTCTTCTCATGAGGTGGCCAAAATATTGGAGTTTCGGTTTCAGCATCAGTCCTTCCAATGAACACCCAGGACTGATCTCCTTTAGGATGGACTGGTTGGATCTCCTTGCAGTCCAAGGGACTCTCAAGAGTCTTCTCCAACACCACAGTTCAAAAGCGTCAATTTTTTTGCCCTCAGCTTTCTTCACAGTCTAAGTCTCACATCCATACATGACCACTGGAAAAACCATAGTTTTGACTAGACGGACCTTTGTTGGCAAAGTAATATCTCTGCTTTTTAAATACTTACTTGCCTCATAACATTTTTTACTAGTTCATTAATTTGTTCAGAATAAGGTCCACATATTATGATTGGAAGATAAGTTTTTAAATATTTTAATGTATAGATTCCCTCTCCATCTCTTCTTTACTGTTGCAGTTTCTTTGAAGAAGAGATGGCTGGGATGACCAGCTTGTCCTGGTTTGCCCATGACTTTCCCTGTGTTAATGTTGGAAGTCCCATATCTTGGAAAGTCCTTCAATCCAAGAAGTTTGTCCTACAGTTTCTCACAATGTGGATTTGGCTGATTGCATCCCTGTGGCAAACACATTCCTCTGTCTATTTCTGTAAATTTGTAGTCTAATGTCTTGGTTAAATTCAGGTTCAATTTTTCTTTCTTTTTGGGAGGCGAGGTTGCTTTATTGGTTATAGTGTTTACGCTTCCATTGGGAGGTACACGATGTCTGGTGCTCTCTCTTTTTGTGATGTTAACAGTTGTTGATAAACAATGTCCAGATTAGCAAGACATCTTAAAAATGCTTTCCCAGCTCTTAATTCTTCCTGCATTGCAAATGTTCCCAATGTGTGTGTTACTAGTCAGCCCAGGCTGCCATAACAAAATACCATAGACCAAATGGATCAGACAACAGAAATTAGTTCTTTCCGTTCTGGAGGCTAAAATTCCAAGATGCAGGCACTGACCCATTGTTTCTTGGTTGCTCTCTGTGGTGTTAGTGGCCGTCTTCTTCCTGCACTTCCATATAGCCTTCCTTCTGTATGGATCCGTGTCCTCATCTTCTAAGGACACCAGTCACACTGGGTCAGAGCCTACCCATATGACCTCATCTTATGTTAATTACCTCTTTAAAGACTAACTGTGGTTATATTTTGAGGTACTGGGAGGACATATAAATTTTGGGAGGACGCAATTCGTCCCATAACACAAACCACTCCTTGTTCTTCCTCATCTGTTCTGATAGGAAACCCCACTATGCTTCATTCCCGTAGGTTTCAGAGCCTCATTCTGAGCCTCAGGAGGGTGAGTTATGGTTGATCTAAGCCATATGGTGGTCCTATTCTCCTTGCCCAGAAACGGTTTAAATATGGGTATAATATGCCGTTCTGGCCAATGAGATGTGAGAGTCTCCTGGGAATCTTCTGAAAATTATTTTACTCACTTAGTAAAAAGATGACACATGGAAGAAATGGAGCTGCTTCTGCTGAAACATAAGGGGAGCAGGTTGAGCTGACTGGTTGACAAAACACTCAAATTGACCTGGATGGCAGAGCACCAGGGTGAAGTCCCGGAAGGGACTGTGGAGCTTAGATTCTGTTGCTGTTTTCAGATGCATCCTAAGCGCATATCCCTAAACTCTCCCACACCTTCAACAACCCCCAACCCATCTGTGCTGGGCTTCCCTCTCCTTCAGACCTCCCCTTACCTTCCAAGAGTCATTTCTTTTTATCCTAATAGTGATTTCCCCCCCTGTCCTCTCTTATTTTCCAGCTTCTCCTAGAAACTCCTTATCTCCTATTTTCCCCAGGCTGAAGGAAAATGTTGTGAATACTAACAGTTAGGAATTTTGCCTATCTTCATATATATACTTTTTTCTTTTTCATTGCACCTCATGATTATGCCAATATCTTTGGGTGGTTGGGATGCTCTTCAGAAAACAAAGGGCTTCCCAGGTAGAGCAGTGGTAAAGAATCTGCCTGCCAATGAAGGAGCCCCAGGAGATGTGGGTTTGATCCCTGGGTCAGGAAGATCCCTTGGGATAGGAAATGGCAATCCCCTGCAGTATTCTTGCCTGGAAAATTCCGTGGACAGAGGAGCCTGGCGGGCTACAGTCCATGGGGTCACAAAGAGTCAGATACGACTGAGCATATATGCATCCATCATCCTCAGAAAACAAAATCTGTAGTCATACTCTCTATTCTTGGAAGCATCCTTTGTACTGGGGTGCTGATTAGTGCGTGGTAAGATGTGGGAACCATGAATAATTTGAGCAATTCAGAAGGATTAACAGAGGGACTTCCCTGGTGGTCCAGTGGTTACGTCTCTCTGCTCCCAACACAAGAGGCCTGGCTTTGATCCCTGGTCAGGGAACAAGGTCTTGCATGCTCAAACTAAGACCCAGAGCAGCAAAAAAGAAAAAAGAGACTAACAAAGACAATATGCTTAACCAGGACAAGTCTACACAGATTAAATAAAACAAGATTTTAAAATGTCTTTTGGTAGGAATTTTATCAATATTATCAGAAGTCCTGATTGGCACTTATATATGTCTATAGTGAATTAAATGATGAGAAATAAATAATATTAAATTTAGAGAAAGGTGGTTTTAGAAGATGGACCCATAAGAGGAAAAATTGCAAAAGATGTCCTCCATAGTGAAAAACACAGGAATCATTGGATTAGCCTGTGACTAACTGTGAGTCCCAAGGAGAGGTAGGGCTGGCTAAGAAGCCTGAGGCCAGGACTCTCCTTGATGTGCAAGTTATAGAGCTTTTCCAGTTAAGGTTCAGAGGCCAATTAAGTATCCAGTCCTCTATGGATCCTTAAAGGTCCCAGTTGGTTCATGGATCCTCTTTAGGATCCAGGTTACTGTAAGGAGAGAAACCACCATTTGGGTTTTGTTCAGGGTTCCCAAAGTTGCTCTGGGTCTCGTATTAGTCGATGCTTATATATCAATAGTAGCTTCCCTTTGGATACTTGTGGCATGAGGTTCCTACCCATTCTACTCTGCTCTGCCCCGCATTTCCATGTAGAGTAAGGTTCAGGCCCCGGAGTTTGGTGGTCATTCAGCATTCTACTTTCAACACTGGTTGCCACTTCTGCCTTTGACCTGGGCTTCCCCAGGATCAATACTGCAACTCAGGCCGAGGTTGTATTTTTTGTCTTTCCTGATCTGGTCTCAGTTCATCGACACCTTACCCAGACATTGGATATGGCTCTTGATTACCTACCTGCAAGGTTGGCATTGTGCAACTGTTGGTGCATGCTTGCTTGGATGCAAGCCTTTCACTCTAGAAGCATATATGGGCTGTCTACTGCGTGCATTGAGGAACTTGTTTAAGGAGTCCGTTTGCCTCTAACACATCTTCTTTGATTTATTAGAAAAATTAGCTTCAGAGACACTAGTCATTTTATGACAAGCAACAGAAATATAAAATGATGTTATAAAATGGCTGTTGAATTGAACATAATTAATTGATCAATTTAAACCTCAAAGAATGAGCTTCAAATTGAGCAATGAGAAATCTAAAGTATTAACTGCCAAATCACATACATATGCTGACAAAGTGAACAGCCCACTCTTATTCTATCAAACTTGTAAATGATGATTCACCCCCATTTCTTCTCAGGGAGTGCAATTTGTTTATTATAATCATATTTATCCCAGAACTTTGGTTTATTGAATAAATAACTTGTACAAAAGTGGGATTATTGTTCAAATAGCAGTTACTTATTTAGGAATTTTATTGCTGTCTTTAGATCCCTGCTTAGAAGGAGGCTGGAAGAAAAGCAACACTGTGCACCGTGATTTCTGTGCTGAGGGTTTAATGTGAGACTGGGGAGAAAGGGAGATTTATGAAATTCTAAATGGAGTTTATCCAACTACAAAATTAACTCTCCCTCCCCACACCCCCACATTCACCCACACACAGCCTCCTGAAGTATGTAATTGAGATTAAATGTAAAAGAATCCCCCCCCACCAAATATCAAGTGTACAAATGTGAAAAGAAACAGAAAGAAAACCACAGAAGCTGCCTCATAGAAGTCACGAGCTGAAACAAGTCTTGTCCTTGTATGGATGACGTTACAGTTTCATCCCACCGGGCTTTTCAATACTAATACAGTCTTTATGTGTTGTTTTTTTTTTTTGAGATTTATAACATTTATGTAATTTTTACATATTACTATAAATTTAAGCACATATTAAAACATATAGAGTGAAATTTTATGTTTTCATAGGTATCCATGAATATGAAAATATATTTGCAGACTATTTGAAAAGCACACATAGAAAGTACGTCAAACTGATGGAGTCTTTAAAATATGGTTTTAAGATAAGGTTATTTATTTAAGTATGGTAGTCTTCATTTCTCAAAGTTAATGCATTGCTAAATATTCATTTCGTTTTGATCTCACTGACATCTCATCAGTGTTTCTAAACATTTTACGCAGCAGACCAAGACTCTCAGGGAACTAAAGAATGGGCTCTTTCGCAGATGTGGAGAATGAACTTGTGGACCCAGTGGGGGAGGGAGAGGGTGGGACGGGTGGAAAAAGCAGCACTGACACAGGTACACCATCACGTGTGAGATAGATAGCTGGTGGGAAGTTGCTGTTGTAACACAGGGAGCCCAGCCCGGAGCTCTGCAGTGACCCAGCGGGGTGGGTCACAGGCAGGACGGGGAGGCTCTAGAGGGAAGGGATACATGTATCATCACGGCTGATTGGAGTTGTTGTGTGGCAGAAACCAACACAACGTTGTAAAACAATCTTCCTCCAATTAGAAACTAAAAAGGATGACTCTCTAGATATGCTCTCCAAACCCCAGAGAATGCCTCCTCCTCTTGGAGGGCAAGGAAGAGCACAGGGTTTGGAGCTGAGACCCTGTGGGCAGGCGCTCACTGCTCCGGGCAGTGGACGGGAGGGGAGCAGAGTCCAGGCTCAGGCTGGTGACACCTACAGAGAGTGGTTGGGTCATCTTACCTTCACTTTCCTCACCTCCAACACTCAGATTTCTCTGAAAACCCTGGCAAGTCTCATAAAGGAAAAAGATTCCATTTTTCTATAAGCTTTCCCCCCCTTACTAATCCCTCCACATTGACCTAAAGGAACACAGCGTAGGTTTTCAAAGTTCTCCAATGCCTTTATTTTGAGAAACATAAAAACTGAAAACATAACTTCAAGATTTATAGACTGTTCTATTATTTTGAATAAAGTGAATTCTTCAGTTTCAATCAGAATTAGTTCTTACACAGTAACTGGAGATGCTGAATCTATATTACAATTTTCTATGATTTATTCTTAAACTCACAGAAATAAAATCTTCACGTCTGTCAAGTGATTGTCATGTAGCTTTGTAAGTATTTATTAGATGAGATTTATTAAATGGCATTTTCTCTATCTTATGTTCCTTTAAAAATTGATCAACTTCAATTTTTAGAGCAGTTTGAGATTCACAGCAAAATTAGTGGAAAGTACAAGGAGTTCCCACGTACCCCCTGTCCCTACATGGCCTTATCCCCCATCTCAACATCCTGCACCAGAGAGGTACATTTGCTCTGTGAACCTACACTGACAGGTCATTATCACCCAGAGTCCATAGTTGAGTGTGGAATAGTCTATGGATTTTGACAAAGGTTATAATGGCATGGCTCCACCCTCCCAGTATCATGCAGAAAGTTTTACTGCCCTAAAAATGCTCTGTGCTCTGTCTATTCATCCCTCCTTCCCTCCAAGCCCCTGATCTTTTTATTGTCTCTACAGTTTTGCCTTTTCCAGACCCCCATATAGTTAGAATCATACAAAGCGTAGCCTTTTCAGCTTGACGTCTTTCACTTAGTAATATATATATAAGGTTCCTCCATGGCATCTCGTGACTTGATAGCTCATTTTTTTTTTTTTTTTTGTCAGAATAACATCCCATTATCTGGATGCACCACAGTTTATTCACCCATTCACAGACTGAAGGACATCTTGGTTGCTTCTAAGTTTTGGCTATTGTGAATAAAGTCACTTTAAACATCTGGGTGCAAGTTTTGTGTGGACGTAAGTTTGGGTTCATTTGGGTAAGGAGTATGATTGCTGGATCCTATGGTGAGAGTACTAACACTCATTTAAATAAAATCTACTGTAATAATGTATTGTGAACAACTGTAGCCTTTTAAATCATAGCATAACTCTAGCTCTTTGAGATATTCCTTTACTTTAGGAAAGCAGTTACTATTGGTATTGCTCATTTAGAGATAGAGAAACTAATGCAAAGATTGAGATACTGAAGTAGTTATTTTATTGTTCTGTTTTACCAATGATCTGATATATTTTCAGCAAAGCACTTATTAGAATATGGGAAATGTGTTTTTCTATAACAGAACTCCTCTGTCTAACCATGTGCCTTGGCGCTTTTATTACCAGCCACCCATAGAGCAGTTTCGCCTTTGACAGCATGACAGCCCACAGACTGGTAGCCTGGAGGGGAAGCGGTTGTTCTCATCTATGATCTCAGCAGTTAAGAGGCACAGTTTCATCCTCTTAATATTTCCACAGAACAAATCAATGCTGGAGACTGGTTATTTAAGAAATACTTGCTAATTTGATTCTAGTACCAGAAGTGGCAGGTTATATATTAAGGCAGAGAATACTGGAGTGGGTTGCCATTTCCAGCTCCACAGGATCTTCCCAACCCAGGGGTTGAACCCATGTCTCTTGCATCTTCTGCAATGGCAGGCAGATTCTTTACCACTGTGCCACCTGGGAAGCCCCATTATTCTATAGATTGGGAAGCCCCATTATTAAATCATTCTCTTATCTGTTAAAAATATATTCCTTGAGCAACCACTATGTACTATGTACTAGGTATTAGACTGGAGGTTCAGAAATGTGAACTTAATGGTCTTAAGAACTCAAGAATATTTTCACGAATAGATTTCACATTTATGAACTATCAAATTGGTGAAGTAGCAGTGAAAATACTGTCTGACAGGAAAGTTAGTGATAATTTTCCCCAGTGATTTTATAACATACCTGTGTACACTTACTATTATTTTGGGTGCTCAGCATCTTGGTAGCTGGGCCTTGACTTTCCTCTGGAGAGCTACCCTATCCTTCATTTTCAGTCGTTGTTCCCATCCCAAGCTCAGTTCAATTCTGGCCTATCAGAGGATTGCTTTTCTTTGGCTTCAAGGATTGGTTCATCAATGATAATGTAACCCAACCTGGGCCAGTGAGGGCAAGGTCCAAGGCCCAGCTGACTTGTGAAAATAGTCAGGGCAAAGAAGTTCTTCCTACATTGTTGCAATTTTACATTGAATGGCATCTAGAATGACTAAGTGTGTTTGAAAATAAAACCCACCTGAAGGGGAGCTGAGATAAGAGGTGAGTCGGGGTAGCATTTTATGAACTCATTTGAGCTCTGATCCAGCACCTACACCTGTACTTTTTATTTTGTGGACAAATAAATACATATTTTAACAGACTCACCAGAGACAACTTGATTTTTCCATTCTGACTTCCTGTCCCTCACGCTTCCCTCTTTGTCAAGTGTTGTTGGAGGGCCCACAGACATTTTTGGGACCAGTTAGGGAGGAAGTCAAGTTGGGAATATTTAGGTTGAGTTTAGTAACATATATGTATATGGTTTTCAATCCCTTTCATGTGAAATTGTTGCTTGGTTTACCTTGTTGGAATAGCTTCCTTGAACACTGTTTCCACCTACTCTCCCAAGTTTACTCAACGCCTTGATGTCGATAGTCAAGGTCAGAGGTCACATTGTGATATGAGTATTTTCTGTAGTATGTGGCCCTGGAAGTATACACAGTGGAGGAGAAACAAGATTTGCTATGTATGAAGCCAGAAGCTGGTCTGTGGAAAATTCTTCCATTCATTAGATGTGTAAAATTTGTTTTTTATAGATGCTTAGTCAAAGCAGAAGTTCTCTTTTGTCGGAAGCATACTCAATAATGCAGCACATACAGTGATAAATACACCATGCTTTCTTTTCTTTATTACTGTTCAGTTCAGTTCAGTTCAGTCACTCAGTCGTGTCCGACTCTTTGCGACCCCATGAACCGCAGCACGCCAGGCCTTTCTGTCCATCACCAACTCCTGGAGTCCACCCAAACCCATGTCCATTGAGTTGGTGATGCCATCCAACCATCTCATCTTCTGTCATCCCCTTCTCCTCCTGCCCTCATTCTTTGCCATCATCATGGTCTTTCCCAATGAGTCAGCTCTTCGCATCAGGTAAGGACTGGAGTTTCAGCTTCAACATCAGTCCTTCCAATGAACACCCAGGACTGATCTCCTTTAGGATGGATGGGATGGATCTCCTTGCAGCCCAAGGGACTCTCAAGAGACTTCTCCAACACCACAGTTCAAAAGTATCAATTCTTTGGCGCTCAGCCATCTTTAGATTCCAACTCTCACATCCATACATGACCACTGGAAAAACCATAGCATTGAATAGATGGACCTTTGTTGACAAAGTGGTGTCTCTGCTTTTTAATATGCTGTCTAGGTTGGTCATAACTTTCCTTCCAAGGAGTAAGCATCTTTTAATTTCATGGCTGCAATCACCATCTGCAGTGATTTTGGAGCCCCCCCCCAAATAAAGTCTGACACTGTTTCCACTGCTTCTCCACCTATATGCCATGAAGTGACGGGACCAGATGACATGATCTTAGTTTTCTGAATGTTGAGCTTTAAGCCAACTTTTTTACTGTCCTCTTTCACTTTCATCAAGAGGTTCTTTAGTTCTTCTTCACTTTCTGCCATAAGGGTGGTGTCATCTGCATATCTGAGGTTATTGATATTTCTCCCAGCAATCTTGATTCCAGCTTGTGCTTCCTCCAGCCCAGTGTTTCTCATGATGTACTATGCATATAAGTTAAATAAGCAGGGTGACAATATACAGCCTTGACCTACTCCTTTTCCTATTTGGAACCAGTCTGTTGTTCCATGTCCAGTTCTAACTGTTGCTTCCTGGCCTGCATACAGATTTCTCAAGAGGCAGGTCAGGTGGTCTGGTATGCCCATCTCTTTCAGAATTTTCCACAGTTTACTGTGATCCACACAAAGTCTTGGGCATAGTCAATAAAGCAGAAGTAGATGTTTTTCTGGAACTCTCTTGCTTTTTCGATGATCCAGCAAATGTTGGCAATTTGATCTCTGGTTCCTCTGCCTTTTCTAAAACCAGCTTGAACATCTGGAAGTTCACGGTTCACGTATTGCTGAAGCCTGGTTTGGAGAATTTTAAGCATTACTTTACTAGGGTATGAGATGAGTGCAATTGTGTGGTAGTTAGAGCATTCTTTGGCATTGCCTTTCTTAGGGATTAGAATGAAAACTGACCTTTTCCAGTCCTGTGGCCACCGCTGAGTTTTCCAAATTTGCTGGCATATTGAGTGCAGCACTTTCACAGCATCATCTTTCAGGATTTGAAATAGCTCAACTGGAATTCCATCACCTCCACTAGCTTTGTTCATAGTGATGCTTTCTAAGGCCCACTTTACTTCACATTCCAGGGTGTCTGGCTCTAGGTGCGTGATCACACCATCATGATTATCTGGGTCGTGAAGATCTTTTTTTTACAGTTCTTCTGTGTATTCTTGCCACCTCTTCTTAATATCTTCTGCTTCTGTTAGGTCTGTACCATTTCTGTCCTTTATCGAGCCCATCTTTACATGAAGTGTTCCCTTGGTAACTCTTATTTTCTTGAAGAGATCTTTAGTCTTTCCCATTCTGTTGTTTTCCTCTGTTTTTTGTTTTTTTTTTTTTTGCACTGATCGCTGAGGAAGGCTTTCTTATCTCTCCTTGCTATTCTTTGGAACTCTGGATTCAAATGGGTATAGCTTTCCTTTCTCCTTTGCTTTTTGCTTCCCTTATTTTCACAGCTATTTTTAGGGCCTCCTCAGACAGCCATTTTACTTTTTTGTATTTCTTTTCCATGGGGATGGTCTTGATCCCTGTCTCCTGTACAATGCCACGAACCTTCATCCATAGTTCATCAGGCATTCTGTCTATCAGATCTAGTCCCTTAAATCTATTTCTCACTTCCACTGTATAGTCATAAGGGATTTGATTTAGGTCATACTTGAATGGTCTAGTGGTTTTCTCCACTGTCTTCAATTTCAGTCTGAATTTGGCAATAAGGAGTTCATGATCTGAGCCAGTCAGTTCCCAGTCTTGTTTTTGCTGACTGTGTAGAGCTTCTCCATCTTTGGCTGCAAAGAATATAATCAGTCTGATATTGGTGTCGACCATCTGGTGATGTCCATATGTAGAGTCTTCTCTTGTGTTGTTGGAAGAGGGTGTTTGCTATGACCAGTGTGTTCTCTTGGCAGAACTCTATTAGCCTTTGCCCTGCTTCATTCTGTACTCCAAGGCCAAATTTGCCTGTTACTCCAGGTGTTTCTTGACTTCCTACCTTTCATTCCAGTCCCCTATAAAGAAAAGGACATCTTTTTTGGGTGTTAGTTCTAAAAGGTCTTGTAGGTCTTCATAGAACTGTTCAACTTCAGCTTCTTCATCATTACTGGTTAGGGCATAGACTTGGATTACCGTGATATTGAATGGTTTGCCTTGGAAACGAACAGAGATCATTCTGTCGTTTTTGAGATTGCATCCAAGTACTGCATTTCGGACTCTTTTGTTGACTATGATGGCTACTCCATTTCTTCTAAGGGATTCCTGCCCATAGTAGTAGATATAATGGTCATCTGAGTTAAATTCACCCATTCCATTCCATCTTAGTTCACTGATTCCTAGAATGTCGATATTCACTCTTGTCATCTCCTGTTTGACCACTTCCAATTTGCCTTGATTCATTTATTACTGTTAGGTGGGGATTATTGGAAATATAATTTATCAGAATTCCTGCATCTGTAGGACACAAGCCTGTACTAGTAGTAAAAATAGGAAATTGTCCCTGGGTGAAGTTGTATGTGTTATGCATCAGAACCCTCGATAATATATAACTGTTTTGTCCATAGTCTGAGTCCCCCGGTGGGGAAAGAAGACTCTTCGAAACAATGTAACTCGCAATAGGGGAATTTATTACTGACTGGAGCCAGGGCCTCCCGCCCTCACCAGGTGTGTGAGGACAAAAGGCCCCGAGCCCCAGTTCTCTCGGGTATTTATTAGGTCAAAATAAGCAGCAGGTAGTTGGCGCAATCGGATTGGTTACACAGTGGGTAGTTGGCGTAAGCGG
This sequence comes from Cervus elaphus, assembly GCF_910594005.1. Taxonomy (NCBI): domain Eukaryota; kingdom Metazoa; phylum Chordata; class Mammalia; order Artiodactyla; family Cervidae; genus Cervus; species Cervus elaphus. The sequence goes on from NC_057847.1 coordinate 22,494,037, forward strand.
ATTGGTTACACAGTTGCAAGGTAATTTTTGTTGGCCCAACGTGGGGCTTTCAGCTTTCCCCTGATAGGTTCCCTTTTCTCTGGCTAGGCATATGTTGATTGGCTGGCTCCAGGAGGCGTGATTATTATGTTACCCTGGGAAACCAGGCCTACTCCTAATCTAGGCTGCCTGCCATGGCGTTAGCCATGACAGCCTCACAAAAACAAGTTTTGAGTGATCATGCTAGACTAAATTATTTTTCTGTGTGTCTATACAAAACAGTATTAAAAAATTATCACATAGAAAGGCAGTCAAAAAACAGTAAAAAATGTGGGGAAATTAATATAAGTGTCATGCTTTTTTTCAGTTGTTGTAATGTGGTATTTGTCAACTTATAAAAATGTGTAATATATTGTGGTTTCTTACCTTATCTAAGTAAATGTTCATTTTATAACTAATTTTGTCTTCATAATTTTGTATTTTTTTTAAGGAGATCCCTTCCCAAATGTATAATATTCAGGACTTACAAATTGTGAACTTGCCCCTGGTAAGACATGAGCACTTTTGAATGATCCTGTCAGGTTATTTTCTTGAGATAAATTTCCAAGAGTAGAATTTTAAGGACAAAAAGGCCTGTTCTTTTTTTTTTTTGAAAGAGAGAATGGGGAGAAAGATCACATTTATTAGTTAGGCCTGTTCTTTTTAAAGGCATTTGACATATTTCACAGACTTGTTCTTCAGAAATGCTACACCAATTCATCTCCCTCAAGAGATATTTGTCTCCCACATTATTATTAGTTCTGGATATTAGTTTAAATTTTAATATTTGTCAATAAATAGGAGAAATGTGATAGGTTTTTAATTTAATTTATATTTCTTTGGTAATTAGTTCTGTTCTAATTAATGTACTGAAGGTTTTTTCATGTATTTTTCAGTTGCTTCTTTTTTGTGTGAATTTCTTGTTTAATCTTTTGATCATTTTTATGTTTTTTTTTTCAGATTGATTTAAGAGAATTCTTTTCCTATTTTAGGATAGTCACAATTATCATAAACATTGCAAATCATTTTTCTCATTTTGTCTTTTAGTATTATTTTATATCTTGAGATATAAATGTTTTCACTTGCAAATGTATCCAAAGTCTCTCATAGAATTTCCACATTTTGTGTTACGGCTGGAAAGGACTTTCACAATTAAAGACTATGTAAATATTTGGAACATTTCTCCTATGATTTTTATAGTTTATCCTATAAACTATATTAAACATCCTGTATTTTTATTTTTTATCCTATCTTTAATCTCTCTGGAATTGTTTTTAAAGTTTTTCTAATATTTAGGTTTTTTTTTTTTCCCCCAAATAGTGAACTATTTGTCTCGACATGATTTGTTGACTAAATCCATCCTTTTCTCTTTGATCTGAAATGCCGCCTTTGTCACACACCAACGTGCTGTATGTACTCTGCTGGACTTCTGTTCCACTATGTTATGTGATCATTATGTCCCTGTGTTGTGCTCCGTCACGTCTGACTCTTTGCAACCCCATGAGCTGACTGTAGCCTGCCAGGCTCCTTTGTCCATGGGGATTCTCCAGGCAAGGATACTGGAGTGGGTAGCCTATCCCTTCTCCAGGGGATCTTCCTGTCCCAGGAATTGAACCTGGATCTCCTGGATTGCAGCTAGATTCTTTACCAGCTGAGCTACCAGAGAAGCCCCATTATGTCCCTAATACTACTCTATTTTGATCATCATATGCTTACTTACTTTTTATTTATCTTACTTCTTTTAATGTTGGTTATTGTACATGTTTCATTCCATTTCAATTTTAAAATTACTTAGCTTTTCAAATTCCAAACATATCATTGCAATTTTCACTAGAATAAAATTTATAGATTAATTTGGAGGGAAAATTGATTTGTTTTTAATATTGAGCTTTTTCATTTAGAAATATGGCATGTTTCTGCCTTTAAATATCTTCTTTAATATCCTTTCTAGCTTATTAAAAAATTCATAGCAAATGGTTCTTATCAAGTGACTTCTTAGAATATTAAAGTTATCCTATTTTTTTCTTTACAAGTTAATATAGTTTATGTTAATTGATTTTGCAGTATTGAACCATAAGTTCAGTGACTAGAGATTCTTGGTCATGTCCATTATTTTTTAATATTTGGGTAAATTTGGTTTCTTGATATACAAATATGTATACAGTCATCCTTCAGTATGTGTGGGGGATTGGTTCCAAGGGCCCCATGAATGATAAGTCCATGGATGTTGTAGTTCCTTAAGCAAAATGGTGTAGTACAGTGAATACATGTATTTACTATATGAATATATATTTAATCTTCTAATATTTCATATAGGATATTTCCTATCTGTTTTCATAAGGGACTTATTTTCTAAGTTTAATGTTTTGTGCTATTTTTATTAGAATATTCTGTCAGAACTATTGTATCTTCAAAAAATATTTGAGAATTTTCTACATTCCTCTGGATTCTAGAATAGTTCAAATAGCTAGGAATTGCTTTGTTCTTGAAAATTTGAAAGAATTTGCCTATAAAACCATCTACCCTGGTACATTTTCTAAGGGCGACTACATTACAACTCTCTCCATTATTTATTTCCTTGGTAATTGTTTTACTCCATTTTTCTCATTCTTCTTGATTCAATTTTATTAATGTATATTTTCCTTAAAATTCACAACTTTCCATAACGTTTTCAAATATATAAGCTTAGGGTTATATGCAGAGTCTATTATAATTCTTTTATTTCTCTCCTTCAGCTGTTATTTTCTTTATCATTTTTGTTTTAATATACTTGTGGGTTTTCCACCTGTTTAAACTAGCTAGTGATTTTTTTTTTTTTTGAAACGTAACATTTATTCTTTTTTCTCTTGCTACACTGCCTGAGATCTTTACAGCAGTGATTGGCAAGCAGGGTAATTTTGCAACCCCCTTGCCCCCAGGGGACATTTGGCAAAGTCTAAAGACATTTTTGGTTGTTCTGACTGGAGGGGAAGGGTACCACTGTCATCTGATAGAGGCCAGGGCCACTGTTAAACATACTACAGTGCACAGAACAACACCCCCCACAACAAAGAATTGTCAAGGACAAAAATGTCAACAGTCCCAACACTGAGAAACCCTGCTCTGAAGCAATGTGGACTAACAGTAGCAGGAAGAGGTTTCCTTGCCTAGTTCCTAACTTAATGGACACACAGATAGGATTTTATCATTACAATGTGTTCACTGTTGATTTCTGGTAACACTTTTCAATCATGTTAAGGAAAACTCCTCTGTTCCTAGTATACTAAGTTTCCTCTCAGAATAGGATGTTGAATTTAATCAAATGCTTTTTCCCACATCTATCTAAAATGAACGTACTGTTCTTTCTACCTTTTTTTTGGCGCGCCACATGGCAGGTGGGATCTTAACTCCCCAATGACCAGTGATCAGGAATCCAACTTGTTCCCCCTGCAGTGGAAGCAACCGGAGTCCTAACCGCTGGACTGCCAAAGAAGTCTGTCCCTCCCTTAACTTTTTAAATACAATGACTCATACTTACAGGTTTCATAATATGGAAACACCTTTAATTCCCTGAAATAAACCCAACTTTGTGACAATGTTACTCCCTTAATATACCACTGTGTTTGTTTTGCAACTATGTTATTAGAAAGTTTTACATCTTTGTTCAGAAGCAAAATTAACCTATACCTTCCTCTTTTTTTTGGCTGAACCATGGGGTTGCAGGATCTTAGTTCCCTGACCAGGGACTGAATCCAGGCCACAGCCATGAAAGCCCGGAATTCTAACCACTAGATCACCAGGGAACTCCCTACTTTCTTACATTATCCTTGTGACTATTTCAAATGCCCTTATAAAATGAAATGTGAAACATTTTATCTTTCCCTATGCTCAGAAAAAGCATAAGAATTACCTGTTCCTTGAGGATTTGATAAAATTAGCCATAAAACCATCTAGTGCCTTCTGGGGGAGGGACTATTGACAATCTTTTCTAGTTCTTTCATGGTGACCAATCTTCCATCTATTCTCCAACCTAAGGAAGGGACAGAGGCTGTGGCCAGTTCAGGGGAAGGATCTGAAGAGGCAGGGTCAATGGGGACGTCATAGGGTGACTGGTGGGGGGGCATGGGGAGCTCCAGGGTTTGGAGGGCTCTCACAGGTCGTGATGTCTGGGGGAGCGTAGCTGTCACTCAGGCAGGCATTGCTGGGCGTGGCCACCTTTAGGAAGACCACGTCGTACGTGTTCTTCAGGGCTGCCACGGCATCCTCATGCATGACGTCCTCCAGCCCCACGCTGTTGACCTGGGGCCAAGGGAAGCAGAGCTCAGACGGAACCAGAAGCAATCTCAAGACAGACGTGCCGAGGGCGAGCCCATCAGGAAGCCTGGGCAGGCACCAGGCCAGCAGGCAGGACCCAGGTGTGGGCCAGAAGAGTGATGGGGGTCCCCACTCACCGCTAGGATCTTGTCTCCGATCTGTAACCTCCTGTCCTTGTGGGCAGCACCCCCTTCAATAATCTTGGTCACATAGATGCTGTTATCTCCGGGGATATGTTGGTTCCCGACACCTCCGGCGATGCTGAAGCCAAGACCTTTAGGCCCCTTGATGAGCTTGATCTCCATAAGCTTCTCAGCTGGGGGCTTCCAGCGCATGACGGTAGAGGCAGACAATAGAGCCTGCCTCTTCGAGGGCCTCCACCACCGCTGAGTGGGTCACCTCCCGCACGTCCACTTCATTGACAGACAGGATGCTATCGTTGACCCTGAGACGGCCGTCCTGGGCTGCAGCCCCACCGGGAATGATCTTGGTGATGAAGATGGAAGGGTCATCACCGATGTGGGGGTTATCAGTGCCACCTGCGATGCTGAAGCCCAGACCTGAGTTACCCCTTTCCAATGTGATCTCCTCCTATTCCATTTCCCACTCTGTCCCGTTCACATATCTTGGGGCTTCTAGGGTATCTGTGTTGACAATCACAGGGGGAGAATTGGCCTGGCCTCTGCTTCTCCTCTTTAGGAACCTAAACTAGCTTGTGATTTATATGTTTTATTGATTTTCCTTTCAAGAATCTTTTCTGGGAAAATTTTATCAGTTTTGTTGATTGTTTTCAGTTTTTATTTTTATTAATTCCTTCTTTCTGTTTCTTTGTGTCTGTATTTTTGTTCTTTGGCTTACTTGTATGAAATTTAGACCTGAAGATAAATTGTTGAATTATAACAAGAAACAGCACCTACAGGAAGCAGTGAAACCCTGTTGCTAACATACTGAACTTGGGTGGGGAGTGTGGATGGGATGGGGGAAGTGAGACATTTTGGTTTTGAAGATGGCATCCTAGCTTGTCAGCTAGACTGTTGTAAGACACAGAATGAGAGACCTTAGCTGAACTACCGATGAACCACACAGAAAGCTTCCCCCTTGCCTCTTTGGGTTGATATACCACTCTGGTAATAAACAGTTAGCCCTTCACAAAGTTCTCTTTGTTGTTAGGTCAAACTTTAAGCTCTCTTTGTGTTCAGTGTTATCTGTTAAGAATGTCCTGAATTTACTAGGTACCAACTCTGTGTTTTAGTTGCATAGACACAACTCACAGATCTGATCAAGGCTCTTACATTTATAATATTCGTTTTAGGGTCCTATTACATTAATTAAATATTAATGCTCTAAGCATATTTTTCATAGCCTTCTCTGTTTCTTCTCCACTGGAGAATATTGCTGGAAATTAAAAAATAGTGTGGTTTATTATTCATGTCATTGGTGTTACATTTTGATGATAAATTATTTTTGGAAAATGAAAAAAAAAGATAAGTAGAAGAATCCCCTCTGGGTCTCATGCATTTCTCTGAATAGCAATTTTATATTTCCTCACTGTTTTTCCAGAGATTATTGCATATCTTCCATAAGCATCTATAAAATACTTAGCCATAGTCTTAAAAATTGGAGATACTTTCTGAAGAGCTTCTAATGAGATTAAAAAAAAATACTGTATGTGGTATAAAAATGCTCACACAAAAGTAGTTTAAAAAAACATAGTTTGTAATATGTGTAGGCATTTATATAGTTTCTTATATTTTTTACTTATGACAACCGTGCACAAGGGGATGAACAGTCAGTGTATTTAAAACTCGTGACTTTTCTGGATGGGAAACCTGAGGTTAATTAATTCTTGACACATTATAAGGGTGAGGGGCTCTTGGCTGCTGTTAAATAATCCAGAGATGGTGAGGGATGGCAGTGCTGGGCCAGGGAAGCTCAATGGTATGGTGATAGAGGCTTCAAAAACTGCTGACTTGCTGTCATGTGCTTATGCCTATTTATGGACAACAACTGAAGAGGACTTCAAGGGTTTGGAACTGGGTGATTAAGTCATTAATGATTCTTTTGGCAGGTAGGGCCTTTTGGAGGAGGAAACTTTTTCTTCAGGAGGACAGGGGGATTAAAATGACAAGCTTGGTTTTGGAATGCTGAGTTTAAGGCATTAAACTCAGGTTGAAATGTCTTATAGGTAACTGGTGATGCAGAGCTAGAGCACAGAGAAAGGTCAGCACCAGAGTGTCAACTTTGAGTATCGTCCCAGAAGTTACCATTGAGACACACACAAGAGAAAGAGACTTTGGCACCTGTTTAGTTAATATGGTTGAATTCAGAGTTGAGTTCAGCCTAGGACCAGGAATGCTAAAATTAGACCGTAAGACAGAGGAAGCAAAGGTTTTCAGAACTCACATTGGTGAACTGGGACCAGAAACTCTGAAGCATAAATCTGAAAAACAGCAGAGGAGGGCTGAGAAGGGTGGGAAAATCGGAGAGTGAAGTCAGAGGCAAAATAAATTAACAACAGACCGAAGTTCAAGAGTGAGGCAGGAAAAGCAAGTGAGCAGGAGGAAGTTTCTCAGCCTTCTTCAATATCTGGCTGCACCAAGTTCATTGTCTTTTCTCACTGACTCTTGGTCAAAGGTTAATCCTTGTGTGGCCAACCCACTTTATTTTGTAGGATTTTTACATTGTCAGAATAAGTCAATTCTTAGAGGGAGATTGTAAAAAGAGAGAATTAGAAGGCCAAACACCGAATCCAGAATTACAATTTAAATGGGGAATCAGAAACACAGAAATAGAAATAGGAATTTATAGTGCAGGGAAACCAAGATTTTAATATCTTGCTGGTGATTGAGTGTTAAAGGCTTCAAAGAGGACTTAGAATAACTGATGGATCTTGTGATCCGGTGATTGGAAAGTTATAGACAAGCTTCCTGTAGACTGAAGATTGTAAGCTGGGTGGTAGAATGTGAGGAATTGAAGACGAGCAGATGTAGGTCACATAGTGAAAATGGAAACAGCAATACCAGGTGAGAGGGAATACATTCCTCTTTGAAGGGAGAGGAGAGCAGCTGGACATAGGAGACAGAAATGATGATGATAGAGAGGAAGATTCTTCAGAAAAGACAGAATGAAAAACTCTGGCAAATGCCTTGTCTCCATAGACAAGCCATGCGTTTTTCCTTGGGCCTAGAAAAAAGGAGGTTGTCTTGGGTAGACTTGAGATATTGAGATAAGATTGAGAGTGGAAGAGAAAATATGTTCAAACTTTGTATTAAGCCTAAATTTATCTGGAATCAGAATACAAACAAAAAAATCTGATCAAGGTTTATACAAAACTAACCTGTAATATAACTGTGAATAACAGAACTGGACATGGGACAACAGACTGGTTCCAAATAGGAAAACAAGTACATAAAGGCTGTATATTGTCACCATGCTTATTTTAACTTAAATGCAGAGTACATCATGAGAAATGCTGGGCTGGAGGAAGCACAGGCTGGAATCAAGATTGCCAGGAGAAATGTCAATAACCTCAGATATGCAGATGACACCACCCTTATGGCAGAAAGTGAAGAAGAACTAAAAAACCTCTTGATGAAAGTGAAAGAGGAGAGTGAAAAAGTTGGCTTAAAGCTCAACATTCAGAAAACTAAGATCATGGCACCTGGTCCCATCACTTCATGGCAAATAGATGGGGAAACAGTGGAAACAGCGTCAGACTTTATTTTTGGGGGCTCCAAAATCACTGCAGATGGTGATTGCAGTCATGAAATTAAAAGACGCTTACTCCTTAGAAGGAAGGTTATGACCAACCTAGATAGCATATTAAAAAGCAGAGACATTACTTTGTCAACAAAGGTCCGTCTAGTCAAGGCTATGGTATGGTTTTTCCAGTAGTCATGTATGGATGTGAGAGTTGGACTATAAAGAAAGCTGAGCACCAAAGAATTGACGCTTTTGAACTGTGGTGTTGGAGAAGACTCTTGAGAGTCCCTTGAACTGCAAGGAGATCCAAGCAGTCCATCCTAAAGGAGATCAGTCCTGGGTGTTCATTGGAAGAACTGATGTTGAAGCTGAAACTCCAAACCTTTGGCCACCTGATGCGAAGAGCTGACTCATTGGAAAAGACCCTGATGCTGGGAAAGATTGAGGGCAGGAGGAGAAGGGGACGACAGAGGATGAGATGGTTGGATGGCATCACCGACTCAATGGACATGGGTTTGGGTGGACTCCGGTAGTTGGTGATGGACAGGGAGGCCTGGTGTGCTGCGGTTCATGGGGTCACAAAGAGTTAGACACAGCTGAGTGACTAAACTGAACTGAACTGAAAACTGCTCTAAAAATAAAGTCTATTAATTAAAACAATTTTTAAAAGGACTAAGTACTGATGCATGTTATAACATGTATGAAGCTTTTTAACAGAATACTACATGAAATCAGTCAGCGAGACACAAAAGGCCAAGTACCCATGATTCCATTTATATGAAATGTCCACTGCTTTAAGAACCATGAGTTATTAAAAAAAAAAAAAAAAAAAGGCGCTAGATAAATGAGATGGTAAAAGGAAGGTGTCAACTAAAAAGACGCACAACATAAGAGCTGTAAGTTAAGTTTTCTTGGGGGTAAAATGAGGACTGCAGCCCAGGAGACAGCACCTTAGATAGCTCTGAGAGACTGCTCCAAAGAGGCAATGGGGAAAGGTCAATATATAAGATTTTGGTGAAGGGGGAGTTCATTGCAATCGAGCATTTACGTGAGGAGCTAACTCTGTTAGCTCCTTTCTGTTAGTCACCGTGAAGGGATTTTAGTGCTTTTCCAGATCTGAAGAGATGCAAAGATTGGGATCATGAAATCAGTTCCTGAAAATATATTTCTTTTTTTTTTTTCTGAAAATATATTTCTAAAGATCCTTTCCACCAGTTTGGAACAGAGCGCCTCACCCTCCGCCCTGAATCGCCCTCAGGGGATGTTGAAGGTCAGCAGTTGCAGCAGCTCAGGGCTCAGTTTCCGCAGAGGCAGATGGCAAATGCCCTTGTTGTTGTTGTTCTGCTGCTGGCAAATGCTCTTGGCAAGTGCCAATTCACAATTGACTGGCCAGTGCCAATTTGTGGTTGACAAAGGATTGTGCTACTAATGTGAAGAAATCATGTGAGTATGTTTCAAATATAAAAAAAAATATGTATTTCTCTTCAGAAAATAACCTAAAAGGAATTTTTCTATTCATATGTTGATTGCAATATGATAGAATTTTTCTAGCATCAGAATGTTGAAGCCATGACTCAATTACTGTGTAGTATAGCTTCCTGCCTTTATACCTTTCCTTGGTAAGTGAAAAGATCATAATGATGTTAATAGCTAAGACTCAAGAATGCCTGGATCAAACTGTAGCTCAAACTGATTTCTTACAGGAGCTTTTGAGTTACAAAAATGAACAGAGATACTGGGAAGGCTGAGATATGTAGGTCAACCTACTTACAAAAATAACCTTGATGGAGTTACATAGGTAGATATTACTGTAAAATTTCTTCACACAGTGAAAGGGAGTTGGCCAAACTTACCATATTATCTATTCATCTCAGACAAAGCAATCATATCTTGTAGACCCATTGGACTGTATCGCATAGATGACAGTTGCTAATTATCAAGAAAGAGTCATGATTTTAAAAAATGAAAGATGGTTAATATTCTTAGAATATAAAGAGTTCTTATGAAGCAATAAAAATAGATAAATGTCCAGTAAAAAAAAAAGGAAGATAAATAGGCCACAATAAAAAATAGAGATAGCCAACAAATTATGAAAATTGTTCAATATCATTAATAATCTAATAAATAGAAGTTAATGCAAAAATGAGTATTGATTTAGTCAATCATATAGATATAATTTTAAAAGAATGTTAATACCCAGTGTTCCATGAGTAGGGCATTACTGTTAGTGGGTATATAAATTGGTAGCACTTTTTTGGAGGCTGATTTGGCAATAACTAGTAACTTTTCTTTTAAATGCACATATACTGCAACCTTAAACTTTTAATTCTAGGAATCTGTCCAACAGAAGTATTGTTCAGGTGCACAAAGATATATTTGTAAGGAAGTTCATGACAGTGTTATTTGTAATAGGGAAAAATTGGAAACAAGGTGAACATCTACTAATAGGCACATCCACCCCCTAGAATATTTGTCAGAGATTAAAAAGAATTAAGCGGATGTCTTTGGGACTGACATTAATGATTTCCAAGATTTATTGCCAAGTAATAAGAAGGTGTAGAACATAACTTACAGTCTGATCCCTCTTGTGTTTACCACCACTCCTAAAACTAAATATGTGCATGTGGTTCGTAAAAAGGGATCCAGAAGAATACACTGTAAATGCTAACAGGGTTTTCTCCTTGGGAGAGGAGAGGGTGGCAAGACAGGAAATGAAAGGGGATCTGTGGTTATTTTATTGTATGCACTGCTATACTGTTGGATTTTTTTTTAACAAAAGCTAGAAATTTGTTTCTTCTTAGGAGTTATTTAAAAGTGTACACATGTCAATGAATGAATACTAACACTAGTATTAATATTCTAAATCATTTAGAATATTGCCTGGTACAGAGGAAGTATTAATGCCATGTAAATGTGTGTTAAATTAAATACATTCAAATATTAGAGCTCTATTTTAAGAAAATAATCATGAGATGTGCAAAGATTTAATTGCAAGGCAACCACTAATCTACTTTTTTCTCTATATATTTTCTTTTTCCAGACTAAACAATGGAATGTTTTGCATTAATAAAAATTGGTTATAATAAGTTATAGCTGGTTATAAAAAGTAAAGAAATGCAGAAAACAAAATATTACATGTAGGATTTTTATTATGATATAATAGGCCTATTTGAGTTTATGTGAAGAGAGAGAGAGAAGAAAACTTGAATGATGGTTTCCAAAATGTTAATGGTGGTTACCTCTGAGTGGTGGAAATGAGTACTTTTCTTTTCTGTTGAAATATTGTGACAATGCAAATTATCTTAGAAAGGACATGGATCGCAAAATGGGATCTTTCAGGGTTTTCCCGTCGATGTCTGTGATAGGGTGGAAATGTAGAACTGTCACAGAGGATTATTTTTCCAAAGTCTGAAGCGTGGGGAATGGGGTCACATAGAGATAAGGGCTTCCCTGGTGGCTCAGATGGTAAAGAATCCGCCTGCAATGCAGAAGACCTGGGTTCCGTCCCTCGGTTGGGAAGATCCCCTGGAGGAGGGCATGGCAACCCACTCCAGTATTCTTGTCTGGAGAATCCCCATGGACAGAGGAGCCTGGTGGGCTATAGTCAGAGGAGTTGCAAAAAGTTGGACATGACTAAGCAACTAAGTCATGCACAACTCATCACAGAGAGATAAGGCTATCGGTTAATGTGACTGGTACCTGCATAATTCAAGTGCTCAGCAGGCCAGAGTCTCTAAAAAGTCCAAGAGATTAGGTATTTGATACTGAACTGCAACTTGCCAGGAATTGAACTCAGCCTATCAAGGAAAAGCTTGGAATATCCATACTCTTGGGAATATTTTAGCCAATACTAGCTTCAAGGAAAGAGCTGAGAATAGTGGAAGGGTCCTCACTACAATTCTTCTGGGGGCCCACCTTTAATACCCAGGGCAGAGGCAGAATCTCTAACATCCCCCCTCTGCTAAGAAGGGGAAGTGGAGGAATGGTGAACTTTTCCTTCCTTATTTGCCGTCTTGTTCTCTCTTATCTTTTATGACTAAAATTCTCCTTCTACCCATTCTCTTAGGGTCTTCATTCTTAAAGTGGGCAGTTTCAATAAGTATGCAATTGGATCATCTATTCCAGATGCCAGTGTTTCATTTAAACAAATTTGTACTTTATGCCTCTGTGTATTTATTGGAGACTTTTCTTCACAGAGGGCACAGCTCTGAGAGGAAAAGGCACGCTTCAGCCAAAAGTATATACTTTGGTGTGATCTGATAAGATACGTTTATTATTCTGATTCTTGAAATAAAAACCCAACCTATTTTAGTCACTGAATTTGCACAGAAAGATTACAGTGAACTAAACTATACCTCTGGAAGCAGGAATTTCTTCCAGAGTTTCCAGAGCTTCAAAGTAATTTTTCACTATTTCAAGTATTCTATTTCTGAAAGATGTGGAAAGTGTTTCATTATGTGAAAATCCTGTGACTGGTTCCTATTTTGATGCTTTATTTTCCAAATTACTCTATTTGAAGAGTTTATTTAGCTTTTGAATTACAACTGTTAGAACACCCCCAGTTCCAAATCAGCAGGGCTTGAATCAGCAAAGTGCCTTATAGTTAATGCCTCAAGGCAGATCCCAGGATCTGCACAGAAAAGCAAGGTGTGGGTCAGACCCCCTAATTTGGCTGACAGTGATGTGGCACCTCCAGCTGTGTTGCCTCCAGGAGTGGGGTTCATAAAGGGGATGGCCCCAGGCCTCTCACTGCAAGCATCCAGTGTAGACCCCCAGTGTTCTTTAATGATGTATAATTGGACCAGACTAGACCATGGGGCTTGAATAGCCTTTCTCTGCAGTCAAAGTGCTCAGTACCTACTGTCTTTCTTTAGGACATTGATGGACGGTCCCAGTGCTCAGATTTTATGTTTATTAGTGATACTTTTCATGAGTTTCCAGGGCTAAAGTGACTTTTTCACACTGTTTAATGATTTTCAGTTTAACTCCCTTTCTGAGTGGGATGTTGTAAAGATTAATTAGCCAGTGTTCATAAAGTGCTTTCAAGCTGAAAAGTGCTGCACAAGGGTGTACAGACTCATTAGCTTCTTAGTCATTAAGGCTTTTTAGACCTTTTGGCCTTCAGAAACTAGATGGTGAAGACCAAATTAGTATTTTTTTCTTGGAGGAGAGGGACTTCAGAAAGAGCAGAATAGAACAGTATTTCTTTTTCTAAAAAAGACATGTTTTGCACTGGAACTGAAAAAGGATATAAGATTTTTTTTCATTATCTCCTATTTCCATAATGCTTCAGCTGCTTCTTACTCCCTTCTTTCAAATTGTATTTGACTGTTTCTCCTGCATATGTGTTAAGAAATTCTATACTTGTTGCATAGGCATGGTGGTGGTGGTAGAGATGGTGGGGGACAGGGAGGCCTGGCGTTCTGCTGTCTATGGGGTCGCAAAGACTGAACATGACTGAACAACAGCAGCAGCAATGGAGCTGAGTCTGACCCCCAAAAGTGTTGAATTGTTGTGCCGGTGAATGGCACAGTATAGATCATTCCCTTTGTAAGTAAAGATCCCCTTTTAGTTTATAGTGTTTCATGAAGGTCTGGTATTGTCTCCATCCATAGTAATCTTTAGATATATAATATATAGGATTATATATATATGTGTGTCATTGTTGTTCAGTTGCTAAATCATGTCTGACTTTTTGCAACCCCATGGCCTGCAAGGCAGCAGGCTTCCCTGCCCTTCACTGTATCCCAGAGTTTGCTCAATTCATGTCCATTGAGTTGGTGATGCTATCTAACCATCTATATATACACATATGTATGAATGAGTTCTATATAATTCAATTAAAAGCATTTTATTGAGGGTGGAAAAGTACAAAAAGACATAAAAAGATTCTTGAAAAAAAAAAAGACAGAGATGAATTATTTACCAAGAATTAGATTGACAGTTGACTTTTCAACAGCATTAACTGCACGTGATAGGGAAATATCTTCTAAGCACTGAGAGAAAACAGCTGTCAAATTAGAATTGTGTACCCAAATAAATTAACCTTTAAGTTCATAAAATAAAAACACTTTAATACAAAACAAAGCACTTACCACCAATGCTGAAGAATGTTCTAAAGGATTGTCTTCACAAAGAAAGAAAATTATCCTAGAAGGGAAGAAGGAGGTACTGGAAGAAATGAACAGGGAAAAATTGGTAAACATGTGGACAAATCAAAATAAGCACTGCCTAATAACAATAACAAAATAATGTCCAATTTGTAGTAGCAAAGCCAGATAGAACTAGAAAAAAAGGTAACAGGAAAAAAAAAAAAGTATATCAGGAAGTAGTATTGAGAGTTAAAGTATTCCAGAGTCCTTACCTTATTTATGAGGAGACTAAAGATGTTAAATTTAGATTTTATCAAGTATGTACATAAAATTTCTCTTAAATAAAGGAAGTGTAATGTAGTAAAGGGGAGAATCAATGGAATGAGGAAATAAAATCAGTAGCAATTGACTCAGTAAAAAAGAGAGTAAGGAAATTTAATACTGCCTTTAGTAATTGTGAATCTCTTGCCTTAACATTACATATACTAAATAACTATGTGTAGACTTCATACACACACACAACACACACACACACACACACACACACACACACACACACACACACACACACACACACACACACACACACACACACACACACACACACACCCTTACAGGGAAAATGAAAAAAAAATAGTGATATGTGAACAGGTGGTTCTGGCTTGGGATAAGATGTTTAATAACAGCATCATACAGATTACATAGGGCATGCATTACCAGAGAAGAACCTGAAATGTAGGGAACCAAAATCTTTTATAATAGACAGTAAACCCACCTGACCTCTGCCTCAGAGAGAGGCATTATCTTCATTATACTGCATAGTAAGCATTTCTGCTCTTTGTTCTATTTTACAAGACTGTTAACTATATAAACACTCTGGAAAGATGAGCCATTGCCTTTGTTTGCAAGATGTGCAGAAATATGAGGAATACATGGAGAATATTTCTCAACAAATTTGATAAATTTGTGAAGCCTGTTTTCTCATCTGAAAAGTAGAATGAATAGTATAACTATGTAGTTGTGAGGATCAGATGATATAGCGCATATAAAATGCTTGACATCATATCCAAGGACTTTGTCAATATAAGCTACTATTATAAATGATTATTTCTTGAATAAGATGTAAGTGTGTTTATTGAATTCTTTGTTTTCTCTAATAAATTGTGAATCACTATGTTGTACACCTGAAACATACAATACTCTACATCAACTCTATCTCAGTAAAAGCAATCGGGGTCTCAGCATTAGCTTCTACAGCCTTCTGAATTATTAAGACTTTTAGGGACACTCTGTCAGAGTTGAGGATGCCCAAGTAGCCAAAGCAAGATTTTAATAGGAAAGAAATGATAGGAATTGTGAAGTTCCCTTCGTCTTTAGACCATCTACAGCTCTCTACAAAAGCACCTCCCACTCCAAGTAGTTTCATTCTGGGTATCCCAGTGTTGCCAAAATCCTGGGCTCTGTTCTCTGGTACCAAACTGAAACACAGAGACAGAATTTTGGGTGAAGTAGAAAAGAGTAGCTTTTATTGCTTTGCCAGGCAAAAGAGGCCACAGTAGGCTAGCGCCCTCAAGACTTTGCCCTCCCTTGGGAAAAATAGGAAGGGGACTTATAGTTCAGGAGGGGGAGGGAGTGCTGCAGATAAGAAGTAGGGCAGATGCAAGCTTGCATTCTTCTTTCCTGTTGGAAAGCCTTTACATGGTCAAAGTCGGGATCAGGAGGTCTTGGGAGGGTTCCGGTAGTCCTTGAGGCTATCGAATCTTGACCTTTTTTTCTGGAATAAAGAATACTCACAAAAGAAGGGAGTGTTAGGGAGGGCTTCCTCAGAGAAGCAAACACCATGTGCATTGTAGAGCTCTGATTAAAAAGAAATTGTTTTCAAAATTGAATTTTGAATTACATTCAAAATGTAATTAAGTAAGCAAGAGAAACATTTCTGAGAAAATGGCTGAGTGGGCTTAAAAGAATAAGGCCTAGCATATTGGAGGCAACCTTAACCAATTTCTACTAACACCACGAGTGTCTCACACCTGCTCCTGGGTGGATCCTCCCTTGCTGTTTTCATCCCTCACCCTCAGCGAGCTCTGCACTGCCCTCTTCTGGGCATGGAAGGAGCTGCTCGGTTTTGCCACTGCTCTGCTCTGTACCTCTTGATATGGCATCATGGGTGTGTGTGTGTGTGTGTGTGTGTGTGTGTGTGTGTGTGATAGAGAGACTGACTGTCATATAAAACATGCCCACATGCCCTTTTGCCTCTACTTCAGAGAAGTCCCAAGACATTGTCTCTTGTCACAATCCCCTACATTGTAAAGAGTTTAGGGAAATAATGATTTTGGCTTTTACTTGAAACATTTCCTCTCACTAGAATCAGAGATTCTGCAGGTGAATTTGAGTGAGAGTGCCAGGAAGTACTGGAAATCATGAGACCTAGACCCCCTGTAATAAGAAACTTTTTGTTTCTTATTGTTTCTTTTTGTTTCTTAAGACAGGCCTGTCATATCAGGCCTGTGGCATGTGGCTGTTTCTCCCCATAGGAAGAGTGTCTCACCTAAAGGATCCCCAGCCTCTCCTCAGACCAGCTTCTGAGGCACCAGCCACTAATCTGCATTCATGTCTAGTTGTGTCAACAGAACGGTGGGCTCAATTTGAACCCTTCTGTGTGAGGCTCCTTGGCCCTCTGGCCCCTCGGTTCCTACCGGGCCCATCCTAACAGTCATACTCAAGTCTGAAGCTGGCAGGGTTCTAGGGTCAAGCTGAGATCCCTGCTACTGATACATATGTACAAAGAAGTTGGCTTATATCCTGCCTACTTCCAAGTGTGAGTATGTGCATTGCCTTAAATTTTAAATATATCAGACTTCCTCCATTTACTCATTTTTCATTGATCAACAAAGGCATACAGAGATGCCTTTTATACACAGTTCCTGTATCATAGCCATCACAGTCTGTTTCTCATTTTATGTCTTCACAGATGTGACTGTTCCTAGTTAAAACCTGAGACTACAGCATAGTTAACTCTGAAGAATATTCTTTCTGAAGTTAAGATATTAGCATCAACAACACTATATTCTGCCTCTGTGGTTGAAAACAATGTATTAAAATCAGGCATGTGAAGGAAATGTGGAATCTGGCTCCATATTTTTATGGTTTAATGTTCTTAACACTCTCTTTGCCCCCAGGTCATGCAGATGTATCTTCCATTTTGTGGAATTGCCATATCTAATGCTCAGCTCTTTGCTGCCTCAAGGAAAGAATATGAAAGAAGCAGGGTGAGTAGAAAGAAGCATTGCTGACAATCCTCAGAGCTCTTTGTCTTTCAAGTGTCTGTGAGTCATTATGTCTTTTAAAAACAGTAGATGATCTTTGAATAGTACAGAAACATTTTTTTTTAATCTGTATAATCCTTCAAGTCTGTGGTTGATGATCCCCTTTAAGCAATAAACCCAAATGGAAGTGGATATAAATCCTCTGTTGTTGTGCAGGGGAAATAGCTTCTTTTAAAAAGGAAATTAATTTTCACATCTATACTACAAGGCAATAGATATATTCTAGCTTACTCACAGTTTTGAAACAATAACACAATTAGTGATCTTTTTACAATTTAGTTCCTTTAAGAAGCAAGGTATGTTATAGATGATTTCACCCCAACTCACAAATTATGTTTGTGAATTGAAAGTTTTCCTGGAAGAGGATGATAATGTTGCAAACACCAGCTTATAGGATTATAAAGAAACACAGATACAGGGATTACTGTCATATACCTTCACCAGTTGTAGGGCTAAGTAGTAAAAAACAAAACAAAAACAAAGACTGGTACTCAAAAAATTGCTAAACAATCAAGTAGAGGTTAAATATATTAGACTCACTCTATTTTTAAATATAGGGGCATTGCTGTTACAATTTAGAAATATATTTAACAAGAAGATGTTCAGAAAGGTTAGAAACCCTCAGTTGATTGGTAATCAAATTGATTAAAAGTTTCATTTGCTAAGCATTATGATTTACGAATATTTCACAGGAAACAATTAACAACTACAGCCATCTTCTATAGCATCTTCTGATTTGGATCCTGTTTTCATCTTTAGCCCCATGTCTTACCATTCTCCTCCTTTCATTGGGCACTCCAGCAGTATAGGCCCCAATTTCCAGAAAACAGTCTGTTTCACTTTCTCATTCTCTTAGTAATATTTCTCCCTCTGCTTTCAGTGCCTCATGTCCACATTTTTCTCCCACTGCTTTTGCCTTGCATTTCTCTGAAGACCCAGCTCAGTGTTCCACTTAATCTTTCCTTCTTTGCTTATTATTTTGTCTTATATTTACTGCCATTGTTTTATTGTGGTCACTTATCATACTGTATAGTATTTATCAATGGCCCTCCTCTCCAACTACATTTTGAATTCCTTAAGGAACACTTCATGCATTATGAATTGTTGCATCCTCATGTATTCATTTATTCACTCAACAAATATTTATTTTGTGGTCTTCTTCAGACACTGTCCATCAAAGTCCCTGCCTTCATAGAACTTACATTTAGATGAAACGATAGATAATAGACAAACAAGCAAATAAAAAATAATATAGTATCAGGTAGTGGTAGTTCAGTTCAGTTCAATCGCTCAGTCGTGTCCAACTCTTTGCGACCCCATGAATCACAGCACGCCAGGCCTCCCTGTCCATCACCAACTCCCGGATTTTACTCAAACTCATGCCCATCGAGTTGGTGATGCCATCCAGCCATCTCATCCTCTGTCATCCCCTTCTCCTCCTGCCCCCAAATCCCTCCCAGCATCAGGGTCTTTTCCAATGAGTCAACTCTTCGCATGAGGTGGCCAAAGTATTGGAGTTTCAGCTTCAGTATCAGTCTGTTCAGTGAACACCCTGGACTTATCTCCTTTAGGATGGACTGGTTGGATCTCCTTGCAGTCCAAGGGACTCTGAAGAGTCTTCTCCAACACCACAGTTCAAAAGCATCAATTTTTCGGCCCTCAGCTTTCTTCACAGTCCAGCTCTCACATCCATACATGACCACTGGAAAAACCATAGCCTTGACCAGACAGACCTTTGTTGGCAAAGTAATGTCTCTGCTTTTTAATATGCTATCTAGGTGGTCATAAGCGTCTTTTAATTTCATGGCTGCAATCACCATCCACAGTGATTTTGGAGCCCAGAAAAATAAAGTCTGACACTGTTTCCACTGTTTCCCCATCTATTTCCCATGAAGTGATGGGACCAGATGCCATGATCTTAGTTTTCTGAATGTTGAGCTTTAAGCCTACTTTTTCACTCTCCTCTTTCACTTTCATCAAGAGGCTTTTCAGTTCCCCTTCACTCTCTGCCATAAGGGTGGTGTCATCTGCATATCTGAGGTTATTGACATTTCTCCCAGCAATCTTGATTCCAGCTTGTGCTTCTTCCAGCCCAGCATTTCTCATGATGTACTCTGCATATAAGTTAAATAAGCAGGGTGACAATACACAGCCTTGACACACTCCTTTTCCTATTTGGAACCAGTCTGTTGTTCCATGTCCAGTTCTAACTGTTGCTTCCTGGCCTGCATACAGGTTTCTCAAGAGGCAGGTCAGGTGGTCTGGTATGCCCATCTCTTTCAGAATTTTCCAAAGTTTATTGTGATCCATACAGTCAAGGCTTTGGCATAGTCAATAAAGCAGAAGTAGATGTTTTTCTGGAACTCTCTTGCTTTTTCGATGATCCAGCGAATATTGGCAATTTGATCTCTGGTTCCTCTGCCTTTTCTAAAACCAGCTTGAACATCTGGAAGTTCTCGGTTCACGTATTGCTGAAGACTGACTTGGAGAATTTTGAGCATTACTTTACTAGCATGTGAGATGAGTGCAATTGTGCAGTAGTTTGAGCATTCTTTGGGATTGCCTTTCTTAGGGATTGGAATGAAAACTGACCTTTTCCAGTCCTGTGGCCACTGCTGAGTTTTCCAAATTTGCTGGCAAATTGAGTGCAACACTTTCACAGCATCATCTTTCAGGATTTGAAATAGCTCAACTGGAATTCCATCACATCCACTAGCTTTGTTCGTAGTGATGCTTTCTAAGGCCCACTTGACTTCACATTCCAGGATGTCTGGCTCTAGGTGAGTGATCATACCATCATGATTATCTGGCTTGTGAAGATGTTTTCTGTATAGTTCTTCTGTGTATTCTTGCCACCTCTTCTTAGCATCTTCTGCTTCTGTTAGGTCCATACCATTTCTGTCCTTTATCGAAGCCATCTTTGCCTGAAGTGTTCCCTTGATATCTCCAATTTTCCTGAAGAGATCTCTAGTCTTTCCCATTCTGTTGTTTTCCTCTATTTCTTTGCATTGATTGCTGAGGAAGGCTTTCTTATCTCTCCTGGCTATTCTTTGGAACTCTGCATTCAAATGGGAATATCTTTCCTTTACTCCTTTGCTTTTCGCTTCTATTCTTTTCACAGCTATTTGTAAGGCCTCCTCAGACAACCATTTTGCCTTTTTGCATTTCTTTTCCATGGGGATGGTCTTGATCCCTGTCTCCTGTACAATGTCACAAACCTCCGTCCATAGTTCATCAGGCACTCTGTCTATCAGATCTAGTCCCTTAAATCTATTTCTCACTTCCACTGTATAGTCATAAGGGATTTGATTTAGGTCATACCTGAATGGTCTGGTGGTTTTCCCTACTTTCTTCAGTTTAAGTCTGAATTTGGCAATAAGGAGTTCATGATCCGAGCCACAGTCAGCTCCTGGTCTTGTTTTTGCTGACTGTATAGAGCTTCTCCATCTTTGGTTGCAAAGGATATAATCAATCTGATTTCGGTGTTGACCATCTGGTGATGTCCATGTGTAGAGTCTTCTCTTGTGTTGTTGGAAGAGGGTGTTTGATATGACCAGTGCATTCTCTTGGCAGAACTCTATTAGCCTTTGCCCTGCTTCATTCTGTACTCCAAGGCCAAATTTGCCTGTTACTCCAGGTGTTTCTTGACTTCCTACTTTTGCATTCCAGTCCCCGATAATGAGAAGGACATCTTTTTTAGGTGTTAGTTCTAAAAGGTCTTGTAGGTCTTCATAGAACCGTTCAACTTCAGCTTCTTCAGCGTTACAGTTGGGGCATAGGCTTGGATTACCGTGATATTGAATGGTTTGCCTTGGAAACGAACAGAGATCATCCTGTCGTTTTTGAGATTGCATCCAAGTAGTGCATTTCAGACTCTCTTATTGACTATGATGGCTATTCCATTTCTTCTAAGGGATTCCTGCCCACAGTAGTAGATATAATGGTCATCTGAGTTAAATTCACCCATTCCATTCCATTTTAGTTCACTGATTCCTAGAATGTCGATATTCACTCTTGCCATCTCCTGTTTGACCACTTCCAATTTGCCTTGATTCATGGACCTAACATTCCAGGTTCCTATGCAATATTGCTCTTTACAGCATCGGACCTTGCTTCTATCACCAGTCCCATCCACAACTGGGTATTGTTTTTGCTTTGGCTCCATCCCTTCATTCTTTCTGGAGTTATTTCTCCACTGATCTCCAGTAGCATATTGGGCACCTACTGACCTGGAGAGTTCCTTTTTCAGTATCCTATCATTTTGCCTTCTCATACTGTTCATGGGGTAAGTGCTGTAAAAAAAAGAACAAAGTGAGATAATGGAATACAGACTGGTTGCTGAAAGGTAGTTTAGGATGATGTTTATTTCAGAAGGTGATCAAGAAGGTCTCTATGAAGACGTCATATCTGAGCAGAGGCCTCAATGAAATGAAGGAGCAAAGCCACACAAAGATCTAGGAAGAAGATTCCAAGCAGTAGAAATATCAAGTGCAAAGGCCAAGGGGTAGGAGAAGCTTTGGTCCATGTGTCTAAAGAGCAGATAGGAAAGACCTCAGATAGCCAAAACAGTCCTAAGGAAGAAGAACAAAGCTGGGGGCACCACACTTCTTGATTTAAAACTATTCTTCAAAGCTATAGTAATCAAAGTAGTATTGTACTGGCATTAAAAACAGACATACAGACCAATGGAATAGAATTAAGAGCCCAGAAATAAACCCATACATACAGAGTCAACATCTGTTTGACTAGGGAGCCAAGAATACTCAATGGGGAAAAAGTAGTTTTTTTTCAATAAATGGTTTTGGAAAACTGGATATTCACATGCAAAAGAATGAGATTAGGTTAAACCTCTATCTTATATCACTCACAAAAATCAACTTGAAATAGATTGAAAGCTTAAACTTGAGACCTGAAACTGTAAAACCCCTAGAAGAAAATATGGGTGAAAGCTCCAGTGTTTTTTGGGGGGGTCTGATATAAAAGCTCAAGCAACAAAAGCAAAAATAAACAACTGAGACTACCTCAAACAAAAAAACTTCTTCACAGCAAAAGAAACAATCAAAAAATGAAGAAGTAAACTATGGAATGGGAGAAAGTGTTTGCAAATCATCTGTAATGATAAGGGGTTAATCTCCAAAATATATAAGGAACTCACACAACCCAATAGCAAAAACAAACAAACAAACAAACAAAAACCAAAAAACAAACAAACAAAAAGACAACCCCAAATCATCCAATTAAAAAATAGAGAATTTACAAAGACATTTTTCCAAAGAAGACATACAAATGGCCAATAGACACATGAAAAGATGCTCAACATCATCAGGGAAATGCAAATTAAAACTATAATGAGATATCACTTCCTACCTCTTAGAATGGCTGTTATCGAAACGATATGAGAAAACAAGTGTTGGTAAGGATGTGGAGAAAAGGGAACCCTTTGTACACTGTTGGTGGGAATATAAATTGGTGCAGCTACTATGGAAAACAATAATGAGGTTCCTCAAAAAATTAAAAATAGAACTACCATATTATCCAGCAGCTTCACTTCTGAGTATATATCAAAAGGAAATTAAATTTCTAGCTCAAAAAGATATCTGCACTCCCATGTTCATTGCAATATTATTTACAATAGCCAAGATACGGAAACAACCTAAGTGTGCATTAATAGTTGAATGAATAAAGAAATTGTGATACACACATACACACACACAATGGAGCATTATTTAGCCATAAGGCAGAAGAAAACCCTGTCATTTGTGACAACATGGATGAAACTTGAGGGCACTGTGTTAAGTGAAATCAGTTCAGTTCAGTTCAGTTCAGTCACTCAGTCATGTCTGATTCGCGACCCCGTGAACCACAGCACGCCAGGCCTCCCTGTCCATCACCAACTGCTGGAGGCCACCCAAACTCATGTCTATTGAGTCGGTGATGCCATCCAACCTTCTCATCCTCTGTCATCCCCTTCTCCTCCTGCCTTAAATCTTTCCCAGCATCACAGTCTTTTCAAATGAGTCAGCTCTTCACATCAGGTGGCCAAAGGATTGGAGTTTCAGCTTCAACATCAGTCCTTCCAATGAACACCCAGGACTGATCTCCTTTAGGATGGACTGGTTGGATCTCCTTGCAGCCCAAGGGACTCTCAAGAGTCTTCTCCAACACCACAGTTCAAAAGCGTCAATTCTTCGGCTCTCAGCTTTCTTTATAGTCCAACTCTCACATCCATACATGACTACTGGAAAAACCATAACCTTGACTAGATGGACCTTTGTTGACAAAGTGGTGTCTCTGCTTTTTAATATGCTGTCTAGGTTGGTCCTAACTTTCCTTCCAAGGAGTAAGCGTCTTTTAATTTCATGGCTGCAATCACCATATGCAGTGATTTTGGAGCCCCCCAAAACAAAGTCAGCCGCTGTTTCCACTGTTTCTCCTTCTATATGCCATGAAGTGACTGGACCAGATGACATGATCTTAGTTTTCTGAATGTTGAGCTTTAAGCCAACTTTTTCACTCTCCTCTTTCACTTTCACTTTCATCAAGAGGCTCTTTAGTTCTTCACTTTCTGCCATAAGGGTGGTATCATCTGCATATCTGAGGTTATTGACATTTCTCCTGGCAATCTTGATTCCAGCCTGTGCTTCCTCCAGCCCAGCATTTCTCATGATGTACTCTGCATAGAAGTTAAATAAGCAGGGTGACAATATACAGCCTTTATGTACTTGTTTTCCTATTTGGAACCAGTCTGTTTTCCATGTCCAGTTCTAACTGTTGCTTCTTGACCTGCATACAGGTTTCTCAAGAGGCAGGTCAGGTGGTCTGGTATTCCCATCTCTTTCAGAATTTCCCACAGTTTATTGTGATCCACACAGTCAAAGGCTTTGGCATAGTCCATAAAGCAGAAATAGATGTTTTTCTGGAACCCTCTTGCTTTTTTGATGATCCAGTCTGTATTATTTTACATATATATTGAATCTATGAAAGCGGAACTCAAAGAAGCAGAGTGTAATATGGTGGTTCCCAGGAGGTGGAGTATCCCGGAAAAGGAGAGATGTTGGTCAAAGTATACAGACTTCTAGTTATAAGATGAGTCAGTTCTGGAGATCGAGTGTTCAGTGTGATGAGTATAGTTAATGATACTGCATTATGCACTTGAATATTGCTGAGAAAATAAATCTTAATGTTCTTACCACAAAAAATGTAATTATGTAAGGTGATGGATGTGTTAACTAACCTTAGTGTAGTAATCATTTTGCAATATATAGGTGTATTAAATCTTCATGTTGTACACCTTAAACTCACACAAAGTTTTATGTCAATTATATCTCAATAAAGCTGGTGGTGGGGAGAAGTAATGTAGCTGGACAGTGAGAAGTGAGAGATTGTCCAAAAAATTTAGCAGTGAAATATATAAGGCCTACTGATATGGGAAATGAATGAAAATGACTTTAGGCTTGTACAGGTGGCAAGTAAGCCGTTGGATATGGGAGTTAGAGTTTTGGAGAGATGAGAAGACTCGAGATTAATGTTTGGGAACCATCAGCATATAGATGGCATTTAAAACTAGGGTACAGGTGGGAAAAATATATGGATAAGAGAAGGGAAAAGGTCCAAGGATGAGTCCAGAAGCAAAAGAAGGTCTGAAGAAGGAGGAGCTGGGGACATGCAGGTAACACTGAGAAACAGGGCGTGTTCAACTGTGTGCAAAGCTTCCATGTCGGTCGCGTCGCGTGCCATCCTAGATTTTCTTCTTTTCTTTTTCTCCTATTTTGAAGCCAGTCTGCATTGTTATTTGTGAAACTTTTATCACTTGTTAGTAAAGCAGCAATTTTTAATTAGAAACAATAAAATTACTATAATGTGATTTGTCAGTACGAAACTCAAGGCACAATTAGTTTTTCCTCCGAGATAAATGTTCCTGTATATGGGTCCCAGAGGCCCCATCCATGCAGTCACACCAAATTGAAAAGTTAAATAATTGTTCAGTTAATATGATCCATCTGAAGAACTAGTCTGGATGATTAAGGAAATAATGTCTCCTCCCTTAACAACAGGGGATTTTGTTGGCAATTATGCAGACAGTTGCCTTATTTTTAATATTATATTTGCACATGAAATTACCACACATTGACCTCTTACAGCGATTTGCTGTCCAAATGCCAAATGGACAGAACACACTTAGAACTTTTTTCAACTCATAGTGTTTCTCTTTGCTTTGGAATCATCGAGCAATGCATGGCCCTTAGCCACAGTCACAAGCTCTCTTTAGAGAAAACACTGTCCGAGATTTGGGGTCCGCTTTGAGATGCTCAGGGAAGTAGACTCATTTCATGGATCCCTTGACTCATTCAAATACTTTTCTACCTGAATAGACTCAGAGAAGAAATTCTCACGTTTCAAATGGTTTCAGGACAAATCAAATTCATTACCAAAGTTGAAAATTAGTCAACACCACCTATCAGAATAGATGTGAATTTGAAAACCCATGAAATCCTTTTGTGATAGGTCAGACTGGAGACATCACATTAAATTCTATTGAATAAAGCATCCTCTGGCCAATTCACTGGCTGTGTAATTTTCTGATTGCGCTTTGATAGAGGCAAAATATCTACTACCTGTAAATGGCTCACTGTTCTTCAATCTCTGGATGTATCCATGTAATTAAAAATTCTAAATAAATATTATTTCAATGTATAAATTGTAAGCTAGCTTAGCTGGATAAAATGACATGTTATCACAATCTCATTTTTAAATGAGTATACAGTTTTCAAGTTAGAATTTAAGTTTTTTCTTTAATTTTTATGCTTTTTATTTTATTATTTTAATAAATTTTTAATGATGTTTTCTTTTTGAGATGTATAATGGCATTTCAATGTTCTCCTGGACAAATTTCTTGTGTAGAGGGATTAATAGGGGCTTTATATATATATTTTTGAAGGTTTTGAAACTTAACTAGTATCCACTACTATAATTCTTTAATAGTTCTGTGAGAGATATATATTAGTGAGAATAAGTCTTGAGTTTGACCATGAAGCTATTTCTTCCAGATGGTGAGGAAGAGATGCTTTGTAATTTTTTGAAATAAATGTATCTTGGAGAGAATCAAGTATTTGGTATTCATAAAATGTTGATTTTTAAACCCAGTCATGTTTTTTTAAATATTTAAAAATCAATTTTTAAAAATTGCAGAAAAACTACTGTAGGAGCAGAAAAGCCTGTCAGTAATGATTATATGAGATCATGTAGTCATTAACTGTGTGGAATATAGTCATATAGATATATGAAGAATTTATGTGGGATTATATGGACTGGTGGGCTACTGTCCATGGGATCATAAAGAGTTGGACATGACTGAGTGAGCAACCCAGCACACGCGCGCACACACACACACACACGGACTGGCACTATTCTCAAGTTATATCTTATAATTCAAGACTGTGTTATGAAATGAAATAATGGAAATATGTCAAAACAACCATAAACACTTTAAAATTTAGCCACACAAAAATATTTATATTTTTACTGCAAAGACTAAATGGAATTTTTGAGAGACAAATTTTAATTCAGTCCCTTAGCCACCTAAATACATACATTTTCTCTTTGCTAGGCTTTGCTAGAGGTGGTTAATGACCTCTTTGAAGAACAGACGGACCTGGAGAAAATTGTCAAGAAAATAATGCATCGGGCCCAAACACTGTTGAAATGTGAACGCTGTTCTGTTTTACTCCTGGAGGACATCGAATCACCAGTAAGTCATCTTTTATCTGTCATGTGTGTTAAGGAAGTCAAGTTTAGTTTAGTTGTAACTAAGTTTGTGAAATCAGGACTTGAACCACTCTTTTGTGACTCTTCTAATATGAGATGACTTTTTATAAAAGTAAAGTTTTTTATTTCCTGTATGTGTTTTTTCAGTCTTGATCTGCTGTCATCTGAGAAACTCTGACGACCTTGAGGTCTAGCGGAGCTCTGTGTACACAGATGAGACACCTAAGGGATGGGAAAGTGAAAGTGAAAGTCTCTCAGTACTGTCAGACTCTTTGGGACCCCATGGACTCTACAGTCCATGGAATTCTCCAGGCCAGAATACTGGAGTGGGTAGCCTTTCCCTTCTCCAGGGGAATCTTCCCAACTCAAGGATGGAACCCAGATCTCCTGCATTGCAGGCGGATTCTTTACCAGCTGAGCCACCAGCAAAGCCCAAGGGATGGAAGGGGTTGCCCGAACTCGCTCAGCTTAAGAGAAGAGAAGCTGGGCTGCCAGCCTCCCATTGAACCCACGCAGCAAGGGAAGGCCGTCAGCACGCGTGAGCATGGATTGCAGCCCCCACAAGACCCCACAGCCCTCTTCTGGGGTGGGGGTCGGGGCGTGGGCAAGCAGTGCTCTTGGCGCTTGCGCTCACTGGAGTCGCCCCAGCCTCAGTGGGGCGGCACTCTCCAGCAGAGGTTTGTTGGGCTGCTTCCCACCTTTCCACCTTCTTCTACTGCTGCTTCGGGCCTGTGGACACTAGCTCGGTGCGCGCCCGTCAGGAGGCGGAGGCTCCTTCCTCCTCACGCAGGGGCTACTCACTCTCACTTCAGGGGCAAGCAGCCCTTGGCCTGGGCCTCGGACCTGCCTTATCTTGGCTTTCAGGGTCTTTTAGGTCCTCTGGCTCTTTGTGAGAAGTCTGCTGGGTACATACACAGCAATATTGAAAATAATGACCATCATCCATCTAACTTCTTGAAAGCTAAATGTCTACACCCTCAGCAGCAGTTTAATATCTTTGCCGTGAACTCTCTTCAAAGACCGGGAATTGTCTAGCAATTAAGTGCCATTTTAATACCCCAGAGAATGATGTTTTACTGTAGTTACTCAGAAAGGTTATTGTCTTTGCTTTTAGGTTTGATTTCCTCAAAAAACAAGAACCTTGTGTAAATTTTGGAGATTTAATAATAAACATTGTAAAACTTAAAATATTTTAAGTTTTTTAAAAAGTTTCATTGATATATAGTTGATTTACAGTGTTGTGTTAGTTTCAGGTGTTCAGCAAAGTGATTCAGTTATATATATCCTTTTTGGAATTCTTTTCCATTATAGGTTATTACAAGGTATTGAGTATAGTTCCCCATGCTATACTGTAGGACCTTGTTGGTTATCTATTTATCATTAAGCTTTCAAAAATCTATATACGTTTAAAATGCTTAGGAGTATTTTCCCATATCTTCGCAGTTCAGTTCAGTTCAGTTGCTCAGTTGTGTCTGATTCTTTGCAACCCCCGTGGACTGCAGCATGCCAGGTCTCCCTGTCCATCACCAACTCCCACAGTCTACCCAAACTCATGTCCATTGAGTCGGTGATGCCATCCAACCATCTCATCCTCTGTCATCCCCTTCTCCTGCCTTAAATCTTTCCCAGCATCAGGGTCTTTTCAAATGAGTCAGCTCTTTGCATCAGGTGGCCAAAGGATTGGAGTTTCAGCTTCAACATCAGTCCTTCCAATGAACACTCAGGATTAATCTCCTTCAGGATGGACTGGTTGGATCTCCTTGCAGTCCAAGGGACTCAAGAGTCATCTCCAACACTACAGTTCAAAAGCATCAATTCTTCTGTGTTCAGCTTTCCTTATAGTCCAACTCTAGAGTTTGGTGTTATTTCTACTCAGCAAATGTGGTTTAAACAAACAATAGCCTTGCAATTATCCTGTGGTTGTGTAAAAATCAGTAGATCCTGGGTTTCTCAGATGGCACTAGTGGTAAAGAACCTGTCTGTCAATGCAGGAGATATAAGAGACACAGATTTGAACCCTGAGTCAGGAAGATGCCCTGGAGGAGGGCATGGCAACCCACTCCAGTATTCTTGCCTGGAGAATCCCATGGACAGAGGAGCCTGGCGAGCTACAGCCCACAGGGTCTCGAAGAGCCAGACACAACTGAAGCGACTTAGCACACACAGCGCAATAGATCCTTGGGAGAACACACACACACACACATAGCCCGTATATGTGAAGTGCTTCTGGATGCTTCATGAAGCATTTTGTCTCATTTAATACTTACTGCATCCTTATGAGGTAAGTAGTATTATCATCCTCATTTATTGATGAGGAATTCAGACTCCAAGAGTTGACTGACCTGCAGGGGTATTCCCCAGCACCTGGCAGGGATGCCTCTGAAAGGAGTGGGAAGAGGTGGGATGCTAGTGGGTGCCTGGCTGGCTGTGGGCTCTCCTTGAGCAAAGGCAGGAAGGGGAAACTGGTGGGACTTGTTTCCAGGGTTTGCGAGCCACTCCCAGGTCCCCATGAGGGCGGGTGGCTGGGGGGCCAGGTAGAATCTGAACAGGGACAGATTCACTGTTTGCTTGGTCAGTTAGAACAGACATGGAAGTAATTTAAATCAGCTTAGGGTGATCATTTTTTGCAAATCTTCTAACATGGAGTAACTTTTACCCTGTAGTCTTGCTTTTTGGCAAGTGAGATGAAAAAGTACAGATGACAGAAGATAATATGGAAGGTGGGGGCAGAGCTGGAGAGGATAACAGTGACAGTAAGAACTTCAGGATATAAAGTAGGGAGGGGTCAGAAACCACTCCCTAGACCAGATGGCATGTGTGTGTGTTCAGTCGCTCAGTCATGTCCTACTCTTTGTGACCCTTTGGACTATAGCCCACCAGGTTTCTCTAAGGGACTTTTCGGGCAAGAATACTGGAGTGGGTTGACATTTCCTTCTCCAGGGGATCTTCCCAACCAAGGGATCGAACTTTCTTCTCCTGTGTCTCCTGCATTGCAGGTGAATTCTTTACCTACTAAGCCACTGGGAAAGCCAGACTAGATGGTAACATGCAGTAAAGGTGTTGGTGTAGTTGTGAAGATTAAAAAGACCTTTTCCCTATCACAGCTGAACATTCTAAGATTTTTTGGAATGGCGGAGTCAGGGCGGAAAACCTGGGGCCAGTCTATCTTTTCTTCTCTTTGCCCATCCCTTCCCTCTCAGAGTGAGAATGAACTCCTTCAGTCCGGAGGGACAAGGTCAGAGATAAAAGTGAACTATGGGGGGAGGAGCCAAGATGGCGGAGGAGTAGGACGGGGAGACCACTTTCTCTCCTACAAATTCATCAAAAGAATAACTGAATGCAGAGCAAACCTCACAAAACAACTTCTGATCGCTAGCTGAGGTCATCAGGCGCCCAGAAAAGCAGACCATTGTCTTCGAAAGGAGGTAGGACAAAATATAAAAGATAAAAAGTGAGACAAAAGAGCTAAGGATGGAGACCCGTCCCGGGAAGGGAGTCTTAGGCGGCCTTGCTTGGGCTAGGGTCCGGGCCTGAGTGCCCTGAGGACAATCGGAGGGAGCTTCTGTGAGGTGCCAACTTGAACTGTGGGAGACCAAAAGAGAGAAAATTAACCGGCCGGAACACACTGCCTGCCGTTCGCAGAACAAAGGGACGGAGAAAGTCCCAAGAAGAGGTCGCAGGCTGCGGACCCGCCCAGCCCCGCCGGAGGCAGGGGGGAGGGGAAGGTCGCGGCGAGACACAGGGCGCAGGCACCCGACCGGCGCGGGCGGGGACTGGGGCTGGGGACGCAGAGGGTGGAAGGCGCGCGCACCCGACTGGCGTCAGCGGAAACTGAGACTGGGTCCGTGGAAGGGAGTGAGTGTGCCACACCTGGGGATAGTGCGCCCATCAAGCCCCTCGCTGCCTGGACCGCTCTGTCGGGGAAGGCACAGAGAGCAGGCGCAGCTTTTCCCTCCGCGCTTTTGTGTAACACCCGAGGGCTGGAACCTAGCGCAGCGCGGAGCGCGCTCCATATAGAACAGCCGGGAGCCTGAGCAGCGCAGACGGAGAAAGCAGCGTCAGCCCCTCCCGGCAGCGCCAGCCCGCCCCCGCAGGGCCAGCCCCTCCCCGCAGCGTCAGCCCCGCCCCGCAGCGCCAGCCCATCCCCGCAGCGTCAGCCCCTCCTAGCAGCGCAACGGAACTAGCTAACTGAATAAGAGTCCACCTCCGCCCGCCTGTGTCAGGGCGGAAATGAGGCTCTGAAGAGACCGGCAAACAGAAGCCAAATAAACAAAGGGAACCGCTTCAGAAGGGACTGGTGCAACAGATTAAAATCCCTGTAGAAAACACCGACTTCACCGGAAGGGCCCTGTAGATATCGAGAAGTGTAAGCTGGAACGAGGAGCTATCTGAAACTGAGCCGAACCCACACTGACCGCAGCAGCTCCAGAGAAACTCCTAGATATATTTTTACTTTTTTTTTTTCTCTAAGTAAGGAAAAAAAAAATTTTTTTTTTCTTTTTAT
This sequence comes from Cervus elaphus, assembly GCF_910594005.1. Classification (NCBI taxonomy): domain Eukaryota; kingdom Metazoa; phylum Chordata; class Mammalia; order Artiodactyla; family Cervidae; genus Cervus; species Cervus elaphus. Next base: position 22,525,737 of record NC_057847.1, read on the forward strand.
GTTTTTTCTTTTTTATTTTTTCTCTTTTATTTTCCTTTAAAATTCCCTATTACTCCCCCATTACTCCTTAACTTTCATTTACATAGATTTTTATGATTTTTTTAATTAGGGGAAAAAAAAATTTTTTTTTTTTCTTTCTTTCTTTTTTTTTTTTGTTTTTTTTTTCTTTTTTTCTTTTTCTTTTTTTTCTTTTTTCTTCTTTTTTTTTCCTTTCCGTTTTCTCTTTTATTTTCTATTTTTCTTTTTCTCTTATTTCTTTTAAAGTCCTCTAGTACTCCTCTACTACTCTTCATTTTCATTTTCACTACACTATAACCTTACCAAAAAAAAAAAAAAGAGAAGCCCTATCTTTAAACCAAAGATTATTCTCTCCCAATCTTGACTCTCTGTTTTCTACCTCAGAACACCTCTATTTCCTCCTTTCCCCTTCTCTTCCCAATCCAATTCTGTGAATCCTTGTAGGTGTCTGAGATACGGAGAACACTCTGGGAACAGACAGCTGCGTAGATCTGTCTCTCTCCTCTTGAGTCCCCCTTTTTCTCCTCCTGCTCATCTCTATCTCCCTCCTCCCTTTTCTCCTGTTCATGTAACTCTGTGAACCTCTCTGGGTGTCCCTAACAGGGGAGAATCTTTTCGCCATTAACCTAGAAGTTTTATTATCAGTGCTGTATAGTTGGAGAAGTCCTGAGACTACAGGAAGAATAAAACTGAAATCCAGAGGCAGGAAACTTAAGCCCCAAACCTGAGAACACCAGAAAACTCCTGGCTACATGCAACTTTAAGCAATAAGTGACCGTCCAAAAGCCTCCATACCTACACTGAAACCAACCACCACCCAAGAGCCAGTAAGTTTTAGAGCAAGACATACCACGCAAATTCTCCAGCAACACAGGAACATAGCCCCGAATGTCAACATACAGGCTGCCCAAGGTCACACCTAACACATAGACCCATCTCAAAACTCATTACTGGGCACTCCATTGCTCTCCAAAAAGAAGAAATCAAGTTCCACGCACCAGTACACTGACGCAAGCTTCCCTAACCGGGAAACCTTGACAAGCCAATCGTCTAACCCCACCCACTGGGTAAATCCTCCACAATAAAAAAGAACCACAGACCTCCAGAATACAGAAAGTCCACTCCAGACACAGCAATCTAAACAAGATGAAAAGGCAAAGAAATACCCAACAGGTAAAGGAACATGAAAAATGCCCACCAAGTCAAACAAAAGAGGAGGAGATAGGGAATCTACCTGAAAAAGAATTTAGAATAATGATAATAAAAATGATCCAAAATCTTGAAAACAAAATGGAGTTACAGATAAATAGCCTGGAGACAAAGATTGAAAAGATACAAGAATTGTTTAATAAAGACCTAGAAGAAATAAAAAAGAGTCAATTAAAAACGAACAATGCAATGAATGAGATCAAAAACACTTTGGAGGGAACCAAGAGTAGAATAACGGAGGCAGAAGATAGGATAAATGAGGTAGAAGATAAAATGGTGGAAATAAATGAAGCAGAGAGGAAAAAAGAAAAAAGGATCAAAAGAAATGAGGACAACCTCAGGGACCTCTGGGACACTGTGAAACGCCCCAACATTCGAATCATAGGAGTTCCAGAAGAAGAAGACAAAAAGAAAGGCCATGAGAAAATACTCGAGGAGATAATAGCTGAAAACTTCCCTAAAATGGGGAAGGAAATAGCCACTCAAGTCCAAGAAACCCAGAGAGTCCCAAACAGGATAAACCCAAGGCGAAACACCCCAAGACACATATTAATCAAACTAACAAAGATCAAACACAAAGAACAAATATTAAAAGCAGCAAGGGAAAAACAACAAATAACACACAAAGGGATTCCCATAAGGATAACAGCTGACCTATCAATAGAAACCCTCCAGGCCAGAAGGGAATGGCAGGACGTCCTGAAAGTAATGAAAGAGAATAACCTACAACCTAGATTACTGTATCCAGCAAGGATGTCATTCAGATATGAAGGAGAACTCAAAAGCTTTACAGATAAGCAAAAGCTGAGAGAATTCAGCACCACCAAACCAGCTCTTCAACAAATGCTAAAGGATCTTCTCTAGACAGGAAATGCAGAAAGGTTGTATAAACGTGAACCCAAAACAACAAAGTAAATGGCAACGGGACCACACCTATCAATAATTACCTTAAATGTAAATGGGTTGAATGCCCCAACCAAAAGACAAAGATTGGCTGAATGGATACAAAAACAAGACCCCCATATATGCTGTCTACAAGAGACCCACCTCAAAACAAGAGACACATACAGACTAAAAGTGAAGGGCTGGAAAAAAATATTTCATGCAAATGGAGACCAAAAGAAAGCAGGAGTCGCAATACTCATATCAGATAAAATAGACTTTCAAATAAAAGCTGTGAAAAGAGACAAAGAAGGACACTACATAATGATCAAAGGATCAATCCAAGAAGAAGATATAACAATTATAAATATATATGCACCCAACATAGGAGCACCGCAATATGTACGGCAAACGCTAACGAGTATGAAAGAGGAAATTAATAGTAACACAATAATAGTGGGAGACTTTAATACCCCACTCACACCTATGGATAGATCAACTAAACAGAAAATTAACAAGGAAACACAAACTTTAAATGACACAATGGACCAGCTAGACCTACTTGATATCTGTAGGACATTTCACCCCAAAACAAGCAACTTCACCTTTTTCTCAAGTGCACACGGAACCTTCTCCAGAATAGATCACATCCTGGACCATAAATCTAGTCTTGGAAAATTCAAAAAAATTGAAATCATTCCAGTCATCTTTTCTGACCACAGTGCAGTAAGATTAGATCTCAATTACAGGAAAAAAATTGTTAAAAATTCAAACACCTGGAGGCTAAATAACACACTTCTGAATAACCAACAAATCATAGAAGAAATCAAAAAAGAAATCAAAATATGTATAGAAATGAATGAAAATGAAAACACAACAACCCAAAACCTATGGGACACTGTAAAAGCAGTGCTAAGGGGAAGGTTCATAGCATTACAGGCTTACATCAAGAAACAAGAAAAAAGCCAAATAAATAACCTAACTCTACACCTAAAGCAATTAGAGAAGGAAGAAATGAAGAACCCCAGGGTTAGCAGAAGGAAAGAAATCTTAAAAATTAAGGCAGAAATAAATGCAATAGAAACTAAAGAGACCATAGCAAAAATCAACAAAGCTAAAAGCTGGTTTTTTGAAAAAATAAACAAAATTGACAAACCATTAGCAAGACTCATTAAGAAACAAAGAGAGAAGAACCAAATTAACAAAATTAGAAATGAAAATGGAGAGATCACAACAGACAACACTGAAATGCAAAGGATCATAAGAGACTACTACCAGCAGCTCTATGCCAATAAAATGGACAACTTGGATGAAATGGACAAATTCTTAGAAAAGTATAACTTTCCAAAACTGAACCAGGAAGAAATAGAAGATCTTAACAGACCCATCACAGGCAAGGAAATCGAAACTGTAATAAAAAATCTTCCAGCAAACAAAAGCCCAGGACCAGATGGCTTCACAGCTGAATTCTACCAAAAATTTAGAGAAGAGCTAACACCTACCTTACTCAAACTCTTCCAGAAAATTGCAGAAGAAGGTAAACTTCCAAACTCATTCTATGAGGCCACCATCACCCTAATTCCAAAACCTGACAAAGATGCCACAAAAAAAGAAAACTACAGGCCAATATCACTGATGAACATAGATGCAAAAATCCTTAACAAAATTCTAGCAAACAGAATCCAACAACATATTAAAAAAATCATACACCACGACCAAGTGGGCTTTATCCCAGGAATGCAAGGATTCTTCAATATCCGCAAATCAATCAATGTAATACACCACATTAACAAATTGAAAGATAAAAACCATATGATTATCTCAATAGATGCAGAGAAAGCCTTTGACAAAATTCAACACTCATTTATGATTAAAACTCTCCAAAAAGCAGGAATAGAAGGAACATACCTCAACATAATAAAAGCTATATATGACAAACCCACAGCAAGCATCACCCTCAATGGTGAAAAATTGAAAGCATTTCCCCTGAAATCAGGAACAAGACAAGGGTGCCCACTCTCACCACTACTGTTCAACATAGTGTTGGAAGTTTTGGCCACAGCAATCAGAGCAGAAAAAGATGTAAAAGGAATCCAGATAGGAAAAGAAGAAGTGAAACTCTCACTGTTTGCAGATGACATGATCCTCTATATAGAAAACCCTAAAGACTCTACCAGAAAATTACTAGAACTAATCAATGAATATAGTAAAGTTGCAGGATATAAAATTAACACACAGAAATCCCTTGCATTCCTATATACTAACAATGAAAAAACAGAAAGAGAAATTAAGGAAACAATACCATTCACCATTGCAACAAAAAGAATAAAATACTTAGGAGTATATCTACCTAAAGAAACAAAAGACCTATACATAGAAAACTATAAAACACTGATGAAAGAAATCAAAGAGGACACAAACAGATGGAGAAACATACCGTGTTCATGGATTGGAAGAATCAATATTGTCAAAATGGCTATTCTACCCAAAGCAATCTATAGATTCAATGCAATCCCTATCAAGCTACCAACGGTATTTTTCACAGAACTAGACCAAAGAATTTCACAATTTGTATGGAAATACAAAAAACCTCGAATAGCCAAAGTAATCTTGAGAAAGAAGAATGGAACTGGAGGAATCAACCTGCCTGACTTCAGACTCTACTACAAAGCCACAGTCATCAAGACAGTGTGGTACTGGCACAAAGACAGAAATATAGACCAATGGAACAGAATAGAAAGCCCAGAGATAAATCCACGAACCTATGGACACCTTATCTTTGACAAAGGAGGCAAGGATATACAATGGAAAAAAGACAACCTCTTTAACAAGTGGTGCTGGGAAAACTGGTCAACCACTTGCAAAAGAATGAAACTAGAACACTGTCTAACACCATACACAAAAATAAACTCAAAATGGATTAAAGATCTAAATGTAAGACCAGAAACTATAAAACTCCTAGAGGAGAACATAGGCAAAACACTCTCCGACATAAATCACAGCAAGATCCTCTATGACCCACCTCCCAGAATATTGGAAATAAAAGCAAAACTAAACAAATGGGATCTAATGAAACTTAAAAGCTTTTGCACTACAAAAGAAACTATAAGTAAGGTGAAAAGACAGCCGTCAGATTGGGAGAAAATAATAGCAAATGAAGAAACAGACAAAGGATTAATCTCAAAAATATACAAGCAACTCCTGCAGCTCACTTCCAGAAAAATAAATGACCCAATCAAAAAATGGGCCAGAGAACTAAACAGACATTTCTCCAAAGAAGACATACAGATGGCTAACAAACACATGAAAAGGTGCTCAACATCACTCATTATTAGAGAAATGCAAATCAAAACCACAATGAGGTACCATTACACACCAGTCAGGATGGCTGCTATCCAAAAGTCTACAAGCAATAAATGCTGGAGAGGCTGTGGAGAAAAGGGAACCCTCTTACACTGTTGGTGGGAATGCAAACTAGTACAGCCACTATGGAAAACAGTGTGGAGATTCCTTAAAAAACTGGAAATAGAACTGCCATATGACCCAGCAATACCACTTCTGGGCATACACACTGAGGAAACCAGATCTGAAAGAGACACATGCACCCCAATGTTCATCGCAGCACTGTTTATAATAGCCAGGACATGGAAGCAACCTAGATGCCCATCAGCAGATGAATGGATAAGGAAGCTGTGGTACATATACACCATGGAATTTTACTCAGCCGTCAAAAAGAATTCATTTGAACTAGTCCTAATGAGATGGATGAAACTGGAGCCCCTTGTACAGAGTGAAGTAAGCCAGAAAGATAAAGAACATTACAGCATACTAACACATATATATGGAATTTAGAAAGATGGTAACGATAACCCTATATGCAAAACAGAAAAAGAGACACAGAAATACAGAACAGACTTTTGAACTCTGTGGGAGAAGTTGAGGGTGGGATGTTTCAAAAGAACAGCATGTATACTATCTATGGTGAAACAGATCACCAGCCCAGGTGGGATGCATGAGACAAGTGCTCCGGCCTGGTGCACTGGGAAGACCCAGAGGAATCGGGTGGAGAGGGAGATGGGAGGGGGGATCGGGATGGGGAATAAGTGTAAATCTATGGCTGATTCATATCAATGTATGACAAAACCCACTGAAATGTTGTGAAGTAATTAGCCTCCAACTAATAAAAAAATTAAAAAAATAAATAAATAAATAAATTTTAGAAAGAGAAAAAAAAAAAAACAAATAAATCTTGATATTAATCACCAAAAAAAAAAAAAAAAAAAGTGAACTATGTGCAAAAAGAGGAGACCCATCTATTTGGTACCATTTGAGAAGCTGTAAAGAATTTTCATCAAGGTTGCTAGGCAGGTGGTGGGGGAGGTGAGTGCGGGGGCGAGACGGCAGTATATGTGGCATCACCACACAGAAAAGTCATAATGCCCTGCTTTCCTTTAACTTGCTTCTCACCAAAAGTTTCTTGAAACTTCAGACTTAAAGGGACTGATCACTGTTCTGTGCAGTACCCTGATTGTCAGGTAGAAAGGCTGGGAAGGAAACCATATACAGTCACACCATGTGTAAGAGGAGAAGACAGCTTAGCAGGACACCAGGCAGCAAAAGCTAATGCTGGCACAGAGGTTTCAACAAACAGAAAATCCTGCCCTGATGAAGTTCTCTGGCTGAGACTTCCTCACCTCAGAATGGATGGACTGATAGTAAATTTTTTAGGCTTTGCAAGTCACATGATCTCTCTTGCAGCTACTTATGGTAGCATGAAAGCAGTCTCATGGCTGTGTTCCAATAAAGCATTATTGATAAAAGTAGGTGGTGGGCCAGATTTGGCTGCAGGCAGCAGTTTTCAGATCTCCATCCTAGATAATCCTTGGGTGGCCTTTACTTTCTTACGACACTGAAAAATGAGCTGCCCACTTTTTTGTCTTGTTTCTGTGAAGTCAATATAAATTTCAGATGGAGCAAAGATTTGTGTAAAAAAAGAACTTAAAATTACTGGTGAGTATTTTTCTATAGTCATTCGGTGGGGAAAGGTTTTCTAAAACATTCACACAATTCCTTAGAGAATATAAGCACATTAAAACACTTCTATGATTTTTTAACCATCAAACTGGAAAAGATTTAAGAGAATTATAACAGCAAGTATGAGTGTGGGTATAAGAAAATGGACATTCTTTTTACTGATGATGAGATTTTAAACTGGGATAGCCTTTATGGATATAAGCTTGGTAAAATATGTTTCAGTTTTTAAAGAGCATAGCCTTTGCATTCAGCAATTTCTCCTCTTAAAATTTAGCACAGTGAAAGAGATGGAGAAGAGTAAGAGAGCAAAATCAGTATATAAGAAGTTTTACTGCAGTATTTATAGTTGTAAAAATATAAATCAAATAGCAACAGAAGTTTTATATAATGAAATGCTATACATCCTTTAAAATAATGATGTTTATCTATATGTATAGGAACAATATCCTTGATACATTTTTAAGTAAGTAATAAAGGAGAAAAAACAAGTATAAAAGGAAGTGATTTTTATCAAAATATGGGTACATAAATGAGATCATATTTTCACAATTATTAAATTGATGGAGTCTTAGTTTTCTCCCTTTGAGTTATGTTATCTTGCATCTTATCCTCCCAAGCAGAGTTAGAGTTTATCATCTCGTGGAAAAAGGGGGCAAGTACTGGACCTTGCAGTAAGAGTGTGAACTTGAAAGTCAGGGTGTCACGAGAGAGGATCTGCTAAATGGATTTTTATTACCTTCTGCCAGTTAAGGACCAACCTAAAAACACCAAGGACAAGGAATAAAACTATAATTCACAAAAGAAAAAGTATTCATAACTCTATACTCCAATCATCACCCCACCCATGGCTCACATAACATAGTGAAAATTGGGTGGGGCACAGTAGAAAGCTGAGTGAGGTTGCCTGCATCCAGCCATCTTGGACAGAGTACAATGTTCGTTACAGTACGGATGGGTGCCTGGGCAGGCTCAGGAATGTTTCTTGAGTCCTCCTTGCTGCCATAGAGTGGCAGGAGAGGTGGGGTGGAACAAGAAAATTTCGGACAAGCTGTCTTGGAAACAAGGCTGTCAGGAGAACTGACAATGTGAGTGGTGAGTCACCCTGCAGCTGCTAATCGTGGTCTCCTGGTGAGAATTTAAGGCTTTAATCACACAAAAATATCTATGTCATATAGGACTTCATAGTAAGCAAGGGCAGCCTCTGTTTGGCAGGAGTTGCCTGGAAGAATGTGTTGTCTAAAAAGCACTGAAAGACACTAGACCAAAATTCAAGTGCAGTCATCCTTACCCACTGTCCTGATGTCACCCCTTCTCCATTATTTACTTAAAGATGTGGCGTGTGTGGGTGCTCAATGTCCAACTCTTTGCGACCCTGTGGACTGTAACCCACCAGGCTCCTCTGTCCATGGAGTTTTCCAGGCAAGTATACTGGAGTAGGTTGCCATTTCTGTCTCCATGTGATCTTCCCGACCCAGGGATAGAACCTGCATCTCCTGCATTGGCAGGTGGATTCTTTACCTCTGTATCAGCCAAAACAAAAAGCCACCAGCCTGGAGCTTATGAAAAGATATCAAAAGAAAAAAGGGAGGAAAAGAATGTAAAAACAAACACCAATTGAGAAACACAGACCAGAAAAATTGCTAACAATTCTCCATGAAATGAAATTCAAGATAGCGTGATCTCACAGGGGAAAAAAGTGTTCAAAGAAGAGATACAAGGACTCAAGAAATAAAAGATACACAGTAAATAGGTAAGAAAACTGAGTTGGCAGAGCTTAGAAAGAAATAGAAGAAAATATGTAACCATACAGAAATGAACATTACGTTAAAAACAGAAGAAAAGAAGACAAGAATTTCTAACATTTTCAGAGGCATGGAGGATAAAATTAGAAGTGAAATGGAAAATAATACAGTATAAAAAGATAAGATAGAATTATAAATACAGAGTAAAAAGAAAGTAAAAAATAAGGATACTTGGTATCTCTGAAGAGAACATGAGAAATGAGACAGGAGAAAAAAAAAAAAAGAAGAAGAAACCTGTATACAGTTAGAACCAGACATGGAACAACTGACTGGTTCAAAATTGAAAAAGGAGTACGTCAAGGCTGTATATTGTCACCCTGCTTATTTAACTTATATGCAGAGTACCGCATGAGAAATGCTGGGCTGGATGAATCACAAACTGGAATCAAGATTGCCAGGAGAGATATTAATAACTTCAGATATGCAGATAATACCACCCTTATGGCAGAAAGCAAAGAGGAACTAAAGAGCCTATTGATGAAGGTGAAAGAGGAGAGTGAAAAAGCTGGCCTAAAACTCAACATTCAGAAAAATAAGATAATGGCATCCAGTCCCATCACTTCATGGCAAATAGATAGGAAAAAAATGTAAACAGTGACAGACTTTATTTTTGGGGGGTTCCAAAATCACTGCTAATGGTGACTGCAGCCATGAAATTAAAAGACACTTGCTCCTTGGAAGAAAAGCTATGACAAATCTACACAGCATATTAAAAAGCAGAGACATGTTTCTAGAGAACAACATCGAAACATGTATATTATGTATGGTGAAACAGATCACCAGCCCAGGCTGGATGCATGAGACAAGTGCTCGGGCCTGGTGCACTGGGAAGACCCAGAGGGATCGGGTAGAGAGGGAGGTGGGAGGGGGGATCGGGACGGGGAATACATGTAACTCCATGGCTGATTCATGTATGACAAAACCCACTACAATATTGTAAAGTAACTAGCCTCCAACTAATAAAAATAAATGAAAAATAAAATAAAATAAAAAGCAGAGACATCACTTTGCTGACAAAGATCTGTATAATCAAAGCAATGGTCTTTCTGGTAGTCATGTACAGATGTGAGAGTTGGACCATAAAGAAGACTGAGCACCGAAGAAATGATGCTTTTGAACTGTGGTACTGGAGAAGACTCGAGAATTCCTTGGACGGCAAGGAGATCAAACCAGTCAATCCTAAAGGAAGTCAATCCTGAATACTCATTGAAAGGACTGATGCTGAAGGTGAAGCTCCAATACTTTGGCCACCTGATGTGAAGAGCCAACTCATTGGAAAAGACCCTGATGCTGGTTAGGATCGAGGGCAGGAGGAGAAGGGGACGACAGAGAATGAGATGGTTGGATGGCATCACCGACTCAATGGATATGAGTTCAAACAAACTCCAGGAAACAGTGAAGCACGGGGAAGCCTGGCATGCTGCAGTCCATGGGGTCATAAAGAGTCAGACATGACTGAGTGACTGAACAACAATGGTAAAAATAGGACATTTTATTGAAATGAAAGCAAAGCGGAATTTACAGACTGAAAGAACATGTCATTTCAGGAAAAACTGATGCTCACTGCTTAGTATTGAAACACATCCAGTGCTTATGGACTTCAAAGATAATGAAAAAATTCTGTGGGCATCTAGATAACATTGAGTTAGCTACTGAAGGAAAGTTCATTCTGGTGTTAGTCTTCCTGGTAGCACTCTCCAGTACAAGAACACAGTATAGGAACAGATACCAAATCCTCAGGGAAAGAAAATATGACTCTTTAATTTAAAACCCAGCCAAATTCATATTCAATTACATAAGCCACAGATAGACATTTTAGATATGCAAAGGAGAGTGTGGGAAGCTTAGTTCCAAGAAGCCCTTCCTGAAAATTATGACAGGTTGAAATCAAGCCAAGCAAGCAATGGAGAAAACATAAGCATAATATTGAGTGCTGAATACATAGAGCTCAGGCTAACAAGCTGTGGATGTATATTATACTTATAGAGGAACATTGCACTTGGAGAATAGATCCCTTATACATTGAGTGGTATCTAGCCTGCTGTTTGTCTGGGGAGAGATGATACCTCATTGCTCAGATGTTCCTGGTAAACACAATCCTGAGAAATGAACCAGATAGAAAGTAGAACCTTGCAGTCTTGGCATACACAGCCAACTGCACTCAATGCTATTCCTCTTCCAACAGGTATCTTCGTCGCATGGACTATTTTCATTTTAATGTGTCAAATTTATCAATCTTCCTTTTTGATTTGTGACTTACAGGTTTTGTTTCTTAAAATTCTTTGTCTGCCTCCATGCTATAATGACCTTCTCTTTAATCTATCTGATATTTATGGGCTTTTATGTCCATCTAGAATTTATTTTTGTGTATAGGGTAAAGCTGTATAAGTATAACCAGTTGTCTCAGAACCATCCCCCCTTCTGTATCACATCAGGTTTCCACACATCACTGTGTGTGTTTCTGAGCTCACTATTCTGTCCCATTGCTCTGTTTGTCTGTTTCTGCACCAGTATCACACTTTCTTGGTTTCTATAATTTTATAACCCTCTTTGATATTTGATAGGACAAGTCCTCAATGTTGTTCTTCATTAAAATTGGCTTGCCTATTCTTGACCTGTTGTTCTTTCACATAAATTTTAAGAGCAGCTTATCCAGTTTCATGAACAACTGTAGATTTTGATTAAAATGGCTTTAATCTATAGATCAGTTTAAGAGATTTCTGCAAATAACAGAATCGACAAGGGAAAATGGTTTGAACAATAAGAACATTTGTATCTTACATGATAAGAAGGCTCTGGGAATGGAGCAGCAGCAGATGATGTAATCAATGACCCAAACTCTGTCCATTTTCCTGTCTTAGAGGTTAGCCTTCCCCGGCTGGCTTCCACCTTCAGGGTCCAGGAACCTGGTACAGATTCAGATAGCATGTCATCCTATAAATGTATTCCACGAGAAGAAGGGAAACTTCTTTTTACATATCCTTCTTTTCCTCAAGGAACAAAGTCTTTTCCAAAAGAATTTTTTTTCTAGCTGACTTTTCCTCCAGGCCCATAATCAAAAACAAGATGTTCAAATAATTTATATTCTTAGTATTTTTTGTTATCCATCTATCATTCTCTGATAGAAGTGTGTTCAAATCTTCAGTGTTGGAGAACAAAATGGCAACCCACTCCAGTATTCTTGCCTAGAGAATCCCATGGATGGAGGAGCCTGGTGGGCTACAGTCCATGGGGTTGCAAAGAGTCGGACACGACTGAGTGACTTAACTAACTAACTAACTAACTAACTATCATTCTCTGATAGAAGTGTGTTCAAATCTTCAGTGTAACTGATTTATCACTATCATCTTATACAGTTCTTTGGGTTGTTGATTCAGTTATCTATATTAATACTAATTGTCTGTTTTTTAATTTGGGATTAGAGCTCAATTTAATGGGATGGTGTTTGTACCATTGTTTTCTTTCATTCTCTCTTGTACTCTTCCCTTCCTAATAGTTTGCACAGTTCCTTAGCCCCTAATCAAGAACCAGGTCCTTATTTATATTGGTGGCTTGGGTCTCCTGCTGTGTGGTAATATTACACTAGCCAGAAGCAGCATGGTTCAGTCTCTGGGGGTGAAACTAGGCCACCTGTTTCAAGTACCAGGGAGTACTTTTAGTCCCCAGAGCCCAGTAGAAGATGCCTGCCTGTTTCTGGACTTGGAGCACAGTAGGTCTGAGTCTTCCTGTTTGTGACCTTAGAGATAATTTTTCTCTCTCCTATTCTCCCCTTATCTTTTCTCTGCCTTTAAATTTCTATATGCCTTTCTGACTTTCTGTATTTTATTGATCTTTGTTTTTGGAAGAGAGCAGAAGAATCAAAGCATGAACTTATAGCACCATCTCTACTGGCATTCCATACACTACTTTTTACAATCAGGAAAAAAAAAGTATCATTTTAGGGAAAAAAGAATCTTCTCAGTTTATATCCTCTGAATATAACTTTTGCTCTTCTCTACTTTATTAGAATCATTCCTGAAAACAAAACCTTCTGATTTTTCTTTTCTTTTTTTTTTAATGTGTGATTTGAATACTCTTAAAGGCTGGTTATTGAGGGGAAGAGGGAGAAAAAACATTTAAATCTAGTTTGTAGAAACTCTGATTTGTCAAGCTCTTAACTCAGTGTTAAGACTGCATTTGTCCTCTTTAAACTGGGCAGTTGGGTGTAAACTGACCGGTCTACTCAGTGGATGGCACAAATAGGAACGAGGAATGAATGCCTTGTTAGCCCATCTCTCCTGCCAAAGTTAATATTTTACCCTCCTTTGCTTTTCTTTAGTGTTTCAGTCAATCAATCTTAACTGACTTTGTCAATGGCATATTTCACTAGACTGAAAAAGATAAGATTGTTCCATAGCTAGCTGCTGTCAACATTAGGAACTACTTAGTCCTATGAACTGAATATCCCCTGCTTAATGTTTTTCCATTCCATGAACCTGTCTAAGCAATTCCTATCACTTCCTCGGGTCTTTTCTTTTCAAGCCCATATAGTTACTATTATCTCTATTTCTTGGTGTGCTTAGTCGAGGAAAGCAAGAATGTAGACACTTTAATCTTCTGTCCTGAGGCACTGTCTCAGCACTGGTGTTTACATGTGTTCTGTTTCATGGATTATCCTGATGGCTGGCAGCTATTCAGAACACCATGAAGTACTTTATAGCTGAGCGTATCAGTATGAGGCTGGCTTATTTTCTAAACCATGAAGCACAAGCTCCCCTTGTTTTCTAATGTGTTCCTTAACTTCTTGGTTCTCTTGTGAATACACATACAATTAAGCCATTGAACTAGGTGATCTTCCTGGATCCAGCACTTGAGAGGAAGAGATGAAGGTAGTAATGGCCATCTGATAGTTCTGAAACAGCCTCAAAGTGGATGGTAAAAATTGCTTCAGGCTTTCCTTTCTGCTTCACTTTCTTTTCCATTTCCCCATCTTGCTTTCTTTAATGTTTCTTCTCCCTGTAAGGAAACCAACTTAAAGCCTGTTTGATTTTTGTTCCAAGTTCTTTTTTCTAGAGTGCAAAATGAAAGGCATCTAAAAGAATTCTGGTTATTACCCCAACAATCATTGTTTTGTATATATGTATGTATATACATATGTATATACTCACATCATTAATCATTATATCATATTATGTCTTTGTGTATATTGACTCATTTTATTAGCAATTATATGTCAATATATTAACTCAACTCACATTATTAATCATTTATATATGGTAAGCATACATATGTGTATATATATGTGTGTGTGTGTGTGTGAATAGATATATGTATATGTATTTGTGTGTATATAAGCCAACTCCTGAATTTTAGTCCCCACTGCCCATCTCCGCCACAAGCTGCCCCAAATATTTGCCACTTCTGAGATTTACTATTTCAGTTAATAGAACCATTATGTAATAAGTAACTGAAACTAGAAACCGCAGAGTAATCTGAGTGTTTCTTACCATTTACGTTCAATTGCCTCAAAAGTTCTGTTGCTTCTACGTTGAAGCATCAGTTCTAGCCTCTCCTTCCCAGACATTCTACCACTGTGTTTACTCTGACTTTGATAGTCTCTCCTGGAAATTTTCCTGTGCACTTGCTTTTTCACTTGCAGACAGAACACTCTTCCTTTTTATCAGTTCTTAATATGACTTCTAGTTATATTTCTAAAACATACATTTGCCTCTCTCATGCCTCAGAACATTTGATAATTGTCTGTTGTCTACACAATAAAGTTCAAACTGCTCAACATTCAAGGTCTAAAACCTCTGCTGCCAACTTAACTTTTGACTTTCCTTTCTGGTCCTCAGCTTCACTCTATCCTCTTCCCTTCTCCCCGTGGTCAGTTGATGCTTGTATTGACTCTGTATTTTTGCATATGTCGTTCCTGTGAGAGATATAATGTACCAGACAATTGAGATATTTCATCTGGGCTGTTGCAATAGGAAGAACACTCATTTATGCGGAACATCTCAAAAGAAAGGGAGCCTGGGGTCTTTCAGATGCATATAGACAAAGAAGTTAGATGCATCATTTGTGCAGTGTAGACGAGTCATGAGGAATGATAGAGACAGGTCTTATTTTGAAATGTTCTAGGGTGGGGTGGTTCGTCAAGTTTAGCCAAATCTTGAAGACAAAGCAGTGGAAGTATTTCTTTATCATTATGCCATTTTGGGGGAGCAGGGCTCAGGTAAAGTTCAACATTGTCACTTCTGTACTGACTGTTCTTTGCAAATCCCACTTCCCCCATCTCTTATTGGGTTTTCTTCCTTTAGCTCAGTGCTTTGAAGGTTGATCCATATGTACTGAACCACTTGGATTTTTTTGTCCTCTGACTTTCAGGTGAGTTTGATAAACAGGAGGAATTAACAGAAGATTTAAGAGCTGAGGAGAGAGAGATTTGAGGTAGTTATTCTCCTTGTCCTTTTCTCTGCCAGTTGTGGAGGTGGTTGGATTCTTCCAAGGCCCATCACACCATGGCCCCAGCTCCTCCAGGTCACCAATAACTTTATCCCCTCCCTCCTTCACTCCCTCCTGTGTCTCCTCAGAGCTAAGGGTGTTGACGACTCTCTGTCTAGTCCCAGAGAAACTCACCATTCCTTATTGGTTTCTTTACCTATTCCCTTTATTGAATTAGTTTCAGTTAAAACATTTTGAGTGTCCTCTCTATTTTCTGGCAAAACCTTGAATGATTTGGTCCCTCAACCTGGAAAAGTTCATCCACTTTTCAGCCTAGAGTATATCTGCTCCCGCCTTAGGACGTATTTCACATGGAAATTTCTCCAGCACCCTCTTCTGTGCACTTGTAGAATTTTGACCATGATTTGTGGTGTGATTATATCTTTGTGAACAGTCTCCCCCTCTGTACTATGTTGTGAGTACAAGGGAAGGACATAATTTCTGCCCGTTGGTATTTCCAGACCCTATCACAATGCCTGGTACCATAAGTATTTGGTAAGTGTTGATTGGCTGAATAAATAACTAAATTACTTCATCATCATAATGAGGGATTTATCAAGAAAGATGGCAGTGAGTGATCATTTAATTCATTCTTTTGCCCTATATGTTAGTCCTCTTGTGGAAAAAAAAGGAATTAAAATAACTCAGTTCAGTTCAGTCATTCAGTTGCGTCCAACTCTTTGTGACCCCATGGACTGCAGCACGAAAGACCTCCCTGTCTATCATCAACTCCCGAAGCTTACTCATACTCATGTCCATTGAATCAGTGATGCCATCCAACCTTCTCAGCCTCTGTCGTCCCCTTCTCTTCCTGCCTTCAATCTTTCCCAGCATCAAGTTCTATTCAAATGAGTCAGTTCTTTGCATCAGGTGGCCAAAGTGCTGGACTTTCAGTTTCAGCATCAGTCCTTCCAATGACTATTCAGGACTGATCTCCTTTAGGATGGATCTCCTTGCTATCCAAGGGACTCTCAGGAGTCATCTCCAACACCACAGTTGGAGCATCAGTTGTTCAGTGATTTCTTTACAGTCCAACTCTCACATCCATACAAGACTACTGGAAAAACCATAGCTTTGACTAGACAGACCTTTCTTGACAAAGTAATCTCTCTGCTTTTTAATATGCTGTCTAAGTTGGTCATAACTTTCCTTCCAAGAGCAAGCATCTTTTAATTTCATGGCTGCAGTCACCATCCACAGTGATTTTGGAGCCCCCCAAAATAAAGTCTGTCACTGTTTCCACATCTATTTGCCATGAAGTGATGGAACCAGATGCCATGATCTTAGTTTTCTGAATGTTGAGCTTTAAGCCAACTTTTTCACTCTCCTCTTTCACTTTCACTTTCATCAAGAGGCTCTTTAGTTCTTCTTCACTTTCCTCTATAAAGGTGGTATCATCTGCATATCTGAGGTTACTGATATTTCTCCTGGAAATCTTGATTCCAGCTTTTGCTCCTTCCAGCCCAGTGTTTCTCATGATGTGCCCTGAGTATAAGTTAAATAAGCAAGGTGACAATATACAGCCTTGACATACTCCTTTTCCTATTTGGAACCAGTCTGTTTTCCATGTCCAGTTCTAACTGTTGCTTCCTGACCTTCATACAGATTTCTCAGGAGACAGGTCAGGTGGTCTGGTATTCCCATCTCTTTCAGAATTTTCCACAGTTTGTGGTTATCCACACAGTCAAAGGCTTTGGCATAGTCAATAAAGCAGAAGTAGATGTTTTTCTGGAACTCTCTTGCTTTTTCGATGATCCAACAGATGTTGGCAATTTGATCTCTGGTTCCTCTGCCTTTTCTAAAACCAGCTTGAACATTTGGAAGTTCATGGTTCACATATTGCTGAAGCCTGGTTTGGAGAATTTTAAGCATTACTTTACTAGCGTGTGAGATGAGTGCAATTGTATGGTAGTTTGAACATTCTTTGGCATTGCCTTTCTTAGGGATTGGAATGAAAACTGACCTTTTCCAGTCCTGTGGCCACTGCTGAGTTTTCCAAATTTGCTGGCATATTGAGTGCAGCACTTTCACAGCATCATCTTTCAGGATTTGAAATAGCTCAACTGGAATTCCATCACCTCCACTAGTTTTGTTCATAGTGATGCTTCCTAAGGCCCACTTGGCTTCTCATTCCAGCATGTCTGGCTCTAGGTGAGTGATCACACCATCATGATTATCTGGCTCATGAAGATCATTTTTGTATAGTTCTTCTGTGTATTCTTGCCACCTCTTCTTAGCATCTTCTGCTTCTGTTAGGTCCATACCATTTCTGTCCTTTATTGAACCCATCTTTACAGGAAATGTTCCCTTGGTATCTCTAATTTTCTTGAAGGGATCTTGAGTCTTTCCCATTCTGTTGTTTTCCTCTATTTCTTTGCACTGATCACTGAGGAAGGCTTTCTTATCTCTCCTTGCTGTTCTTTGGAACTCTGCATTCAAATGGGAATATCTTTCCTTTTCTCCTTTGCCTCTTGCTTCTTTTCTTTTCACAGCTGTTTGTAAGACCTCCTCAGACAACCATTTTGCCTTTTTTCATTTCTTTTTCTTGAGCATAGTCTTGATCACTGCCTCCTGTACAATGGTATGAACCTCCATCCATAGTTCTTCAGGCATTCTGTCTAATGTAATCAGATCTAATCCCTTCAATCTATTTGTCACTTCCACTGTGTAGTAGTAAGGGATTTGATTTAGGTCATACCTGAATAGTCTAGTGGTTTTCCCTACTTTCTTCAATTTAAGCCTGAATTTGGCAATAAGGAGTTCATGATCTGAGCTAGAGTCAGCTCCCGGTCTTGTTTTTGCTGACTGTATAGAGCTTCTCCACCTTTGGCTTCAAAGAATATAATCAATCTGATTTCAGTGTTGACCATCTGGTGATGTCCATGTGTAGAGTCTTCCCTTGTGTTGTTGGAAGAGGGTGTTTGCTATGACCAGTGCGTTCTCTTGGCAGAACTCTATTAGCCTTTGCCCTGCTTCATTCTGTACTCCAAGGCCAAATTTGCCTGTTACTCCAGGTGTTTCTTGACTTCCTACTTTTGCATTCCAGCCCCCATAATGAAAAGGACATCTTTTTTTCAGTGTTCTAGAAGGTCTTGTAGGTCTTCATAGAACCGTTCAACTTCAGCTTCTTCAGCGTTACTGGTCAGGGCATAGACTTGGATTACTGTGATATTAAGTGGTTTGCCTTGGAAACAAACAGAAATCTTTCTGTTGTTTTGGAGATTGCATCCAAGTACTGCATATCAGACTCTTTTTTTTTTTTTAACTATGATGGCTACTCCATTTCTTCTAAGGGATTCTTGCCCACAGTAGTAGATATAATGATCATCTGAGTTAATTTCACCCATTCCAGTCCATTTTAGTTTGCTGATTCCTAAAATGTTGACATTCACTCTTGCCATCTCCTGTTTGACCACTTCCAATTTGCCTTGACTCATGGACCTAACATTCCAGGTTCCTATGCAATATTGCTCTTTACAGCATCAGACCTTGCTTCTGTCACCAATCACATCCACAACTGGGTGTTGTTTTTGCTTTGGCTCCATCCCTTCATTCTTTCTGGAGTTATTTCTCCACTGATCTCCAGTAGCATATTGGGCACCTACCAACCTGGGGAGTTCACCTTTCAGTGTCCTATCTTATTGCCTTTTCATTCTGCTCTTGGGGTTCTCAAGGCAAGAATACAGAAGTGGTTTGCCATTCCCTTCTCCAGTGGTCCACATTTTGTCATACACAGAAAAATACACAAAAGAACTTTACAAAAAAGATCTTCACGACCCAGATAATCATGATGGTGTGATCACTCACCTAGAGCCAGACATCCTGGAATGTGAACTCAAGTGGGCCTTAGGAAGCATCACTATGAACAAAACTAGTGGAGGTGATGGAATTCTGGTTGAGCTAGTTCAGATTCTAAAAGATGATGCTGTGAAAGTGCCAGCAAATTTGGAAAACTCAGCAGTGGCCACAGGACTGGAAAAGGTCAGTTTTCATTCCAATCCCTAAGAAAGGCAATGCCAAAGAATGCTCAAACTACCACACAATTGCACTTATCCCACATGCTAGCAAAGTAATGCTTAAAATTCTCCAAGCCAGGCTTCAACTATATGTGAACCATGAACTTCCAGATGTTCAAGCTGGTTTTAGAAAAGGCAGAGGAACCAGAGATCAAATTGCCAACATCCACTGGATCATCGAAAAAGCAAGAGAGTACCAGAAAAACATCTATTTCTGCTTTATTGACTATGCCAAAGCCTTTGACTGTGTCAATCACCACAAACTTTGGAAAATTCTGAAAGAGGTGGGCATACCAGACCACCTGACCTGCCTCTTAAGAAACCTGTATGCAGGTCGGGAAATAACAGTTAGAACCAGACATGGGACAACAGACTCGTTCCACATAGGAAAAGGAGTACGTCAAGGCTGTGTATTGTCACCCTGCTTATTTAACTTATATGCAGAGTACATCATGAGAAATGCTGGACTGGAAGAAGCACAAGCAGGAATCAAGATTGCTGGGAGAAATATCAATAACCTCAGATATGCAGATGACACCACCCTTATGGCAGAAAGTGAAGAAGAACTAAAAAGCCTCCTGATGAAAGTGAAAGAGGAGAGTGAAAAAGTTGGCTTAAAGCTCAACATTCAGAAAACTAAGATCATGGCATCCGGTCCTGTCACTTCATGGCAAATAGATGGGGAAACAGTGGCAGATTTTATTTTTGGGGGCTCCAAAATCACTGCAGATGGTGACTGCAGCCATGTAATTAAAAGATGCTTGCTCTTGGAAGGAAAGTTATGACCAACCTAGACAGCATATTAAAAAGCAGGGACATTTCTTTGCCAACAAAGGTCCATCTAGTCAAGGCTATGGTTTTTCCAGTAGTCATATATGGATGTGAGAGTTGGACTATAAAGAAAGCTGAGTGCTGAAGAATTGATACTTTTGAACTGTGGTGTTGGAGAAGACTCTTGAGAGTCCCTTGGACTGCAAAGTTCCTTGGACTGATTTCCTGAATATTCATTGGAAGGACTGATGTTGAAACTGAAACTCCAGTACTTTGGCCACCTATTGTAAAGAACTGACTCATTTGAAAAGACCCTGATTCTGGAAAGTTGGAAGGCAGGAGGAAAAGGGGACAACAGTGGATGAGATGGTTGGATGGCATCGCCGACTTAATGGACATGAGTTTGAGTGAACTCTGGAAGTTGGTGATGGACAGGGAGGCCTGGCGTGCTGCAGTCCGTGGGGTCGCAAATAGTCAAACATGACTGAGTGACTGAATTGAACTGATCTGAATTGTTCATGGGGTTCTCAAGGCAAGGATACTGAAGTGGTTTGCCATTCTCTTCTCCAGTGGACCATGTTTTGTCAGAACTCTCCACCATGACCCGTCCGTCTTGGGTGGCCCTGCAGTGCATTGCTCACAGTTTCACTGAGTTAGACAAAGCTGTGGCCCAAGTGATCAGATTGGTTAGTTTTCAGTGATTGTTATTTTCAGTCTCTGCCCTCTGATGGAGAAGGATAAGAGGCTTATGGAAGCGTCCTGTAGGGAGAGACTGACTGAAGGGGAAACTGGGTCTTGTTCTGATGGGCAGGGCCATGCTCAGTAAATCTTGAATCCAGTTTCTGTTGAAGGGCAGGGCTGTGTTCCCTCCTGTTATTTGACCTGAGGCCAAACTATGGTGCAGGTAATGAAGATAATGATGACCTCCTTCAAAGGGTCCCATGCACTCACTGCTACACTCAGTGCCCCCAACCCTGCAGCAGGCCACTGCCGACCCACACCTCCGCCAGAGACTCCTGGACACTCGCGGGCAAGTCTGGGTCAGTCTCTTGTGGGGTCACTGCTCCTTTCTCCTGGGTCCTGGTGCACACAAGGTTCTGTTTGTGCCCTCCAAGAGTCTGTTTCCCCAGTCCTGTTTAAGTTCCAGTGACTCTATGGTGGGTTAATGGTGACCTCCTCCAAGAGGGCTTATGCCATACCCAGGTCTACTGCACCCAGAGCCCCTGCCTCCACAGCAGTCCACTGCTGACCTGTACCTCCTCAGGAGACACCAAAACACAGTTCTGGCTCAGTTTCTATGGGGTCTCTGGGTCCTGGTGCGCACAAGGTATGTTTGAGGCCCCTGAGCAACTCTGGAGGGTATGGGGTTTGATTTAAGAAAAGTATAACCCCAAAGATGGTGATTACTTATTTGATCAGTTGTATTTTCTTTTTGGTAGCAGGAATATCTGTTTGAGCATAGCATTTTTTTTAAGTTGTTTTTAAATTAGAAAAAAGAAGAAAACAGAGAAACCAGGCCAACCAGTGCTTGACAAATATGCAAATCAAAAAGGCTTCTGTCCATGGAACTTTTCCAAAGAACAGTCATAGATGCTTGCGGATATTTTGTTTACTTTCTGTACTGCCTTCCCCAGGGGGGTGTAATGCCTAGGGCTGATCAACAGCCAGAGGAACTTGGAACTGTTTGTTCAATTTCATTGACCTATAAGCCACTTATGATGTTTCTCTTGTAAGATTCCCTTTTTAGTGTATGTGTGCATTTATATATTTATTTAATCTACATTCATTTAGTGCATCTATAATAAAAATCAAAATTGAAATTAGAGAATAGATTTTTAAAATTTAGAAACTAAGAACCATTCGAATTGCCCAAGTCAAGAATAAAACATGTACCTTATTCTCATTTGTTTGTGCTTTCATCTATTTTTTATTGGTCATAACCTCCATAGTGACCCTACATATCCCATTAGACTGCATCAAAATTTTTTAGCTGTTTTTGCTGTTTCAGTTTTTTAACCCAGGTGTCTGACTGTAAATAATTTTCAACTTGGGCACATTATATTTTTAATAAATTCCTTTTAAAAATATAAGTTGTTTGGCCATGGCTGCCTAGAGTTTTGCTTTTCAAACAAAGATATTTTTGAAATTGAAAGGGGCTACTTTTAATAATTGTCGCATGACAACAAGTTCAATCAGAGTGGGATGGTCCCATGACAACTGGGACATACACGTGTCCTAAGTTATACTCCCCAACACTCATCCTGGTGCCTAAAATTTCTATCATTACAGTGTTGTTTCAAATGAAAAGATTTTGATTCCAGGAATCTTCTTTCTGAACTAGAGATAAATTACATGGGAACACAGATATGTTAATCTATCACCAGCCGTTAATAGCTTGGCAGAAAATAACTAGCTGACTTGTTTCAGAGATCAGTCTGGGCCAGAAGTTAGCAATTTTTTTTTTCTGTAAAGAGCCAGCTGGTAAATATTGTCAACTTCATGAGCCATGGGGTCTCTGCTCAACCCTACTGTCATAGCAAAAAGCAGCCATAAGTAATATTTAAATCAATGAGTGGGCTCTGTTAAAATAAAACTCTATTTTTAAAAAACAGATAGAGCCAGATTTGACTTACAGTGTTTTTTTGCCTACTGTGGCTCTGGAGGAATGGGAGGCAAGCAGGTGAGTTTATAGCTATATAAAACTGTATATATACAGAACTATAAAACTTCTTTGCCATTTATCTTGCTGTCCTCAAGGCCAAGGCCCGTGTGTTTGTTGCCTTAAGGACTCAATATTCTGGTAACTTTGAGATTATAAACTTAATCTCAGATTGCCCTAAATTCAGAAAATCTGTGAGGGAATTCCACTGGCAATCTTGTGTTCTTGAATATATGACTTAGAGTAAGATTTCTGTGAAAAATCTTAAGATTTACTCCTGAATGTTTTTGAAGCCCTTTGCGGTTTGATGGTTTGGAACCTGACTAACTTTATGCACCATATGGAGCCAAGGATGGTGTTTTGCCACATCCTTGATCATATATGGCTGACAGTCAACAATGCGTTTGTCTTCAAAGCTTCATTGCTCTGTTTATATTTAATCACTGTCTTGATGAAACTCAACAAAGCTAGTGGAGGTGATGGAATTCCAGTTGAGCTATTTCAAATCCTGAAAGATGATGCTGTGAAAGTGCTGCACTCAATATGCCAGCAAATTTGGAAAACTCAGCAGTGCCCCCAGGACTGGAAAAGGTCAGTTTTCATTCCAATCCCTAAGAAAGGCAGTGCCAAAGAATGCTCAAATTGCACTCATCTCACACGCTAGTAAAGTAATGCTTAAAATTCTCCAAGCCAGGCTTCAGCAATACGTGAACCATGAACTTCCAGATGTTCAAGCTGGTTTTAGAAAAGGCAGAGGAACCAGAGATCAAATTGCCAACATCTGTTGGATCATCGAAAAAGCAAGAGAGTTCCAGTAAAACATCTATTTCTGCTTTATTGAGTATGGCAAAGCCTTTGACTGTGTGGATCACAGTAAACTGTGGAAAATTCTGAAAGAGATGGGCATACCAGACCACCTGACCCACCTCTTAAGAAACTTATATGCAGGTCAGGAAACAACAGTTAGAACCAGACATGGAACAACAGACTGGTTTCAAATAGGAAAAGGAGTACGTCAAGGCTGTATATTGTCACCCTGCTTATTTAACTTATATGCAGAGTACATCATGAGAAATGCTGGGCTGGAAGAAGCACAAGCTGGAATCAAGACTGCTGAGAGAAATATCAATAACCTCAGATATACATATGACACCACCCTTATGGCAGAAAGTGAAGAAGAACTAAAGAGCCTCTTGATGAAAGTGAAAGTGAAAGAGGAGAGTGAAAAAGACGGCTTAAAGCTCAACATTCAGAAAACTAAGATCATGACATCCGGTCCTGTCACTTCATGGCAAATAGATGGGGAAACAGTGGCTGACTTTATTTTTCTGGGCTCCAAAATCACTGCAGATGGTGACTGCAGCCATGAAATTAAAAGATGCTTGCTCTTGGAAGGAAAGTTATGACCAACCTAGACAGCATATTAAAAAGCAGAGACATTACTTTGCCAACAAAGGTCCATCTAGTCAAGGCTGTGGTTTTTCCAGTGGTCACATATGGATGTGAGAGTTGGACTATAAAGAAAGCTGAGAGCGGAAGAATTGATGCTTTTGAACTGTGGTGTTGGAGAAGACTCTGGAGAGTCCCTTGGACTGCAAGGAGATCCAACCAGTCCATCCTAAAGGAGATCAGTCCTGGGTGTTCATTGGAAGGGCTGATGTTGAAGCTGAAACTCCAATTCTTTGGTCACCTGATGCAAAGAGCTGACTCATTTGAAAAGACCCTGATGCTGGGAAAGACTGAGGGCAGGAGAAGGGGACGACAGAGGATGAGCTAGTTGAATGGCATCACCGACTCAATCATGAGCCTGGGTGGACTCCGGGAGTTGGTGATGGGTAGGGAGGCCTGGCGTGCTGTGGTTCATGGGGTCACAACGAGTCGGACATGACTGAGTGACTGAACTGAACTGAACTGAAGCCTGCTTCTCTTTTATTCTTGCATTGTTTGTTATCAGCTAATTGTTGTATTTCTCTTACCCACCATTTCAGATTCCCATCTGTGTCTCTGAAAAATACTCTTTTACATAAGTTATTGGAGGTTCCTAGTTTGCTCAGTGTTAAAGAATCTGCCTGCCAATGCATAAGAGACTCAGGTTCGATCTCTGGGGTCAGAAGATCCCCTGGAGTAGGAATTGGCAACCAGCTCCAATATTCTTGCCTGTAAAATTCCATAGACAGAGGAGCCTGGTGGGCTACAGTCCATGGGGTGGCAAAGACTCGGTGGACTGAGCATGCACACACACACAATAGCCCATAATAGCTTTGTTCAACTGTAATTAACTTTACAGAAGCAAATTTATGTTATTTCATGTGTAAAAGTATTTTTATATACTTCATACATTTTCCAAGTATGTAAGTACTTCATCTCCTTTTTGCTTATACTTTTACTCAATTAATTGCCAAAAGCATTTAAGGCAACCCTCAGCAAAAATACGAAAATTCATAGTGAACAAATATTTTCTGAGTGCTAACTGTATGCCAGACACATACTGGAATGCAAGGCAAACTTTCAAATCAAAAGGAAGAAAGAGAAAGTAGATGTAAGTAAAATGCAACCAAATCAACAAACTCAAAACCAAATTGTGCTGCAAGAAATGATACAACTTTGAACCTAGGGATTTTTTCTGAGCTTTTCAAAAGCCAAAGTAAAAGGTAAAAATGAGTAGATTTTATAATTCCTTTGGCTTAGTAAAAGGAACACATCAAGAAAATTTCCTGCTGTTTTTCAGAATTAGGTTTCAAGGTGTCTGTTCCCGATTCACAAATGTGAATTTTGAAAACATTTGCTTTCTCTTACAGTCTAATTTTCACTTTTAAGTTTAATTTTTTTTTCTCTTTAAAATATTAATTCTTGGGAATTCCCTGGCTGTCCAGTGGTCAGAGCTGCACAGTGTCATTGCTGAGGGCCGTGCTTCCATCCCTGATTGGGGAACTAAGATCCCATAAGCCATGTGACACAGCCAGATGTTTTTAAGAAATTAGTTCTTTTAAGTTTAGAGACCTTATTTTGTATCTCTCTATCTTTGCTATCCAGTACTTGATACACATTGGACGATCAATATTTAGCCAAAGATGCATCAAAATTAGTATTATCCTCATTTTTCTTCTAAAGACACAAGAACCTAAAAATCATAAAAGTTGTGAGGTTAGGGAACATAATCTATAGTACTGCTTTCACTTCTGATACCAATTACAAGCTCAGGAATCCTCAAGACCATGCTCAAACTCCATAATTTGCTAGAAGGTCTCACAGAATTCACTGAAAGCTGTTACACACATGGTCATGGTTTATTATGAGAAAAAAATACAAATTGAAGTCAACCAAGGGAGAGGTGCATAGGCAGAGCCCAGAAAGGTCCAAAAGTGGTGCTTCCAGTTGTCATCTCTCCATGGAGCCATGGAGAACATTAACTTCTCCCAGCAGTGATATGAGACAACATGCATCAAATGTTGCCGGCTAGGGAAGGTCACTCGAACCTTGGCATCCAGAGTCTTAGCTGGGGCTTGGTCACTAAAACCTATTTAACCACCCACATGGCTGCCCTCTGTCTCCATGCCCTCTGGAGGTCAACTGATATCATGTGACCCAAAGCCTCCACCCTAAATCACATTGTTGATGTGGCTCAAAGCCACTATGCTAAGTTATGTTGTTATTGTCTGGCTTGCCCAGGACACCCAGGTAAACAAAGACACTTTATCAAGGCTGGACATTCCAAGGACTTAGAGGTTACCTCCCAGGAGACAAGAGCAAAGACCAGACCTTTCTTTGGGTAAGCATACTTCTTTCCTACGCACAAGGTCAACACCATGGTTAATGAATCAAATATCTGATGTTGACCAGGACACCATGGGCTGGTTTTATGGGGAACACAACTAGTACTTTCCATGATATAGAGTGCTAAAGTTGAAATAAGCATAATCCTTGACTTTCCCTTTACTCTTTAAACATGAATTTAGAAAATAAACCCTATAATAAAATAAAATAATTGACCCTGTTTTTCTTTTGAGCATGTGATTTATGTTAGAATAAAAAGTTCAAGCATCCTAGAAAAAAAATTATTTCTTCCTTTTAATGGTTTTAAAAAGCTGTCTTTTACATTTCAAGAGTTCTGACGTTTCATTGAGGTCATTGTTTATCTTATCCATTCTCTTTATGATTCTAGAGCTGTAAGTTACATAGCTTTAAGATTTTAGGATTTCATGTTACATTTCTTTTAAGCTTCTATTCCTCAGAGGGATTTTTTTTTAATTCTTAAAAGATCTTTCTTCTTTTTTAATCTCTGAACATTTTTCAGGTTTGTTTCTTAAGGTATAGAAAGCATAAGTTCACTTTTTATTCCAGGGAGCACTAATTTTGATGATCCAGGGCAAATTTAGCTCCCTCTGTAAAGTAAGCTCCATGCATGCAGGAATTTTTTTTTTTTTTTACTTTCATATGTGTAGCCCTGGTGCCTATTTCACTACTTGACAAATGCACTCAGTACATATTTGTTGTGTCAAATAACAGTTTTCAAAAAGTTGAAAACCTAATCCTTGCAAAAAGCTAAAACAAGATGCAGTTAACTCACTAATGAGAAAAGTCAACAAGACAGTGGTCAGTTCTAAAATAGGCACTGAAGGAATGCAGGCACAAGATTGCCGTGTGGTTGCTTACTAAGTTGCTTCAGTCGTCTGACTGTTTGTGACCTGATGGACTGTAGGCTGCCAGGCTCCTCCTCTGTCCATGGGATTCTCCAGGCAAGAATACTGGGGTGGGTTGCCACGCCCTCCTCTGGGGGATTTTCCTGATCCAGGGATCAAGCCCACATCTATTACTTCTCCTGTATTGGCAGGCAGGTTCTTTACCACCTGTATCTTCCAGGGCTTCCCTGGTGGTTCAGATGGTAAAGAATCTGCCTGTAATGCAGGAGACCAGAGTTCAATTCCTAGATCAGGAAGATCCCCTGGAGGAGGGAATGGTTATCCACTCTCCAGTATTCTTGCCTGAAGAATCCCATGGATAGAGGAGCCTGGCAGACTATAGTCCACGGGGTTGCAAAGAGTCGGACATAACTAACACTTTCACTGTCTTCTAGGACAATAAAATTTTAAATTATGGGCTTATCTTTTCTTCTGCACAGAAGCCATTCCCATTTCTACTTGAATAAAATTCATTTGCATTGCTACAGGACACAAATCATTTTCATAATGTCAAGCTATTCTTTCTTGCCCCAGTGACTTCCTGAGTGACAGCATTCACCCTCCTTGTTTTGAGCTTCTGTTCAGTTATTGCCCAGTTATTACTGGGTACCCATCCTCAGCATATGTGTTCAAACCACAAGCCTCATGATGATTTCCCTGTGTTTACTCCTTATCTCCTTTCCATGTAGACCAGTCACATTCAGATTACAAGGGGCAAGCTTCCTGAATGCCACAAGTTACCCTCCGTATGACCCTCAATAAAGGCCTTTACCCAGGCGTCCTTGGTCTGCCCTCTTCCTTTTGTGACCTGTAGTGACCAAACTTTGAGCTTTGGGTGGCTTTCTGTGGTCTTTTGGGCATGCTATGCCCTCCTGTCCAGGACCTGTATGATAAATCATTTAGTTTCACATGCCTTTCTGAGTGTAATTTCTGTAGCTGTGTTTAGAGTGAGCCTCAAAGACCCCACAAAGGGGACTTACCCCCCATTTACAATCCAGTTGATATCAGTTTTTCAGAAATTAACCTCTATCCTTTCAGAATTGTAAAGTATTCTAATCAGTAGTAAAAATTAAGCCAAGTAAAGTTCAGGTATGACCTAAATCAAATCTGTTATGATTATACAGTGAAAGTAATAAATAGATTCAAGGGATTAGATCTGATAAAGCGCCTGAAGAACTATGGATGGAGATTTGTGACACTGTACAGGAGGCAAAACCATCCCAAAGAGAAATGTGAGAAGGCATAGTGATTGAGGAGGCTTTACAAATAGCTGAGAAAAGAAGAGAAGTGAAAGGTAAGGGAGAAAGAGAAAGATATACCCAACTGAATGCAGAATTGCAGAGAGAACAAGGAGAGATAAGAAAGCCTTTTTAAGTGAACAACGATTCTTGCCGCTTCTACCTAATCTCTTC
The DNA here is from genome assembly GCF_910594005.1 of Cervus elaphus. Classification (NCBI taxonomy): domain Eukaryota; kingdom Metazoa; phylum Chordata; class Mammalia; order Artiodactyla; family Cervidae; genus Cervus; species Cervus elaphus. The sequence continues at coordinate 22,554,702 of NC_057847.1, forward strand.
TGCTTCTGTTAAGTCATTACTCTTTCTATCCTTTATTGTGCCCATCCTTGCACAATCCTTGTACCATCCTTGGTATTTCCAACTTTCTTGAAGAGATTTCTAGTCTTTCCTCTTCTGTTATTTTTCTCTATTTCTTTGCATTATTTACTTAAGAAGGCTTTCTTATTTTGCTGCTCTATAGAGCGTCTCCGTCTTCATCTGCAATGAATATAATTAATCTGATTTAGGTATTGATCATTTGGTGATGTCCATGTGTAGAGTCATCCATGTAATGTTGGAAAAAGCTGTTTCCTATGACCACTGTGCTCTCTTAGCAAATCTCTGTTAGGCTTTGCCCTGCTTCATTTTGTACTCCAAGGCCAAATTTGCCTGTTTCTCCAGATATCTCTTGGCTTCCTACTTTTGCATCCCAATCCCCTATGATAAAAAGGACATTTTTCATTTTGGTGTTAGTTCTAGAAAGTGTTGTAGGTCTTCATAAAACCGATCAGCTTCAACTTCTTCAGCATTAGTGGTTGGGGCATATACTTGGATTACTGTGATGTTGAATGACTTGCCTTAGAAACAAACTGAGATCATACTGTCGTTTTTGAGATTACACCCAAGTTCTGCATTTTGTACTCTTTTGTTGACTATGAGGGCTGCTCTGTTTCTTCTAAGGGATTCTTGCTCACAGTAGTAGATTTAATAGTCATCTGAGTTAAATTTGCCCATTCCCATCCATTTTAGTTCACTGTTTCCTAAGATGTCAGTGTTCACACTTGCCATCTCCTGCCTGACCACGAACAATTTACCTTGATTCATGGACCTAACATTCCAGGTACCTATGCAATATTGTTCTTTACAGCACTGGACTTTAACCACAAGATACACCCACAATTGAGTGTTGTTTCCACTTTAGCCCCGCTGCTTCATTCTTTCTAGAACTATTAGTAATTGCCTTCTACTGTTCCCTAGTAGTTTTTGCTGTGTAATAAATAAGCCCCAAATTGTTTATGCCTACAGATCTTGTACATATGGAGAGGGAATAGCCAGGATGGTTTCCCTCTTCCTAGGATATCTGGGACCGCACTTAGAAAAATTTGGAGATCATGGGTAATTTAATGGCTGGGAACTAGAATCATCTGAAGGTTTGTTTGCTTATATGTCTGGCACCTGGGCTGGAAGGGCTTAAACACTGGAGCTGCTGACCAGAGCATCTACATGTGACTCCTCTGTATGGTTGCCTCCCTTTAAGCATAGTGTCCTGAGGGTAGGTGGGCTTCTTACATGGTGTCTCAGGACTCCAGGCACAAGTAGTCCATGCAGATGACACAGAAGCTGCAGTGGCTTTTATGACAACCTCAGAAGGCACATTTGATATCTCTTCTATATATTCTATTTGTTGTAGTGGTCTGAAGCCCACCTAGATTCAAGGGAGGAAGCATAGACCCTACCACTTGGTAGGAGGGTGGCAGGGTCACATTGGAGAGAAGAATGTGGAATAGGAGGGATTGCTGTGGCCAACTTGGAAAATGAAATTTGCCACAATGAGTGATTTTGTAGAGGCTTATTTCACATTAGAATATTAAATGAAATATGTCCTGTAGTTGTGAAGGGTATTTCCTTTTAGTTGAGCTATTGTCACTGCCCTGCGTTTAGCTAGTCACACGCAATTTTCTTTGTGATGGGCTTTTCTTTCATCTTTTTCCTAATGTTACATTTTCTTAGTTTGGGTTCATTACCTCACTGATAAAGCTGTTTTAATATTTAATCTATTCCCAGTTCCAAAATCATTTTCTCAAGTGCCCATCAATTCCTTATAAGTGGTTAATTTAAATGGCCTTTGAAGCATGACTGCATCTGGCTAAGGCAAATCTAAATGTCAGCCTTGGAAGCATCCAGTGACATTCAGATGACTCCTTTCAGTACAGGGACTCTTTTTCTGTCACGTGGTCTATCTTGTCAAAAGAGGGCCAGAAATCGTGCCTTTCCCACTCCATATTTTTAGTGTTGTTGAAAAAACCCTGCACTCTAGAGGCATACAGACCTGCTTTAATCCCAGTTGCCTCATTTAGTTGTGTGAAGCAGGGCAAGTTTCTTAAAAATTATGGGTTAGTTTCCTCATCTATATACTGAAGGTAAAAATCCCCATTTTATAGAGTTGTAACAGGGAAATTAAATAATCAAAGAATCTTCTGATGTAGGGCCTTAAGGACCACATCACACTAGATTATAGGAAGGACTTAATAATAGCTAATAATGAGTTTGTAATAGGGAAATTAAGTAATCAAAGAACTTTCTGATGTAGGGCCTGGTTTATAGGAAAGACTCAGTCATAGCTAATGATGAAAAACACTGCCTCTGCGTTTTCTGTGCTCATAAATTACCTGTCAGCGTAATGGGTCTTAATCAGGCTCTTGCACCAATCATGCTGGTTCACTAGACAGAGGAGGAAGGAAGTATCCACACTAGGGATGATCTTTGAAGAAAGTGTCTTTTTTAAAGTTACCTTTTGCAGGTGGCAAAATAAAATTCACCTGAGAACAACCAGGGACGGTAACTTTAGGAGCCTGGAGTTGATGGAGGGCAACCCTTTGAAAGATATTTTGTCTCTACCAGGTTCTCCATGGATGGTGAACTGGGTTGCTTAAAGGGCAGGAAAAAAATTAGTTCAAACAAGATGTCCCTTTGCCTGACCACCACAGGATTTTTACACCTTATTGCGTATATATTAATATATGCACATTTAGAAATATATTTAGACTTTAGCAATATGTGCCATGTAAGAAATGTTACCAAATGTAGGATAGAATTTGCTCTTGTCCCTCAGGATTTCTCCACTTAAAATCTGTCTTTAATCTCCAATTATTGTAATAGTCATTATAGAGATGAAAAATGTTTATTGGATTATTTTAAACTGTGAGAAAGCTTTGATTGACTGGGATTTATTGTCTTTCTGTGTGGCAGGTGGTGAAGTTTACCAAATCCTTCGAACTGATGTCCCCAAAGTGCAGTGCTGATGCTGAGAACAGGTAGGCACGTGAATTTCAGTTTTGTCTTTAATCCTCATCTTCGATCCTTGGTGTTGACAGCGCTGCGTAATTTCTGAGGACAGGAGTTGTTCTTTCTTCAGATCAGCAGGTGAAGCCAAGTATCACCATTTCTCTGTATTTCAGAGTTTAAATAAAACCTACACATAAAAAAATACATGTATATATATATATATATATATCTAAAACTGCTAATGAATAAAGTCGATTTTAGATTTTCCCTAACTACATAGATAACTTTTTTTTTTGCTTTATTTAGATCCTTTGTTTATCTTTCTCCCTTTTGTTTGCTTGTGTTTGACCATTAATCCCAGGGAAAAGAGTAAGAGCCTCCAGTACTTCATGTTTTGTCCCTGTTGGTATCTTTGAGGCTCTAGCAGGGTAAAAGTAAGGGTTAGGGACAATCAGTGAGCTTTCTGTTAGCTTTGCATTACCCTCAATAATAGTTTAGCTGCTACAAAAAAATATTGATTCTTTTTATTTTGGTCAGTTCTAGAAGTGCTAAAAAGAAAAAAAAAATGTGAAATTGACCAAAATGCAAAAATATGGACAAAGACAAATAAAGCATGATAATGATAATGATGACAATATCAGTGATGGTAATATCAGCTAGGTAAGCTATTTCCATTCATTCAGTGCTGAGTGTGCCAGGTACTATTCTAAATACTTTATAAAGATTGAATCCTGCCAAACAACTCGATGAAGTAGGCATCATTCCTCATGCATGACAGAGGAGAAAACCAAGGTTCAGTGCATTTACATGACTTGTTCAAGGTCCTGCAGCCAGTAAATGGTAGTTATACCTCAGAACAAGATCATCTAAGACCCTCTCAACCTCTGAATTTTGATCCCACTGCCACACATGGTCTATATAGAGTGAATGTCTGCTGGATTAATGTTGCCCAAATCTGGCTGGATCAATCAGAATCAAACCTGGAGAACTGAATAAAAACTAAAATTTCAGGACCCACATGAACAATTTTGATTCGATATGCTGAAAGTGACTCCCTAAAGATCAATCTACATATTCAAAAGGCTCTCTGGGTAATACCTGTTTCAAGATGTAATTGTTATGGGTAATTTGATTTTATATATCTATTATTGCCTTTAATTCAGAATATAGAAATCAGTACCTTAAAATGGGCACTTCAGCTGCTTCACTTTTATCAAATGTATGAAATTTAATAAAAGAGTCCATTTATAATTCCATTTATATTCTTTTCTTCCTATTTTTGGTCACATCTCAAGGCATGCAGGATCTTAGTTTCCTGACCCACAAGGGATCAAACCCATGCCCCATCGATGGAAGCATGGTGTCTTAACTACTGGACTGCCAGAGAAGTGCCTATAGAGAATTCTTGAAAAAGCAGAATTATAGGAGCAGAAAGCAGATCAGTAGTTGCCAGGGTATGGAGGTAGAGAGAAGGGTTTACTGGGAGGGGGTACAGGGAAATTTGGGGTTGTGAAGGAACCATTCTATGTCTTGCTTGTGGTGGCAGTTGTATAGCTGCATTTGCAAAAACTTGCAGTACTATGCACTTAAAAAGCATAAATTTTACTGTTTATAAATTATACCTTAAAATGGGAAGCAAAAGACCTTCTGTAAGAGGTTTTTGTTTTCAGGAAAATGTATGTTCACATCCATATTTAATGTCAGCTAATCTATACCTAACAAAGATTTAGACATAAAGTTACTAGTGATGTATTCATTTTCCTAAAAATTTCATGCAAAGTAGCATGAAACAGTGGGTTGGCCAAAATGTTTGGGTTTTTCTGTAACATTTTATAGAAATGTAAATGTTCTACTCATACTTACTCCTTTGGCTAATTACCACTTCATACAGGTTCTCTCTCTCATATGTGAAGGGGAAAGATTTCCTTTGAAATTCTAATACTTTAATATTGTTCTCAAAAAAAATACTAAATATGCCCTCATGGTCACTACAGAGTTAAGTATTTCATTATTTTTACTGCTGAGAGTACTTCTATGTCACAATGAAATGACCCAAGGCCTAGACTGCCCTTGGCAAACTTCTGATAATAAAAAAAGAAAGAAAGAAAGGTCAGATTTTCTTTAAAGAGGCATTTGAAAAGTGCCTTTGAACTTTGGCATTATGAGATAGTATTCTCCATCATTCTATTTGTGGCCTTTATGTAGAATATCCATTTATCTCAGAAGACCTTTCCTGCATTGTCTAGTAATTGTCCTCTGGTGGATATGGGATCCTTTGGTCATTTATTGAAAGTTAAAGGAATAAAGACAAGTGGCTCTAGCATTTACTTTGCCAGTGGCCATTGAAGAGACATTGAAACAGGCTATGAGTCTACAAATCACAGCCTGCTCTCAACATGTTGTAAATCTTTTCTTTAACCTTTCATCACTTAACATCTTCACTATAGCTAGAGTTCATTAGATACCTTAGTCCTCTGGACATCGTTCAGAGTTATGATAGGATAGCTCTTGAAGGTAATGTCTAGGGCTTCATCCAACAATGTTTCAGGACACTATTTTAATTCTGATAAATTAATTTAATTTAAATTAATTTAATTCTCTGATTTAAAGCTTGCTGATTTTTATAGACAGTCCTTGAAGACTTTTAAAAACCAGTTCTGTTGCTGACTCATCATTTCTGCCTTCTGTCTTATGTGGGTAACTCTTTTGTTTTGACCAGTAATTAATACTGGTCTCCATGTAATTAATACCAAGCAGTTTGAGAGCTGGAAATCATTGATCCATCTTTCTCCATATGTATCTCTTTTGGGACATTCTTGATGACTTCTTTTCAGTGAAAAGATTCTCACTGCTTTTTCCACTGATGGGGAGTTCTAATTATTAGAAAGCCCTTTTATGTTGAATCCGATTTCTGTGACTTTGACCTATTTATCCTTTGGAGATAGTTATCCCTTTATTAATTTTATCATTTCATTCAACAGACATATGGTGAGTACCTATTCTCCAATAGGTAATGGGACTACAGAGAATTTATTTTAAAATCAGCAGTCTCTGCCCTCATGGATCTCAAAGCCAATAAAGGGGGTAGGAGTAGGTTAAGAATGTAATATAACCATAACCAGATTTCACCAGCCCTCCAGACCATGGCTATAAGTAAAGTCACAGTAACAGTGATAATTTAGACTTGACTGCTTGGTCATTTCTCCCTTGTAGCGTAAGAACCCAAGCCCTTTACAAAAGCCACTCTTGAAGTAGCTCTGGGAATCCCCAAGGTTTCTTGAAATTTTCGTTGCTCACTCATCATTTCTTCAAGTGTCCCTTAAGGCCTCTTCTTCTAAACACGGCAGAGTGGAACCTGTTGGCATGGACTCCTGGCCTACTCCAGATTCCCATGGACCTCACTGGGTCCCTCACCAGTGCTTACCACAGCTCCCCGGCACTGTCTCACATGCACCGGTGGCCTTTCCACATCCAGACAAGGCTGGGTAATCAGTGCAGGAGTGGGAAGATGGTTCACTTTCCCTACCATGTATTATAGTTTGCTGCCTGGCCCTCAATCAGTCCTGTGTGTACCTCATTTTTCTTTTTTTTAAATCAGTCTTTTAGTTCTTAAAGCTTTTATCTGCAGCCCTTCTTTCTCTATAGGATTTGGACCAAGTTCATGGGATCAGGCTTAGGACTGAGTCTCCAAACTGAGGGCCAGCCACTAAGTTGTTCTTTGGATTTCCTCACCTTTCTTCCATCTCTGCCACCAGGCTCTGAGGCTCAAGACCTCCTCCTCCCAGGAAGGCCCTTTCCTTCCATGCATGTCAGTTTGTACAAATAAATGCCCCCTCATGTAGAGATGTGTCCCAGGTTAAGCTCACAGGTCCTGCTATCAAGTAAATCATGATGGCAAAGCAATTCAATATTTTCTGCGAAAGTTATGTATATGTTAACAGGGGCTTGCCTGGTTGCTCAGACGGTAAAGAATCTGCCTGCAATGCAGGAGACCTGGCTTCAGTCCCTGGGTTGGGAAGATCCCCTGGAGAAGGGAATGGCTACCCACTCCAGTACTCCTGCCTGGGAAATCCCATGAGCTCATGGGTGACAGATGAGTGTAGATGAGTGTCATCTGAGTGAGTGACGGATGAGCCTGGCAGGCTACAGTCCATGGGATCACAAAGAGTCAGACACAACTGAATGACTAACACTTTGGCTTTTTTCATATGTATAACTGATTCACTTTGTGGTACAGCAGAAGCTAACACAACATTCTAAAGCAACTATACTCCAATAAAAATTAATTTAACAAGTAACAAAATGAGTTTCCCTGCTAAAGAAAAGGTTTGTACTAGGTGACATTTTAATATAGAGGAAGGGACACCCAACTCATCTGGGGAAACCTGGAAGGTGAGCCTCAGGGAGAGCTTTCAGACATGGTGGAACTTCACTTAGGTCCTGTAGGATGGTGGGAAGTTAGTGACACCACAACCTCCCAGGGAAAGGAAACATTGTAAACAGAAGCAAAGAAGTGGGAGAGAAAACATGGCGTGTTTCAGGATCTTTAATTAGGTGGGAGACAAAATATGGTGTGTTTCAGGATTTTTAATAGCTGTAATCCGTTGTCACGAGGCTCATTGTAATTGACGGTGATGGCCCTTTGTTCCTCCTGAGGGTATCCAGCTCCCCAGAATGCCATCTGATGGGGATTTGGGAACTACCTGGTCCTTCTCAGCTGCTCAGACCCTCTTAATTGTCCTGGAGCCTGACTACATGCCTGCTTACTCATGGGAGAGTAAGCAGGTAGTGCGTGACATATTAAGATTTGTCTTGAAAATCATCTGAGCAGTAGTGTGGGAGAATGGCAAGCTAAAGCCACCAAGGATTAAATCTAGTGCCTAACCCACTTGGCACTGGTTCAGTCCTGAAAGACTGCACAGATCCACTGTACTTACCTTTTCCAGGTCAGCAGCTGCGATTTTTAGACTATTTTCATATTTCATGGTCCCAGACTTTTCACCACTTTTTTGATTTTCCTATGGATATGCCCCAGCTTGCTTGAGTCCTCCTTATTCTGCTATTTCTTAAAAATGAAACACGGTTTTCTGTTTGTTTGTTTTTTCAGAATCATACCAAATTAGAAGGGACATGTGCCTCTCTTTTTCAGAATGTAATATTGCTGCATTTATTAGTCCAACCTTCTGTGTTTATGAATACTAACTTTCAATACTGACTTTACAAAAAACTTAAGATCTTTTCTGATCTATTTGACCCTCCCCCTCCTCAGATCTCACTTTAGGACTTCTCCTGTGAAGCCTGACTTAATAATATTTAGTGAATCAGCCTGAATAAATTTTCTTGAATCTCTTATTCAAGCTTTAATGAACCTCTTTCTGCCCTCAATGGAAATAGGTAGTCTGAATTATCATATGTACCTGAAAGTAGGAATGAACATTCATGAACATCTTAAGAGTTAGAAATTTTTATTTAGTATAAAATATATGTGGCTGGATTTTACTGATGTATCACCTAAGTATAAATATGGACACTTTGGAAATTGCACTTTCTCAGCACTGCTACTTGAAGAATTTTTTTTTTAAAGTTAAATGTCTGTAATTTCTAGAAGGTAACAACCGACTAAGAGGATATTTTCACTTAATCATTTAATGGAATATAGTGGAAATAATTCTTATTTAAAGCCCAAGTTCTGTAACTACTTTAGCCTTTGGGGAGTAAGGGAGTTGAAGGGAAAAAAATTTACTTCAATGGGAAGCAATCTTTTTTAAAGAAAATTTAATCTTCTTACTATATTTTTTATTTAGTGCAACTGGAAGGGGAAGAGGAAAATAAAACTAGAAATCTCAGAGCATTTAAAAGGCAAGCCTTTCTGTTTAATGAGTCTGTCAGCATGCAGGTCAGCTTGGAGGGTGGAGAGCTAAAGCATTCTTTGAAAAGACAAAGGTGTATGTACAGTAGGCAGAGTAATGCCCCCCTCAAAGATATCCAGATCTGAATATGTGGAATCTCTGAATGTTACTTGGAAAAGGGACTTTGCAGATGTGATTAAGAATCTTGAGATGGGGGCATTATCCTGAATTATCTGGATGGGTCCAGTGTAATCAAAATGCAGCATTTCAGCAAGAGGCCATGCATAACATCAGATGGTTAAAACTTGCCACCATATTTAATTTTAAATAACAAAGTCAAACTAAAGGTGGTAGACAGAATTTGGGCCCCCATGACCTTCACCCACTCTTGTCATATTCATGAATATGTTACATTACATGGCCAAAGAGACTTTGCAGATGTAACTAAGGTGGTTAATCAATTGATGTTAAAATAGGGCGATTATTCTGGGATTAGCTAGGTGGATACAATGTAATCACAAACTCTTAGATATAGAGTTTTATCCCAGTTGAGGATTAAAAAGGAAGTTAGATAGGTGCAACAGAAGGCAGGAATCAGAGAAATTTGAAGTATGAGCAGGATTCAACACATATTGCTGGTTTAAATACACACAGGACCACATGTCAAGGAGATCAGGACCTACATGCTACAACTATAGCAAATTGAACTCTTCCAACAACCTGAGTGAGCTTGATTCTTCCCCAGAACCTCCCGAAGGGAATGAACTTCTTCAAGCACCATGATTTTGGTCTTGTGAGATCCTAAGCAGCAAATCCAGCTTACAAACGCCATAATAAATTTCTGATCTCCAAGAATTGTGTGATAATAAAAGAGTGTTGTTTTAAGCTGCTAATTTTGTAATAGTTTGTTATGCAGAAATAGGAAATGAATGCAGTATTAGTGTATGAGTTTGAACCCTGTATCATATGAGAATAAGATTGAACTCAATGTTGCTGTGTGTGTGTGTATGTGCACATCTTTTCTGCCCTGTGGAACATATGACCAGGAGCCCTACATGAACTTCCAAGTTAAGTTAGGTCTTGACACAGTTTTCAAACATGTATCTGCACAGTCTAATAAAAGAATTGCTGGTGGTATGGCTGAACAATAGCAAACCCTTAAAATTTCTGTCAACACTCCAAGTAAGGGATACTGGAGGAAGGAAGGTGAGTCTGGTCATTATCTAAAAACCTGCCAATATACCTCTTACTAAGTTCAGTAGAATGGCAGCATTGAAATTTGCAGAAGGGGTTGGCAGCTCAGAAGAGTCCTAAAGGTGATAGCGAAGCACTCTTCTAAAGAAGGCTGCATCCTGGTGACTCAAAGCTCTTATCTGTGAACATTGAAGACTCTGTATTGAAAAGTGATTCAGAAGAGTGACACTGAATTTGAAGAAATTTTAGAAATGTCTTAGTCAATTTCTTTTGCTCATAAGTTTCCCTTCTATATATAATCAACTTACATAGTTAAAATTTTCCTTCAAGAGTGGCATATGTTAAAATCTATGTCTAATCTAAAAGATCTCTAAAATAAGATGAAAATATTAATATTTTAAGTGAAAAGAATACATTGACTCATTGCAGCATTTTTTTTTCTTCTTTCAGTGGTTCAAAAATAACAGTGGATTTTACAATTGATTTATTGCAGATTCAATGAAATAGTATGGCCCTTTCAATGTTTTTCTTGTGGCTTTTCTATCCCTTAACTTAACTACATCTATCCCCTGAGGGTACATCTCAACTTTAAGAAGTATCTTGGAGACTTTTAGGGTTTATTTCATTTCTCAGATTGGATAGCCCTATGATTCTTCTCAACATTAGTTTTCTGCATTGCATTTTTGGGATCAAAATACTGAAACTCAAGTTTCAATGCCTTATTGATTTTTTTTTCTTTTCCTTTTCAATTTTATGTGGAATCTAGTTTTATGAACAAATTTTTTCCGTCTAGCACTCCTCACTTCTCTGTAACTGATTCTTTTAGGCTTCCAGCCCCCATGGCCCAAATCTGATCTTTTGAGAGGTGGGAAGGAACTAACTTCCATGAGATGTGACTATAATGAGACAAAACTATATGATGAGCTCTATCCTTGGGTCAAGAATCTGTAAACAAGACTCCTAGAGATGTTCTTTGTTTTTGTCCAGCAGCAGTGACATTTTCAGGAATAAACTTGGAATAGATTGTGTTAGCCTGGAGAGACTAAGTATGATGAGGATTTTGTTCATCACAATTTACTGTGATTGTACCTTACAGTCATATTGTACATTTCATAACTCTGACACGAACCTGGCCCAGGTGAGGTGATCTCCAGCAGTTATGTAGATTATGAATATGATTTGGGGCTTGTGCTTCCAGAAAGTGTGATGTGACTCATCCCTGCTTTGACGTTACCACTGAAAAACATGCCATCCTGATGATGCTTTGGGGAAGTAGGAATTCTGCTCCTACCATGGACAATATTGCTAATATCTCTACTTTGAATCCTAACTGTGCCAACTTCACTGTGTATCCCCTAGCTTGTGACTTTCAACCTTTTTTACTGCAACTTACAGTGAAAGTAAACATTTTATATCCAAACCTAGTTAATGTATATAAATATATACACAAATGCACACACACATATATCTAAAACATGTTTCTTGAAACTATACTTACCTTTACTATGTATGTATCTTCTGATTTAGTCTGTTCTTTAAAAAAAAAAAAAAAACCCACCTGCTGTCTGGACGCACAGAATTAATTTCATTATTCACTATATTGTTGTGACCCATAACAAAACTTTAGACATTTAAGACATTTTTGGTTAACACTTGCAGTGTGTGTGGCCTCAATCAGAGCCTATGTGATTATTTTAAAATATAAGAGTTGTGTGACACTGATTTTTCCCAAACATTTCAGAACTTTCTTCACTCAAATACATTTTGTTGTTGTTGTTCGTGCCCGACTCTTTGCAACCCCATGGACTGCAGAATGCCAGGTTTCCCTGTCCTTCACTGTCTCCCAGAGTTTGCTGAAATTCATGTCCATTGAGTTGGTGATGCTCTCTAACCATCTCATCCTCTGCTGTTCTCCTCTCCTTTTGCCATCAACCTTTCCCTGCGTCAGGGTCTTTCCAGTGAGTCAGCTCTTTGTATCCGGTAGGCAACATATTGGAGCTTCAGCTTCAGCATCCGTCCTTCCAATGAGTATTCGGGACTGATTTCCTTTAGGATTGACTGGTTTAATCTCTTTGCTGTCCAAGGGACTCAAGAGTACTTTCCAGCACAATTCAAAAGCATCAATTCTTCAGTGCTCAGCCTTCTTTATGGTCCAATTTTCACATCTGTACATGACTAGAAAAACCATCTGTATGTTTCTATTAGAAAACCAAAAATTACTAGAAAAAAAGCTTTGACTATATGGACCTTTATCGACAAAGTGATGTCTTTGCTTTTCAATATGCTGTCTAGGTTTGTCATAGCTTTCCTTCCAAGGAGTAAACGTCTTTTAATTTTATGGCTACAGTCACCGTTGACAGTGATTTTGGAGCCCAGAAAATAAAATCTGTCACTGCTTCTATGTTTTTCACCTTCTATTTGCCATGAAGTGATGAGACCAGATGCCATGATCTTAGTTTTTCTAATGTAGAGGTTTAAGTCAGCTTTTTCACTCAAATACATATTGTGCTTCAAATTAGGCACCTTGGGGAGGATTTGTTTGAGGTATATATATTTTTATCTTTTTACTTTTAACCTGTTTGTGTCTTTGAACCTAAAGTATGTCTCTAATAAACAGCATATAGTTGTTATATGGGCTCATGTTATTGTATCTGTTCTGCCAATCGTTGCCTTTTGTTTGGGGGGTTTAATTCATTTATATTTAAAATGATTACTTGTAAAGTAGAATATTTACATCTACCTTTTTTGTTATTGTTTTCTACATGTCTTAAGTCTCTTTGTCCCTCTATTTCTTCATTTCTGCCGCCTTTTGTAGTAAACAGATAGTTTTTAATGTGCCATTTAAATTATCTTGTCATTTCTCTTATTATTTTTTCAATGATTTTCTTAGTGATTGGCCTGGGGATTACAATTAACATCTTAACTTGTACCAGTCTAATTTGGATTAATACCAACTTAAATTTTGTAGTACAAAAAAATTTACTCATATAGTTCCTACCCTTGTGTTATTACTGTCTCACAAATTGTATGTTTTTACATTATAACCCCATAAATAAAATTTACTATTGTTTCATTATGCAGTTGTCTTTTAAATGAGATAGGAGAGAGGAAAAAAAGGTTGCAAACAAAAAACACACTTATGCTATCTTTTGTGTTTATTATAGAGTTACTTTTTCAGTGCTCTTTTCTTCTTCATGTGGGTTCAGATTACTCTCTGGTGTTCTTTAATTTCAGCCTGAATGACAACCTTTAGTATTTCTTCTAGGGCACATCTGCTGATAATGAATCTTCTCAGTTCTTGATTATTTGAAAATGTCTTAACCTCTCCTTTATTTTTAAAGTATAATTTTGCTGGACTTACAGTTCTTCCTTAATAGTCTTTTTTCTTTGAGCACTTTGACTGTCATTCAACTGCCTTCTGTCTTCCATAAGTTTTCAATAGTCTGTTAATGATATGTCTAGGTGTGGATCCTTGTGAGTTTATCTTACTTGGATTTTGTCGAGCTTCTTAAATGTATAGATTAATGTTTCTTTTGGTCAATACCGAAATCAGATTGAATATATTCTTTGTAGCCAAAGAAGGAGAAGTTCTATACAGTCAGCAAAAATAAGACCAGGAGCTGACGGTTGCTCGGATCATGAACTCTTTATTGCCAAATTCAGACTTAAGTTGAAGAAAGTAGGGAAAACCACAAGACCATTCAGGTATGACCTAAATCAAATCCCTTACGATTATACAGTGGAAGTGAGAAATAGATTCAAGGGATTAGATCTGATAGACTGCCTGAAGAACTATGAACAGACGTTCATGACATTGTACAGGAGGCAGGAATCAAGACCATCCCCAAGGAAAAGAAATGCAAAAAGGCAAAATGGTTGTTTGAGGAGCCCTTACAAATAGCTGTGAATAGAAGAAAAGTGAAAGACAAAGGAGAAAAGGAAAGATATACCCATTCGAATGCAGAGTTCCAAAGAATAGCAAGGAGAGATAAGAAAGCATTCCTCAGCGATTAATGCAAAGAAATAGAGGAAAACAACAGAATGGTAAAGATTAGAGATCTCTTCAAGAAAATTAGAGATACCAAGGGAACATTTCATGCAAAGATGGGCACAATATAGGACAGAAATGGTATGGACTCAACAGAAGCAGAAGATATTAAGAAGAGGTGGCAAGAATACATAGAACGATACAAAAAAGATCTTCATGACCCAGATAATCATGACGGTGTGATCACTCACCTAGAGCCAGACATCCTGGAATGAGAAGCCAAGTGGGCCTTAGGAAGCATCACTACGAACAAAGCTAGTGGAGGTAACGGAATTTCAGTTGAGCTACTTGAAATCCTCAAAGATGATGCTGTGAAAGTGCTGCACTCAATATGCCAGCAAATTTGGAAAACTCAGCAGTGGCCACAGGACTGGAAAAGATCAATTTTCATTCCAACCCAAAGAAAGAATGCCAAAGAATAGTCAAAGTACTGCACAATTGCACTCATCTCACATGCTGGCAAAGCAATGCTCAAAATTCTCCAAGCCAGGCTTCAACAGTACGTGAACTGTGACCTTCCAGATGTTCAAGCTAGATTTAGAAAAGGTAGAGGAACCAGAGATCAAATTGCCAACACCTGCTGGATCATTGAAAAAGCAAGAGAGTTCCAGAAAAACATCTATTTCTGCTTTATTAACTATGCCAAAACCTTTGACTGTGTGGACCACAACAAACTGTGGAAAATTCTGAAAGACAAGGGAATACCAGACCACCTGACCTGCCTCTTGAGAACTCCGTATACTGTTCAGGAATCAACAGTTAGTACCATACATGGAACAACGGACTGGTTCCAAATAGGGAAAGGAGTACGTCAAGGCTGTATACTGTCATCCTGTTTATTTAATTTATATGCAGAGTACATCATGAGAAATGCCAGGCTAGATGAAGCACAAGCTGGAATCAAGATTGTTTGGAGAAATATCAATAGCCTCAGATATGCAGATGATACCACCCTTATGGCAGAAAGTGAAGAACTAAAGAGCCTCTTAATGAAAGTGAAAGAGGAGAGTGAAAAAGTTGGCTTAAAACTCAACATTCAGAAAACTAAGATCATGGCATCTGGCCCCATCACTTCATGGCAAATAGATGGGGAAACAGTGGAAACAGTGACAGACTTTATTTTGGGGGGCTCCAAAATCACTGCAGATGGTGACTGCAGCCATGAAATTAAAAGACACATGCTCCTTGGAAGAAAAGTTATGACCAACCTAGACAGCATATTAAAAAGCAGAGACATTATTTTGCTGACAAAGGTCCATCTAGTCAAAGCTATGGTTTTTCCAGTAGTCATGTATGGATGTGAGAGTTGGACTATAAAGAAAGCTAAACACTGAAGAATTGATGCTTTTGAACTGTGGTGTTGGAGAAGACTCTTGACAGTCCCTTGGACTGCAAGGAGATCCAGCCTGTCCATCCTAAAGGAGATCAGTCCTGAATATTCATTGGAAGGACTGATGCTGAAGCTGAAACTCCAATCCTTTGGCCACCTGATGTGAAGAACTGACTCATTTGAAAAGACCCCCTGATGCTGGGAAAGTTTGAAGGCTGGAGGAGAAGGGGATGACAGAGGATGAGATGTCTGGATGGCATCACCGACTCAAAGGACATGAGTTTGAGTAAGCTCCACGAGTTGGTGATGGACAGGGAGGCCTGGCTTGCAGCAGTCCATTGGGTTGCAAAGAGTCGAACACAACTGAGTGACTGAACTGAGCTGACTGAATGTTTATTTAAGCAAATATGTGATATTTTGTCCCATGTTTCTTCAAATATCCTTTCTTCTCCTTTTCCTGTTTCATGTGTGGGGTACCTTCAATTCTCTGACAGGAAGTTTACTTAGCTTTTTGTTTCTGCTTTCACAGAACATCAAGGTCAACCAGAGATGGGAGTTTAAGACCTTCTCTGGTCTTTTCTGAGCATACATTCAACTCTATATTTCCAGGAATATGTCAGAACGTTTCAAATCTCCCTAGTAATATCTTATTCCCCCATTTCTTCTTTTAGGTTTTCTGGTCAGCTTCTTGTTAGCTGTAAGTGTTTCTCTGCTTAAAGCAGTTGTGATATTAAACAGTTACTGCCATTTTCTCCCCCACAAATGCTTTGGGATAAAGGATGTTCTTAGTGAGCAAGCTCCAAGTCAGGTCAAATAAAAAAAGCTTTATGAGTGGAGGTTTCCATGGAGCTGTCAAATAGGTCAAATAATAACAATTCTCTATGAATGTTACTTTTGGGGAGCTCCAAACCCATTCTTCCTCTGCCAGTGGCTACTTGGCCACTAGTTTTCACAGCTAGCATGATTATGAGTCTGTTGGTTTTCACCACTACCCCAGAGCTTGAGATAGGGAGATGAGAATAAGGTAAGTTAAAATAACACACAACTTGCTGTCCTTATAGAGATTCAACTATTTTTCTTGAAGGAACACTCTTTGGATTTTCATAAGCCTCTCTTTAATTTCCACAGTTTTCAAAAAGTTGATTTTGACCATTTTTTGCTAGTATTCTCATTCATTTATGGAGGGACAAATTTTTAGTGGGCTTTAGCAATTTGGAAAGTCTCTCTGTTCTACCTATCTTCTTTGAAATTTCTCTATTACCTAGAGTAATAGGTTAGACAAACTTACACACTGATGTAAGACAGAATACTTCTATAATATATCACGAATATATTCTCTTTTGCTTTCTTGTTCATGGATCTCCTTTCTTTGACTATATCTCTGCTAGGAAGCATGTGATTGGTATTTTGTAGTAATAAAAATGTGATACTTATTCTAATTTCAAGGAAAGAAGAAAATCTTTAAAATATTAAACATTAAAATAGCACCATCACCACCATGACCAGTCATCTTGAAATGTAAGATTTGTGTTGTTGTGTAACTTCCTTTAAACGAGAACCTTAGGACATTCTTTTTGATTGTCTATTGTCTGGCAAATTCAGGGCTGCTGAACCTTATTATGCCGATATTTAATGTTGCTAGTTGAAAAATAAAAGATCCAGATGGCCCAACTCCCTTTTGATAGTTTAGCAAGGAAGTGGATCAGTAGATCTATCTTCCAGGTACTAGCAACTGAGCTCTGAGGCTCCCACTTGGTGCCAAGGCTGCTTCTTTATAAGGAAGCTCCATTGTTAGAGCCATCTAGTTGTATCCAACCTCCTTTTCCCACAAAATATAGAGAATGTTATATGGATGGAGTGTTGACACTGGAACAATTTATGCCTGACCTGATGCTTTTGAACTGTGGTGTTGGAGAAGACTCTTGAGAGACCCTTGGACTGCAAGGAGATCCAACCGGTCCATCCTAAAAGAGATCGGTCTTGGGTGTTCATTGGAAGGACTGATATTGAAGCTGAAACTCCAGTCCTTTCGCCACCTGATGCGAAGAGTTGACTCATTTGAAAAGACCCTGATGCTGGGAAAGATTGAAGGCAGGAGGAGAAGGGGACGACAGAGGATGAGATAGTTGGATGGCATCACCAACTCAATGGACATGAGTTTGGGTAAATTCCAGGAGTTGGTGATAGACAGGGAGGCCTGGCGTGCTGCAGTTCATGGGGTTGCAAAGAATTGGACACGACTGAGTGACTGAACTGAACTGGGCTGTGCAGGGATAATATCACTTTGATATTTCTGGGCTTATATGGCCCCAAATCCCCCTCCCCAAATATAGCCCTATTTTATAAATAACCTCCATAGCAGTAGTAATGTATGTGTCTATACCCTATTTGCATAATGCTAATTATAATAATCAAACATCAGTGAAGTAAAGGAAATATTTCTAATAAACTTTTGTGTCTTCCAAAAATCTTAGGAAACTCAAGGAAACATTTCCTAAACATCTAGCTTTCACCTCTCAAATATGTTTAATTTATTTTTTTTTCTTTTTCCTGACTTAGAATATGAAGACTAAATGAAAGACAAACCTTCTCATTACCCTATTCATTTTGGGTCAGTGGCCTTGTCACTTTAGTAAAACTGTCACAGAGAAGGATAAAAGCTATAAAAAACATTCCATGAAAACAAGGCACATGAAGAAGTACTGAGATCAAACATAAAATAGTAGCCTATGTGGGTCAGCTGTCCCCTATATTGATGCCACACAGTAAACAGAATCATGGCAACTTGGAAGTCTTAATGTTTGGTTTTTTTATGCTTTACTCTCTCATTTTTTTAGGTCTCTCATTTAACATGCCTTTGTTAATATTTTAACTAAGTTAAAATATTTTAAGTTAATATTTTATAATAAGTTAATATTTTAGCATTGAGTCCACTTCTCCTTTCTTGCTGTGTAGAGGTATGTACAGGACCTGTGGGAAGGTATGCCCTCAATCCAGAGCAGATGGGTGGAGGTGCCCACAGGCGCCCCAAAGGGAAATGGGATAGGGCTACTTGACACATCTAGATGGGTAGAATTTTAATCTTATCCTTTATTGTCAACAGTTTTACCAGCTAGCATATTTTTACTTCAGCACCTCTCCAAATCTGACAACAATGCCACAGCCAAAAAACAGTAACATCTTTCCTGTCCCAGTAGATAAGCAGTTAAACAGACCACACCTCACCTAGTATTTTTAATAAAAGAAGAATCTTTGGGCTATAAGGAACTAATAGTGAGAGCTTTCTATGTGCTATGCATTATTCAATATTATATTGTTGTATCCTCAAGACAACCCTGTAAAATGGGCTGTATTTCCCCTAATTTCTATTATGGAAACTAATAGTCAGAGTTATTAAAATTTGATCTGTTATTAAAATTTGCTATGAGACTTCATAGCAAGGAAATGATGTTGGGCCAAGATACAAAGAAAAACAAAGAACAGAAACAACCCCCCAAACCCAGATTTCCTCAGCTATGAAACCAAGCAGTTGTCACTACATGATACTAAATTGTAAACACCAACTACTCAAAGTAATGCCATTTGACACCCAACTGAGAGGTGCAAGACGCTTCTCAAAATGACACCAACTCCTTGGAGTGATAAATCTCATCATTCCAATTGTACAACTTGAGGAAATGAAGGACAGAAAATGTGTTATTTGGTTTCCAATGCCTAAAATGAGAAATACAAGTGTAATGAAGTGTCCTCAAGATAGACCATAATGGCAAGTCCATTAACAGGTTCAGGTCATGATAAAATTAAGGAAGGTCTTCAACTTAGAGCATCTTCCTCCCCCATCACAGTACAACAACTGACAGGCTGGTTCTACTTGCTAATTAAGTTCTCTCCCTTTACCTTTTATGTCTAAGACTTACTTGGTAACCTTCAAAGATATACTGAGGGCAGTGGGAAATTATTAATGTCCTAGATCTAGGCATTTGAGATTCTCCTGCTGGGGTCCTAGCTTTGAGTTCAACTGATATTGACTTAGTTCCTTAATCTCCTAATTAAAAGACAACTTCAAATAATGTTGCACAGCTCAAAGCTGCAGGAAGGACCCAGGGATTGACAGGCTTACTTGAGAAGAAAAAGTAAGGAAGGGCATTTCTCTTTGTGAGCCAAAAGTTCAGACTGACCTCTGGTCAACGAAGCAAGATGGAAGCTAGTACCAGGTACGAGGTGTAGATCATAAACCAGTTGCTATTTACAAAGCATAAAAAAGACATTTCTGTCTGTGTTCCTGATTCTTCGTCTCTCTGAATCCTACCCTCACTGGATAATACTCAGCCTATCAGAGGGCAATTGATAATCAATCATGACCTGAAAATAAGAAAACAGATTGTGTCTATGTTGAAACTTCTATTCCTTACCCAATGATCTGTGGTCACAGTTTTTATTATTATTATTATTATTAATGATTGTTAACACATCAAGGAGAGTGTGTTAGTTCAATCTTGCAAATGTTAAATTTGAGGTGTCTGTGGATAACCAGGAGGAAATGTCCAGAAAGTGCTTAGATGCATATGTAGGGAACTTAGGACTCAATGGGCTGCTGACATGTGTGTGGGAACCATAAGTATAAATGTAGTTGTGTTTGTGCATGGAACCACACAATATAGAGGCTGGCCTCCTCTATTAGAGCCTTATTCATCACTTCTACCATTTAGTCTAAGTTTTAGCTCTCCTGTTCATTATACCAGTACAGAAAACCTCACACTTCTAAAGCTTTAGTCCTGTTGTGGTTTTGTCTGAATTGCTTTTACCTTCTTTCTCTGCCAGATGACTCTTACTTATCTTCCTTATAAGATCAGCTTATACCAACTTCCTTTGTGAAGTAGTTCCCAAATATCATTCCCAGCCTAGACAGACTGATCCTTCTTTTCTCTGTTTCCATAATGTCTTTACATCTTCATTTAGAGCATCACAATCCATTGTCATTGCTTGTGAGCATCCTGAAGGTGGGGCCTCTTTAGCTTCTGTCTATATCTCATTCTGTACAGGTAGGGGGAGGGGCTGAGGAGACCATATGTATATAGATGGGTTCCTATGTATCAATTCCTTTTAGTCAGGAAAAAAAGAAAAGACCCTTATAGATCACTTGATCCAAGATTCACTTACGACTTTCCAACATTTTGCAGCAGCCCAACTAATGGTCATTCTTGAAAGACTGAAGTATTGGGAGTCTCTAGGAAAGACAACTCCCATCACTTCATGGCTAATAGAAGGGGGAAAAGTAGAAACTGTGTCAGATTTTCATTTCTTGGGCTCCGAGTGACAGTGACTGCAGCCATGAAATTAAAAGACGCTTGCTCCTTGGAAGAAAAGCTATGACAAACCTAGACAGTGTATTAAAAAGCAGAGACATTACTTTGCTGATAAAGGTCCATATAGTCAAAGCTATGTTTTTTCCAGTAGTCATGTATGGATGTGAGAGCTGGATTGTAAAGAAAGCTGAGCACTAAAGAATTGATGCCTTTGAATTGTGCTGCAGAAGACTCTTGAGAGTCTCTTAGACTGCAGGGAGATCAAATCAGTCAATCCTAAAGGAAATCAGTCTCTCTGATTTTGAGAACAAAACCATCAATACAGACACAGTCTAATGATTAACATTATTTTATTCATATATTTTGTCTTCTAATTTAGAGGCTCATTTTGAGAATTAATTCTAAAAAATAGTCTTATATTTATTTTCATACAGTTTTCTATGTTTGAACCTTTAGCTGAGAGAAGTTTTTCAGACAATTAAACTTGGTGAAGTTCCTCGTCCTGGGGTATTTTATTTGTCTAATTTGTTTTACTTGTATTGATTTCTCTCCTATGCCTCTTGGCACCTTGTCGACCCTGATGTTTATATTTACTCACTGGGCCTCATTTCACGGACAGCCGCATTTCAGGAATTATGTGTTTTGTGCAATAGGGCAATTCTCTTTTATCCCCCCACAGTCACTATGTTTAAGCTCATGAAGTTCTCTTTGAAGTCAGTGTGAGTCTCACACTTGGAATCAAGATACCACTGAGGAAGAGGAATCAAACTGTAGCTCTTTACAGGAAACTCACTTAAAAACCCAAGCTTCTTATGCGCCTGGTCCTAGTAAAATACAAGCTAAAGGATTTCTTTACTATTTTCTTGTTACTTTAAACTAATCTTGATCTTAACTCTTTAAAGAGTTAGAAAAACCTAACTGGCTATTTTGCAGTTATGCACATGGCAACCGAGATCCACTGAGCTAACACGATCTCATCTGCACTCACTGCCTATGGAGGAATCAAATTATTGACGTGTTTCTAAACTGCAGTGAATCTTAGATTGATTGTGAAAGTGTTAGTGACTTAGTCGTGTCCAACTGTTTGTGACCCACCAGGCTCCTCTGTCCATGGAATTCTCTAGACAAGAATATTGGAGTGGGTTGTCATGTCCTGCTCAAGGATATCTTCCCAACCCAGGGATCAAACCCCACTCCCTTGCATTGCTGGACTGCCTGGTGGCTCAGATGGGAAAGAATCATCCTGCAATGCAGGAGACCCAGGTTCAATCCCTGGGTTGGGAAGATACCCTGAAGAAGGAAATGGCAACTCACTCCAATATTCCTGTGTGGAGAATTTCATGGACAGAGGAGCCTGGTGGGCTACAGTCCATGGGGGTGCAAAGAGTCAGACACGACTGAGTGACCAACACTTTCACTTTCACTCTTGCATTGCAGGCAGATTCTTGACCATCTGAACCATCAGAGAAGCCCTTAGATTGATTATGGCCCCAACTGACCTTCCTCAGTTCTCAGATCCCTGCTTAGCCTCCCCCAGTCCCAGCATATCTTTCTCATTTCCTTCCCTAGCTCATCCCCAGGGTCCCACCACAGCTCTACTTATCACACTGTAGGTCAGCACTTTCTACACTGTTTCATCACAGAAGATGTAAAAAAAAAAAAGTATGGTACACAAGCAGCACAGAATGAATTAACTGATCAACGAATCTCTGCAAGAAATGATCAGCATTCAATCACACCCTTTTATAAACTGACAAATGACTTCATTAAATTGGATCCTTATATCAGGCGCATTTTCATGTTTCTTCCTGTATTCTGCTTTCATTGCAGCACAACATGAATTTCACTTCTCATGGGCATAATCAACAGAAAATAGAACATGGACTTTTTTTGTTGTCCTTTTGCTTGTTTGGGAAAATAAAGACCTTGTCTTCTCTTTGAAGTCCTCAGTCTTTTTACTCCTTTGATTTAACCACCACCTCTTCTTTTTATTAATGCTTCCATTTTCAGCCAGAGATCCATAAGGAATAAGTTTATGTACAAGTAACATTTAATATGCAATAAGGACTGAATAACAAGCGTCACAAATCCATGTTGAACTTATGAGATGCAGACCAACGGTTATTACAGATGAGATGTATTAATGGTGGTAAATACTGTCTGTGCTTCCCTCTCATTCACGTATCCAGTGGCCTCTGCATGCCAGTTCCTGGCATTCCCAGTACAGCACAAATTCCACACAGACACATTATTGCATAGTAACAATGACTATGTACAGAATTTAGTGTTTTTCTTATGTACACTGCAGCTTAGATTAAAAAGTCAATAGGGTTATTATTATTACTATAGGACACTCATTAAAATCTTCAGGAACCCAGGGTTCCACAGAATGTAGTTTGAAAAGCATTGCCCTGTACACTTACATTCATTTACGTAATTTCAATTATTACTGGCCAAGCCATAAACCTAACATCCTCCAGGAAATCTTCCTTGATATTGCTAATTTGAATAGTACTCCAGTTTGCATTTCTGCAGCTCCTGGCAGTGCTCAGTGGGTACAGGAGGAAGAAATGATGGAAGGGAGGGATGAAGTGGGGAATCTTACTAATTCTTATGGCATTTGTGTAAATTTCACCTTTGTAGTGAAAGGGGCACAGGGGAAAGTTAACAAAATCATTTAACATAAAATTCCTTGTTAAAATCATACATGGATGTATTTTAAATTATTAATGTCAAGGGTAGAGTTAAAACATGTTTCTCAGTAAGATTGTGTAAGTAGGAAATGTATTTTTGTTAAGAAATATACTCTGAAACTGCAAAAAATGGTTACAAAACACTAAGATGGAGTCTAGACATGCTCTTTTGCTACACTTAAACTTTTGTAAATTTTCAATTTATTTCTGAGTTCTTCCTCATTCTTGGGTTTCATTTTCCCTAGTATCAAGCATCTAGTCTGCTCTGTTAAGAGGTGTGGGCTTAGGAGGGTGAGTGTAATTTATTATGCCATGGCATTGGCATCTTGTTGTCAATTTTGGTCATTTCTGGATTATCTGTTCTACCTCTACCTGCTTTGGGGACTAAATAAAACCTAGAGTTGTTCTCTGGATCGTAAAGAATCTATAATTTCTACCCATGGAGCTGATTATTTTACAAGATAGCAGGTAAGTCATTTTGACGTAGCTGCTGCTAATTACCTTGCTGTTGTTCTGTGACTGAGGTCACATACCCCTTCTTAATGAGGATGGATAGTCCTGCTACGGGAGTACTTTTACAGGCTAGCTTTCAGGTAAACTGATGTTTTTCTTTTCTTTCTGCCTGCCTTGGTGTTCTGATAGTTTCAAAGAAAGCATGGAGAAATCATCGTACTCGGACTGGCTAATAAATAACAGTGTTGCCGAGCTGGTGGCTTCCACAGGCCTTCCAGTGAACATCAGTGATGCCTACCAGGATCCCCGCTTTGATGCCGAGGTAAGAGGAGGCCTCTGGTTGCATTTTTTAAGGTTCCATTGTCACCCTGTGGATGCATTGCTGGTCAGAGCCCCAAAGGAACATCATACAAATCCACAGCAACTCCTGAGTTGACTGGCAGTTCTTCTGAATCTTTCCCCTATGATCTGACTTTCCGCATCTCCTACTGCTGACCGACAGGCTTCCCCCATGGCTCAGTTGGTAAAGAATCCCCCCTGCAAGGCAGGAGACCCTGGCTGGATTGCTGGGTGGGGAAGATCTGCTGGAGAAGGGATAGGATACCCACTCTAGTATTCTTGGACTTCCCTTGTGGCTCAACTGGTAAAGAATCCACCTGCAATGCGGGAGACCTGGGTTCGATCCTGGGTTGCGAAGGTCTTCTGGAGAAGGGAAAGGCTACCCATTCTAGTATTCTGGTCTGGAGAATTCCATGGGCTATAAAGTCAATGGGGCTGCAAAGAGTTGGACACAACTGAGTATAAATGCTGTGTTTGACAGGGAATCTTCCTCTCTCTACACTGATTTCTGGCAAAATGGCTGTATAGTTTCACTGCATATATTTGACCCTGCCACTTACATTGTTCCATTTTCCACACCTCTGAAGTTTATATAATTGAATTACACTGTATGTATTCTTCTGTGTCTTGCTTTTTCATTCAGTGTATATTCCTGAGTCACATGAGTGTGTAATTCATTCATTTTCACTGCTGCAAAGTATTCCATTGTATGAATCAGCATCATTTTTTACATCAATTATGGTGTTGAAAGACATTTGGATTCAGTGTTTCACTGTTACACCCATAACTGCCAAAGACACTCTTAACTCTCTAGCATGATGCTCTTTTACTATGGGGAACATTTTATATTAAACATGTAATTAAACCCGTGCAATTAAATATATTCAGGCACATTTTGTGTTAAACATAGTTTATGTTAAACAATGAAATGGTTAGTAATAAAAATGTGTATATAACATAATTATTTCCCAATAGATATTAGAACAGCTACCATATTTTAAAAGATTGCTCCCAAGAAATAGTTCATTGGCTTCTGTTACTGTTTAATGTTAATTATGTAGGTGTGCATTGCACTGATGTGCAGAATATATTAAGACAATGTAGATTCTGAGTTGGCAGAAGTTTAATTCTAAGGTATTATAGGGTATCATATAGATAAATTTACATGAACTCATAAAATGTCTACACATATGTGTGTGTGTGTGATGTGTATTCAATATATTAGGAGATTAAATAACTAGGTTACCAAGCTAAGGTCTGAATAGTAGCAGGAGTATTATGGTGACAATGGTGATGAGATATGTGTTCCAGGCAAGGCTGAGAGCATGAGGAGTCTGGGAACAGAGATGAGTTAATGTAGCTGGAGGGCCGGGTAGATGAGACGGAAAGAGAAAGCAGGGGCCAGATCATCCAGAGGCTTTGAAAGACATGTTAAGAAGTTTGAGTATTTATCATGGGCAAGGGGGAATCAGTAGTCAAGTTATCAATGAGGGAGAAGAAGGAGTTATACTTTAGAAAGATCACACTGGCTGCAGAACAGAGACTAGATCAGTAATGATAACTGAACATTTAATTGAAAGTGAGATTTAGTCCTGGTTTCTCAGACTCCAAAGCCCAGCCTCTGAATCCTGCCCTATGCTGTCTCCAGTGTCTGGAGTGGGATGCAACAATGGTGGGGAGGTTGGAATCCAGGTCAAATTGATAACTTCATTCAGATTTTCTCAAATCTCTTCATGGGCTTCCCAGGTGGCACAGTGGTAAAGAATCCACCTACCAATGCAGGAGCAGCAGATGTGGGTTCGATCCCTGGTAACCCACTCCAGTCTTTTTGCCTGGGAAATCCCATGGACAGAGAAGCCTGACCGGCTACCATCCATGGGGTCCCAAAGAGTCGGACATGACTGAGCGACCGAACATGGCATGGAAAGCTTAAATTCCTGAAATTTACGTTTCTACAGCTGCCTAGAATTCTCTTCCCCCAGGTCACGTCTTCTATGTATTTCCTATTTATTCTCCAGCATCTAACTGAGATGACTGTATCTTGGACATCCTTTCATGAGCTCCCTGTCTGGGTTGGGTGTCTCCAGTGTAGTAGTGTAGTGGGGTAGTGTCTTAGCTACCCCAATGCTAACCACCCTCTGGCTATCTTCAGTTTCTAATACATTGTTTCTGAGCTTTGAGGTACCTTCCTTGGGAAAGTAGACAGTCCAGAACTTCTTTAGTTCTCCTATAAAGTAAAACACCACCAGCCTTGGTTCTGTGACTAGCAGAGGAGAAATGATTTAAAGGTATCAATATATGTATTAACATTATGATTGGGTTAGGACTGATGTTATAAAGTTTTGCCTTTTGCTATGCTTCTTTCCTTCTTGATTTCAGAATGCTGAACAACAGATTTGTAAACACACAGTTTTATGAAGAAATTATCTCAGTATTCTATTATTAACATCAGTAGTACTGAACAAACTGAAAGGCTCACTACAGAAAAAAAAATCATTTATTGCCCATCCCTTGTTACAAAGTCAACATATTATATTAGATAGTTAAAAGATGATGGTCGATTCCTACCCCAAATTATAGTGCTGAATTTGGCATGGATTGCTCTTATTCTGCTCTTAGCTCTGGACCGAAAGTCAAATTCTGGGGAAGCAAAAGGAGTCAACATATTTACACCATTTTAAAAGTTGGTTCATAAGACATATGCAAAAGTATAATAAAACATGATGAATCTTCCCAATAAAACATGATAGAGTAAATGCCCACCACCCAATTTAAGAGAAAGAAGTCAATCATTACTTCTGAATCCTTGTATTGATCTTCCTTAATTCAGTCTCCTTTATTCCCCACACAGAGGTAAACCACTATCCTAAGTTGAATTTAACAATTTTTTGCTTTTCACTGGGGCTTCCTGGTGGCTTAGTGATAAAAATCTGCCTGCCAATGCAGGAGACATGAGTTCAATCTCTGGGTCGGGAAGATCCCCTGGAGAAGGAAATAGCAACCCACTCCAGTATTCTTGCCTGGGAAATCCCATGGACAGAGGAGCTTGGCAGGCTACAGTCTATGGGGTTGCAAAAGAGTTGGACATGACTTAACAACTAAACAGTAGTTTCATCATGTAGGTTTGAATCCCTGCCAAATATATTACATTTTTTACATGTTATTACATGTTTTGCACATCTCTGAACTTTATATGAATTGAATTATGCTGTACATCTTCTGTGGCTTGCCTTTTTAAATTCAATGTAAATTCCTGAATCATGAGCACTTGTAATTCGTTCATTCATTTTCAGTGCTGGTATGTATTCCACTGTATGAATGTGTCACTTCATCCACTATAGTGTTGATGGACCTTTGCATGATGTTATATGCATAACTACATTCTTAGTCATTCCTGTCCATACGTCCAAGTACGCATGTGCAAGAGCTCTTCTAGCATCTGTACCTAGGATAGTGACCTGCTCAGTCACAGGCTACAAGTATCTTCACCTTTAACTGGAGAATAAAAAGTTCTTGCCCAATCATTGCCCTTTTTCCTTATGAAAAACAGCATATGTAGCAAAAAACAAGTAGTATCTTAAGAATACTTCTTGCTAATACAATACAATAAGCCTGAATATCCCATATCCTTATATCTACAGGCAGACTCTTATCACATCTCTTCCTGATTAGTGATTTACAGTCAATTTACATTATCCTCATCACTTACAGTCCATTCCAATATAAGACAGCCTGCTTGCTCATTTACAAAAAAGAACAATTTGGGCTCTTGAGCAGAAATGCAACAGTTAGTTCTAAGGGGTTGAACATAAAAATTTCATGCCCTGATCCAGCAGTTAGAGGCAATGATGTCTGAAAACAGTAAACTGTGGTAGGTTAAGCAGTGACCATTTTGTGAAATCACTTTCTTCCCTATGATAAAATAAAGCAAGTATCTAGACCATCATTATTTCTTGGCCTTCCCCCTAAAAGGCTTTCAATCTGCCATACAACTAATACCAATTTTAAATGCAAATCTGGCAATAGATCATGATTTCTACATGTTCTCTTTGAGTGGTGCTGAAATTTAAAATTTCCTTATGTTTCCTTTCTCATGTGGAGGAGGAAAATTGGAAAAGAATTAATTAATGCAGATAGAGGTGAAAGAGAGTGGGAATTCTGCCTAAATAGATTGTCCTACAAATGTATGTGTGTTATGGCGTGTGTATCATGTATCATACTAGGAAAAGAAAATTATTTATCTGCTTAGGCTTCCTCCCTTTTCAAGGATATTTTGCTTCACTGATGGGTGTCAACTGCTTGTGTTAATGATGAATGAAACAGACTCCAGACTGAGTCACCACAGTGCTCTCCCCCAAGAGGCTAAGAAGCACGAACCTTCTCCTTTCAAAGCCTGATGTAAGATGGTATAGATCATAACGTAAAGACCATCAACTCAGATAATTTCTTTCATTAACATAGTATTTTCCTCAAGGTAAAAATATACTAAGACAAAATGGAATTGTTTCACCCTCTCACTAAAGGTAATTCTAGGATTATCTTCGAGGCAGAGGGTACCTTTTAGAACTGTGCCGTCTTCTTGCAAAGGTTTGAGTCCTCTCTTCTTAAGTCTGATACACGGGTCCATAGTTTTTCCCAGTAATTATAATAAGTCATTGTTTATCAGTGGTGGAATATAAGGAAATCATTTTTTAAATATAGGATTAATGGATTATCTCTAGTAGGTATCTCCACTGGAGAAAGCGTGTGCTTTTATATTCTCTACCTTACTGACTTCCCCAAATAATTTGAAGTTGGTTAACAAAAATGATAATTTGCAGAGAGGTTTCATGGGGAATCCTTTTCAAAGCACTTGCTACTTTTTCGTACAGATTTTCTCAATATAAGTTGATTCTGAGCACTGGTGTCTATCCTACGTTTTTCAGTGGCTCACTGGCTAATCCTGGCCATTTGAATGCTCTTCACTGAACGTGAGTAAGGACCCCAATCATTAGAGAGTAGTAAACTGGAATAGAGCTCCCCTAGTGGATTGGCCTTATTTCTGGGGTTTCACATTGTAGTACAGCAACTTGCAGTTAATATAAATATTAGAGATTTCTTTAATTTACAAGTGAGGAAGCAGAGGCTCAGAGAGCTGAAGTGACTTGCCTCAGGCCACGCAGCTTCCTTGAAATCGGGCACAGAACAGCCTGTGGACCTTCTGGTACCTAGTTCACTCCTCTCTCCCTAAGTGGCCTCTCAGGGGGACCAGCTACTCAGGGGCTGCCTGGAAAACGGGGTCACCACTCTGTCATTTCTCTCTCCACACAGACGTGAACTTGTGGCCAGCAGACCAACCTTTTTGTCCCATCTGCTCCAGTCACCAGCTGGGTGGTCTTAGGCATACTACTTTTATACATATTGTAGCATATAAAATTCTATATAAATGTTTTGTAAATCATGCTTATAGTTATAGTCATGTAACTATATAAATATTTAAATGTCAGGTGAAGATTTTAATCTGGTTGAGGACTAGGTTTTTGGTTCTGAGGAAGTGCTGGAGGTAGGTCCTTTCTCTAAATGAGAACATCTTTACACGCCACCACAGATGAGCAGATCTTAATCATGGACAAACCAACGTGAATGTCCTCTTCCTCAGAGACACAGTGGGGAAGAGGAAAGTCTCTAGCTAAGGAGAGGAATAAAGCATGATTGTTCATTGGCAGTAAAGAAGAGATGGTGGCAATAATCTGATGACTTGTAGGTCTTCGAGAAAGCCAGGTCTTTACCTGCCCGGCCAGAGAAGAACAATAGCATGTGTTAGCTACAAAGATGTACAAGGCTGGACATATGTTCTGTGGCCCCTGGGGGGATGTTCACCATATACTCTCACATAGGGACTGACCATATGTGACCCTGGCTCTTCACAAGAGTGGCCGGCCAGTTATCCAGGGCCAGGCTACCTATAAACGTTGTTTAGTTGCTAAGTCATGTCCGACCCTTTTGTGACTCCATAATCTGTAGCCTTCCAGGCTCCTCTGTCCATGGGATTCCCCAAGCAAGACTATTGGAGTGGATTCCCATTTCCTTCTCCAGGAGATCCTCCCGACCGAGGGAACAAATCTGCATCTCCTGCATTGCAGGCGGATTCTTTACCACTGAGCAACCAGGGAAGCCCACCTATGCACATAGGAGATGATCAGATTTGGGGAGCTAGCTACACTGACCAGGTCCAAGCAACCCACCAGTCTTTAAAACATACAACAAAAATCCTGTGGCTAATCAGAGAATTTATTCCATCAAGGTTTGCCTTAGCTGTACTGTTAAAGTTGAAACTGTATTTCTAACTTCTTTGCCTTCCCTGTGTGTGTGCTAAGTTGCTTTAGTCACATCTGACTCTTTGCAGCCCCACGGACTGGAGCCTGCCAGGCTCCTCTGTCCATGGCGTTCTCCAGGCAAGAATACTGGAGTGGGTTGCCCTGCCCTCCTCCAGGGCATCTTCCCAACCCAGGGATCGAACCCAGGTCTCCTGCTTGGCAAGTGAATTCTTTATCACTAGTGCCACTTGAGAAGCCCTCTTTGTCTTCACTATTTTGAAATCTCAGTTGTGAAACTATCAGCCCTCTTTTTGATAGAATCTACAAAGGGATGTCATTAATGTGATGTAAACCTCCTCCCAGGTGCTGTCAGGCACTCTCTGTGAGGGCTGTGGGGCAAGTAATCATCGTTGTCCACCTGCTGCGTGTTCTCTTTGTGATTGTTTTAAATATTTAATGGAGTTCCCTCCTTGTGGAGAACAGAGCGGCTTAGCCAGTGAGGCACAGTGATTACTTGCCTTCTGTCTGCCTGTTTGAGTTGACTCCTAAGAGTGGTGCCTGCTGGGCTTGATAGCGTGCTTGGTTTTAAGGCCAAACTCTTTGATTTATGTGTGGAAAATTATGACAGAATGGTTACATAAGATAGGTACCAAGCCAGAATCAAATTTCTGGTGTTTAAATTCTATAGTCTTATAAAGATTACTGTATGTTTGTTCTGTTATAAGGTTCTGCAATCCTCAAAAAGAAAAACAGAAAAAAACCTATTAAGTATAACTGATTATATTTACTAACAGTGACTCAAGAAACACTCGTTTCATGGGTTATTATGCTAGTGAGTTTTGTAATCTAATCAGTCATTTGCTCCACAGTGGGGGTATTCAGGCTTGGCTTCTAAAGACATTGACAGGAATATCATGTATGTTAATTTTCTTTTGCTGTGTAACAAATCACTACAAATGTAGAAGCTTAAGGCAAACATCTGTTTATTATCTCACGGTTTCTGGCATGGCATCATTGGTTTCCCTGCTAGAGTCTCATGGGGTGGAAAGCAGGAGCTGGCCAGGTGACATTCTCACTTCGTCGTGGCATTCTTTTCAAAGCCTGTTCAGGTTGTTGGTAGAATTGAGTTCCTTACAGTTTCAGACTGAGGATCCCATTTTCTTACTGACTGCTGACCTAAAGTCTCTACTCGCTCCCTGAGCTTGCCTTCAGGTTCAAGCCACATGGCCCTCTTACAACATGGCAGCTAACTTCTTCAAAGCCAAGGGGAAGAACTCCATTTGGCTCTCACAGAAGCTCACATAATGTCAGGAGTGACTTATGTATTCACAGAGATGGCTGTGCCATCACCTTTGCCTTATAACATGACCTAATCCGGGAAGTGACAGCCCTGTCATATTCACAGGTCCTGCCCGCCCACACTTGAGGAATGGGGATTATACCAGATCTGTACAAAATGGAGAGTGGGCACGTGTGAATCTTAGCAGCCATCTTTAGAATCCTGCCTACCACACCATAATAAAGACTAAACTTGAGTCTATACAAAGTATCCCATGAAATAATCTCTATGTCCTGATATGGAAAAATGTCCACAAGAATAAAAGCAAACATAGAGAAGTAAGTTTAGAATAATATACTTTTAAAAGTATATATAGAATAAATTATGTGGGTATATATATATATATATATATATATATATATTTTTTTTTTTTTTCTAAAAGACACCTCAAACTTAGCATGTCCAAAACAGAACTCACAATCTTTTTTCTTCCAAGCTTGCTTCCACTTCGCGACACTCAGCTGCTACCACCCAGATCCAGGCCACCATCATCTCTGGACTATTTCATGGATATAACTTCATAATCTATTGCTTGGCTTCCACTCGTTCCCTCCACACCCTGTTCTTAATACATTAGCCAGAGATTTAAAGTTTTTAAGTATGTTGTATCACAACTCTGCTCACAAACTCTTCATGGTCTCATTTCACTAGAGTAAAATCCAAATTCACAATTCTTTCAGAGCCTTACAATGCCTTACACAACATGTTGCCTAATTATCTATCCCCAGACCTCATTCACACTTCTCCAGCCACACTGGTCTCCTGGTTATTCCTAGAACATGCCACTCACTCAGGGCTTTTGTACTGACTACTCCTCTGCCAAAATACTCTTCCTTCAATATCTGCATGGGTCACATCCTTAGTTTTTATGGTCATTATTCAAATATTATCTGTTAGTAAGGTCTGGCACCCTTGTGTTTCTAATCCCTTTTATCCTGCTCTACTTTTTCCCCATAATTTTAATACCTTCTCACATATAATTTATTTATATATTTTTTGTATTGTTTACCATCTGTCTTCTCTCACTAGAATGTGAGCTCAGTAAAGGTAAGAATTTTGTTGGTTTTACTCACTGATGTATCCCTAAAAACTAATAGGCATTATTGTTGAATATTGTTCAGTATTGTTGAACATGTTATCTGTTATTTATTAATAATTATGTATTATTGAATATGTTATAAAAAGATATGTAACATATTAGATATTTTCAGGAAAAGATCCAGAAGAACTTATCCCAAATGGTTAATAGTTGCCATTTCTAGAGATGGCAAGATTATAGCTTTTGATTTTAACTTAAAATTTTCACAAATATATATATTATTTTTATAATCATGCAAAATTATAAAGATGTTTAAAAGCATTAGACCTTTTATATTTTTAGTGAAATTATATTTTATCAGGCTATTGTGAGCCTTCTAAAAACTATAAACTGCCACTCAAAACCGGAATTTAGATAATGCGAGATCTAAGTACACTAACTTGCCTTGCTGTATCTTTGAGGCATTATTTTTCATTGCCCTTGCCAGCACAGAGTTTTGGTTGGATGTTATTCTAAGATCCTTGTCTGAGGCTGTCCCAGCAGCATGTATACAAACCATTTGCAGATGACCTGCCCTTGTATCAGGTGGCTTCTTGAAACACATTGTCTATTTATAAATACATTCACCATGAAACATTTATTCTGGCCTTGCCTTTAGAAGGCATTGTGCTTACGAACTCAACTCGCAATAATTAGTTGCACTTTAGCACATCATCTGTGCAGCTTTCTGGCCTTTTTTTCATACTAGATCAAAAGAACACCTTAAAACAAGCACACTAATGCACAGCCAGCTATTATTTAGTCAATATAAGGTATACTACTCTGTTGCTTAATTTAATATTTCCCTCCATTTGTATAGTTATGGGTAAAGAGTTTTCTGAGCCATTTCATGAAGAATTTGTTTTCTGCCTGCAACAAAAATGAACAATTGTACCCAGCATTTAAACAAGAAAAACGTTCAGCAAGGGGAATGGCAGAAAGTAACTAAGAAGTAGGGCAAGTCTTATGCACGGATGGTTTGGTGGTCCGTGTGTTACAGAGTCAGGAGTGGGGGAAATCCGTCAGCACCCAGCTCTCCTCTGCCATGGGGAATTCATCTCCAGAGCTACTCAGTTAAATCTGAGGTGGCAGGATATTAAGTCTGTCACTCTTCAGTCTCATGCAGTTCTTCCCTGTAAAGTTCTTTCTTTCTTTTTTTTGTATTAAAGCCTGTTATAGACAAGTCAATAATTCTTCCCCTTGCTATGTAGCACTTAAGGATAATGGGGCTTCAGGCTCTGAGATCCTTTGACTTAGAGCATTAAAGCTCCTTTCACCTGCCAGATCTTCACAGCAAAGCACTGCTGCAATCTGGGATGCTGAGTGCTAGCCCGGCAGGACAGCTCCTTTTTCATTCTTTATGACGCCTTCTGGTCTATCAGTTATGCTTCTGTTACAAAAGGAAATGTGCAAAAATGGAAGCATTAAGAGACAGGGCTCTGCCAAGGTGTATTTGCTCCCAGTAATCTCTCAGTCGCTGATACTTGGTGTAAACCAGTTCGAGAGCCTTTTCAGAGAGTAGGGTTTGGTAGGGAAGACTGGATAATAGATACTGGATTTCCAGATGACTAGGAGGGCAAGCAGAGTCAGCAAGATTACTGAGACTTCAATAAGGTATCCAATGGGGAAGCTGTAAGTATGGAGTCCCATAGTTCTAAGTCAAACAGACTTTGCTGCATCAGTGGTGGATATGATGCCTCTGCTTTAAGCCCAAATGTTGGTTATTTTTGAGGAGTGCTTTTGTCAGAAATTTAAGGAATCATTTGTTGGCAGTGTTCTAGAAGCCTACATGCAGATGAGGTTGGCGTAAAGAAATGTCCCTTTGTTCCAGAGAAGTCAGGGGACAGACTCAGAACATCTCCCTCACTTCTCCTAGAGCCAGAATTTCCCACTGGTAGATTGGCATTTGAGGGGTAAAATATTACCTTAGATTACTGTTAAAGTTGCACATATCCTTCTAGGGAAAGAAAACACATTATACAGTAATGAATAATATTATGTTATCACCAATTCTTTTAATATTGCCTTTGAGTGCCTTTGAGAGTCTGGAAAATATGACTATATTTTGATGGCTCCATGAGGTAAACAGTCTTAAATTATACCCATTAACTGGAAAGACCCAGTGAGGACAGAGACTAAGCAAAAATTTTGGTGTATACATCTTTAATTGGAAAGAACTAGGCACCCCTAGATAATATATTTATTTTAATGCTAGCCTCCTGGAAAGGCTACTTAGTCTCACATGGCCTAACATTTGAGATTCTAATGGTGTAAATTTTAATCTCAGAATGATGGAGCAGGGACCCTGTGGAACAATGGAGCAAATATTTCTGGAAAGGTGTTTTCTTTCAATACTAGTAATATTGACTAGTAATATTGTTTTGATGACAAAACATCTTACACAGTTTGAAGCCCTTTCACACACATATTCTTATAAAATGACCTGGAAAATAAGAAAAAGCAGAATGAAGAAATGATGAGAAGGTGCTCTAATGCCAACATCTGGAGATAACTAGTGTTAATAGTTCGGTGTGCAAAAGGTAAACATTGATGAGAAAATTGAGGCATGAAGAGTTCTGGGGACGTGGTCGGGATTGAGAGGCCAACAGATATTTTTGAGCTCATTGACTGATGCGATCTGCAGACTTGGGTTACCTGATGCACAAAGATGATTCCTCCATTCTTTCTTCTTCCTCCTTACACTGTTTGGCATTCATTTTTCAAGGTCTTGTGCTTCTATGAGGGTTTCATCTCCCATCTCCTTCTCTTGCAATCCCTACGAGGGATTACCAGGCACTCCCAGGCCTTCCTGTCTCATGTAGTCATATCAGTTCAGTTCAGTTCAGTCGCTTAGTCGTGTCCGACTCTTTGCGACCCCATGGACTGCAGCACGCCAGGGTTCCCTGTCCATCACCAACTCCCGGAGCTGTAGTCAATATAACCTAACCTAAATTAGCTTAACTTTCCAGAAACAATGGCCATAGCCACAAACAGACAACCAGAGAATTGCTTTAATGATCTTAGAATCAGAAAACTCACTCTCGTCACACTCTGTCATCCTTTTTCCTTCCCCTCTCCCGTCTTGTCGGGCTCATCAGCCAGCAAATCATCACCACCCCTTCTCTCTGCTCTCATAGCCAGTGAGTGCTGTCCCACTTCTCTCCTTCAGCCACGGTGGGAGAGACTAGAAACATTCTCAGCGTTCTCAGTCACCTCTCCCCTCCTCCTGGGCTCAGCCCACGCGGGACTCTAGCTCTGCTCACTCAGTGTGGCCTTCCTCTCCTCCAGAACTCACTGCTTAACTTCTGTTCCTAATCCCATTCCTTCTTCCCTTGACTGTCTTTGCCTTCAGCTATCCTTCTGTGTCACTAAAGCCAGTAGCCCATTTTCAGCACTTATCCTATTTGACTGTTCTGCACCATTGGACACCATTGTTCCCCTTTAGCTCTATTTAGAAAATAACCATGTCTCTTCTATACAGGTAATTCATTATCTCAAATTTAGAATATAGAAACAGTAGTTAAAAAAACTCCCATAGGCAGAGTTCTTTCACGGCATATACATATATCAAATCATCATGTTGTACACTTTAAATAAGTTACAGTTTTGTCAATTATACCTCAATAGAGCTAGAAGGAAAAAGGATCAGTGATTGCCAGAGGGATGGGTAGATGACTAGGTGGCATACAGAGGACTTTTAGGGCAGTGAAGCTACACCGTATGATCCTATAATGGTAGATATGTGACATTATAAAGTTGTTAAAACATAGAATGTACAGCATCGATCGTGAACGCTAATGTAAACTATGGAATTTGAGTAATAATGATGAATCAGTGTGGGTTCATCAGTTGCAACAAATGTACCACTCTGGTGAGTGATGTTGATAGTGAGAGGTGTGTCACTATGTGTATGTGTGGTAGTGGAAGGTATTTGGGAACTCTGTATTTGGTCTCATTAGTTATGAACCTATTTGTTGTTTTGTTTTTTTTAAATAAAGCCTATTTTAAAAGCAAAGAAACAAACACTTCTGTAGACAAATAATTCAAGGGGAACTATTAAGCTTATAATTTTTCCAGGATTTTCCAATGTGCATAATATGTATTTGTACACCCACAGGTACTAAGACCAGTAGCACTTAATATATTAAATTTTGCCCTGTTTATAAATATTCTTCTACAGCATGATTTTAATTAGATGGATAATATTCCACTGTGCTGTGATTTACTTAATCAGCTTCCTTCAGTGTAATGTTCAGGTTGTATCCAGTACATCATTAGTATAAATAATGCTATGGCTTGATTTCTTTGGGATGTACATTGTGATGTTTTAACTGGAAAGAGACAGGCAAGTATATACATTAAAATTATGTCTTTTTAAAAGTTACTTTTAAATGCCTGTTATGAAGAGTGGTAAGCCATATGTCTGAAATGGGTAGATAATATTTAATTTTAATTAATTACTTTCATATGTCCTAGGCTGACCAGATATCTGGTTTTCACATAAGATCGGTTCTCTGCGTCCCTATTTGGAATAGCAACCACCAAATAATTGGTAAGACATTACCTAAATTGTCAAACTTCTTTTGTTAGAACAAAAATGCAATTTACTTTAAAGTATATCTATCGTTTTTTTGAATGTACCCCTTTTCATGTCCAGGACTCATCAACTTATGTTTCATAGTCTTGTGTAATCTCACAAGTGAAGACTCCTGATGAATCAACATTAAGCAGGACAATGCACAAATATTTATTCCTTTAAATAAGAACCAATCATTTTGAAGTTGGTAGGGATTTCAGAAAGCAGCTAACTGAACTCTTTTATCTTACTCTGTGGAAATTGAGGCCCAAAGAGAGAGAAAAGATTTGAATAAGGTCACAAAGTGAGTTATTAGCAGAATCCCAAATAAAACTCAGGCTTCTTAATCCTAGTACATCTATATGTTTTTACACATGGGACAAATGCAAAGGAAGTATTGTTAGACATAGACTGAAATGTGTCTTTCTGCCTCGATGGTTCCAAAATAGGTTACACTTTCCCCTGAATATGGAAATTGTGGGCCAGAGCAGTTTCCAATTTTTCTGTCCCTCCCTGCTCCTTTCCTTTCCCTCGAAAATTCATTCAGGAAAATCTCAAACCTAAAATTAAGCAAGAAGGGGTCAGTAGTTAAAGTCAAGAAGTGGGAAGACAGTAGTTGTTTAAACATAATGAAAATGTGTCTTTCTTCTAACAGATGTAAGATAACTAATACATTTGGGAACTAATATAAATTTGTCTCTCTTTGCTTCACCCTAAGGCTGCCTCTTAAACTCTAAGATATTGGACTTTCCAAAGGATTTAGTTTTCTATAAATATTAACACTTGAATTCTAAGAGAATTTTTTCATCAGTTTTCTTAATTTGCAGAAAATATTAGTATTTTTAACATAAAGTATATTCTAAGATTTGAGAATTTGAATCTCTAGAGCAAAGCATTAAATTACATCATGTGTCAAGTTTTAAATATATTTAAGGTTTGCTTGTTTATTTTGGCTGTGCTGTAGCATGCTGGATCTTAGTTCCCATATGAGGGAACCCCTTCCCTCTGCAGTGGAAGCATGGAATCCTAACCACTGGACCACCTTGGGAAGCCCCATAATATATTTAATGAGAAGAGAAATTCCATGAGAAACAGCTTGCATTATCTGTAGATGTCCAACGGCAATCTCACATGCAGTCTTACATTTCATTCTTAAGTATAAACATCTATTTTCTTTCACAGCTAAGACTGTAGTTTGCCTGTTACACACTAAAAGCTTTGTATTTTATTATACATGTCTTCTACCATATGATGGCATAGCTCCCTGATGGGAAGTTAGGTGTTTTTAAAAAATAAAAGCATTTAGAATTACAGTTATATATATGTGTGTGTGTGTGTGTGTGTGTGTGTGTGTGTGTTAGGGACACAAAGGAATGTTTTCAAGATTGTTGAATTTTTCTAGTTAAACTTGTTTTCTTTGATAGTACCATGATCCCTGGGTCATGCCCAAAACATCTAGTATAATTCTGGACATGAACTTTGGAAAGAAGACCCACATAAGTTAAATTTTGTAAAACTAGTTTAGCCCCATTGGTAGCAGGCAACAAAACTAGCCTTCCTTTGAAAGTTAACTGGATCATAATTCTTAACATTTCTTGAATGTTCTCTCCATGTGGAGCAATATGCTTTACAAACATTATTCAAATGTTATTTTGTTTAATCTTCATAACCCACTGAGATAGTTAACATTTTAATCCTCATTTTACCAATGAAGAAATTCAGTGTTAAGTTAGGTAATGTGCTCACAGTAACACTACTAACAATGGAGTTGAAATTCAAACCAAGGCTGTTTAACTCCAGAGCCTATGTTCTTAATCACTATGCCATGCTGCCTCATTCAAGCACTACGCTTCAGAGAACTGAAAACATTTTAATTATATTTTTTTAAAACTTGTATATTTATATAGTTATATATGGCTTCCCAGGAGGTACAGTGGTAAAGAATCTGCCTGCCAATGCAGGAGGTGCAAGAGATGTGGGTTTGATCCCTGGGTCAGGAAGGTCCCCTGGAGAAGGAAATGGCAACTCACTCCAGTATTCTTGCCTGGAAAATTCCACAGACAAAGGAGTCTGGCAGGCTACAGTCCATGGGGCCACAAAGAGTTGGACACAACTGAGCACACACACACACACACACACATGCATATATATGTATATATGTGTACACCATGATATATCAATTATTGTACACAGTCATCTTGAAAACCATTTTTTGGGAATCTGGTTAATACCTGGTAGAACTCCAGGCTTCAGTGAGACATGGTCTGGATATCAGAGCTGGAAAATGGACTGCATCCCTGTACATCTCATATCTGTTCTCACAGAGGCAGCAGGTGTTAGAGCAACCTGGGATTAAGCTGAGTGTCTGCACTTAAAGGAGGCTAGAGTCATCTTGAGAAGGAAATGGCAACCCACTCCAGTACTCTTGCCTGGAAAATCCCATGGACGGAGGAGACTGGTAGGCTACAGTCCATGGGGTCGCAAAGAGTCGGACACGACTGAGCGACTTCACTTTCAGAGTCATCTTGCTGTCTGTAGGAACACGATGTCCAGTGTCAAAAAATGACCACATCTCCCAACCTCTTCTCACAGGAGTGGCTCAAGTGTTAAATAGACTCGATGGAAAACCTTTCGATGATGATGATCAACGACTTTTCGAGGTAAGAAAATAAATGTCTGAACCAGGGATTATAGCTGAGTCAGTAGTAGTCTCCTGGTTACAGCTTGCCCACACCAGGAAGGATAAATAATTATTAATGGATAATTTTTAATCATTATACTTTGACAGCATGATGAAATTTAAAGGAAGATTTAAAGAATGTATCAGTGTTTAGGTAAGATTTGATTCTCTTGTTCATGAATCAGGTTTTTTTTTTTATCCTAATTGATTGCTTTTTATGGAACTGAATTGCCTTCTTCTTCTCTCTGAAGTGTAAATCGTCTTATCTTTTTCTTGTTCGTGTGTGTTCAGCCTTGAGACCTCTAACCAGGTGCACTGCCATCCCCTGTCTTCTGTTCCCAGGCTTCCATTTATTTACTCCCGTCTGCCCTCAGCTGGAGAGGCTAGCCTTGAACAGGCTTCATGGTAGACTTTGCACCAGGAGCCAACATGAGAACCCCATGATTATTTTTCTCTAGCTGAGAATATGTCAGAACTTCTTTACTAACTGGTTCAAAATCTGAATCCTCCTCCGTCCCCTTAACATTTACCTTATGGATACAATCACTTGGTTTCTTTACCAAACTCTTTTATACCCTAGCTTTTGAAAGAGGTTGCTTTTGGTTAAATGAAATGAAATGACCAAAATCAGTTCACAACCTAAATAAAGTAAGAACATGTTTAAGTGGACTATATGTTTCTAAATGTATAAAGTTATTTCTTCACAATAACATTAAATTAATAATTTTTCTCTTGTGCAGTGTGAGAGATAAAGCTGTTACATGACAATAGTAATTAAGAATTTTATTGTACATATTTCCCTAAGGCCTACCTCTGTGTACAATAAAATTATATTTTCAGGCCCATTCCTGATGCCTGTCTGCTTTTATATTAGATTATGCCAATGAGTTATTACACTTTTTAATTAGTGAACTCTCTCTTTCCTAGGCTTTTGTCATCTTTTGTGGCCTTGGCATCAACAATACAATTATGTATGATCAAGTGAAGAAGTCATGGGCCAAGCAGTCTGTGGCTCTTGATGTAAGTGCAATATATTTATGTCAGAATTTATGCTAAAAGCTCTAATCTTTGAGCAGAAAAAGTCCTTGTTATAGAGTTTAGCTTTTCAATTTTTAATTATTTATTTATGGGGTCAAATTTTAGTGTCATAGATTTGAATTTGATGAAAGCTACAAACCCTCTCTAGAAAAATATACATGTGCGCATAGTTTTACATATAATTTCAGGGATTATAATTCAGGTATAATCACAGATCCCCTGCAGCCCAACCATATATGTTGTATAACGCATGAATGGTCAGTTGTATCTGACTCTTGGCGACCCCATAGACTGTAGCTCACCAGGCTCCTCTGTCCATGGAATTTTCCAGGTAAGAATATTGGAGTTCATTGACATTTCCTACTTTTTACCTTTTCTTTACCATTGCGTCACCTGTGTACAGTTATTATAAGCACAGATTTAAAATTTTAGGTTTACTAAAAGGGATGATCCAGAATTAATTTGTCAGGATTTAAAATGTATTAAGAATGTATTTTGAATATGTATAGATAATGTGGAAATTCACAACTTTTATTACTGTAAGAAAAAAACTCCACTGTGATAATGTGTGATGCAGATGGGGGAAACTGATCTTGTCGCCATGCAAGCCCCTCCCCGCTCCCCGCACAGACATGAGCATCCTGCTGAGAACTCAGCCCTGTTTCCTGGGCCTGTACTCCATCTCCTCTAAGACCCACTAAGTTCTAAAAGTATAGCTCTACCTTCTCTAGTTGTTTTAGGTGTAGAGTTAGGTTATTTATTTGACTTTTTTCTTGTTTCTTGAGGTAAGCCTGTGATGCTATGAACCTTCCCCTTAGCACTGCTTTTACAGTGTCCCATAGGTTTTGGGTTGTTGTGTTTTCATTTTCATTCATTTCTATGCATATTTTGATTTCTTTTTTGATTTCTTCTATGATTTGTTGGTTATTCAGAAGCATGTTATTTAGCCTCCATATGTTTGAATTTTTAATAGTTTTTTTCCTGTAATTGAGATCTAATCTTACTGCATTGTGGTCAGAAAGGATGACTGGAATGATTTCAGTTTTTTTGAATTTACCAAGGCTAGATTTATGGCCCAGGATGTGATCTATTCTGGAGAAGGTTCCATGTGCACTGTGAAATTGATTGTTTTGGGGTGAAATGTCCTACAGATATCAATTATGTCTAGCTGGTCCATTGTGTCATTTAAAGTTTGTGTTTCCTTGTTAATTTTCTGTTTAGTTGATCTATCCATAGGTGTGAGTGGGGTATTAAAGTCACCCACTATTATTGTGTTATTGTTAATTTCCCCTTTCATACTTGTTAGCAATTGCCTTACACGTTGCGGTGCTCCTATGTTGGGTGCATATATATTTATAATTGTTATATCTTCTTCTTGGATTGAACCTTTGGTCATTATGTAGTGTTCTTCTTTGTCTCTTTTCACAGCCTTTATCTTAAAGTCTATTTTATCTGATATGAGTATTGTGACTCCTGCTTTCTTTTTGTCTCCGTTTGCATGAAATATTTTTTTCCAGCCCTTCACTTTCAGTCTGTATGTGTCCCTTGTTTTGAGGTGGGTCTCTTGTAGACAGCATATATAGGGGTCTTATTTTGTATCCATTCAGCCCATCTTTGTCTTTTGATTGGGGCATTCAACCCATTTACGTTTAAGGTAGTTATTGATAAGTATGGTCCCATTGCCATTTGCTTTGTTGTTTTGGGTTCACGGTCATACAGCCTTTCTGTGTTTCCTGTCTAGAGAAGATCCTTTAGCATTTGTTGAAGAGCTGGTTTGGTGGTGCTGAATTCTCTCAGCTTTTGCTTGTCTGTAAAGCTTTTGAATTCTGTTTGCAGATGACATGATCCTCTACATAGAAAACCCTAAAGACTCAACCAGAAAATTACTAGAGCTAATGAATATAGTAAAGTTGCAGGATATAAAATTAACACACAGAAATCCCTTGCATTCATATACACTAACAATGAGAAAACAGAAAGAGAAATTAAGGAAACAATACCATTCACCATTGCAACAAAAAGAATAAAATACTTAGGAGTATATCTACCTAAAGAAAACAAAAGACCTATACATAGAAAACTATAAAACACTGATGGAAGAAATCAAAGAGGACACAAACAGATGGAGAAATATACCGTGTTCATGGCTTAGAAGAATCAATATTGTGAAAATGAGTATACTACCCAAAGCAATCTATAGATTCAATGCAATCCCTATTAAGCTACCAATGGTATTCTTCACAGAACTAGACCAAAGAATTTCACAATTTGTATGGAAATACAAAAAACCTTGAAAAGCTAAAGCAATCTTGAGAAAGAAGAATGGAATTGGAGGA
This sequence comes from Cervus elaphus, assembly GCF_910594005.1. Lineage (NCBI taxonomy): Eukaryota > Metazoa > Chordata > Mammalia > Artiodactyla > Cervidae > Cervus > Cervus elaphus. Next base: position 22,598,242 of record NC_057847.1, read on the forward strand.
ATCAACCTGCCTGACTTCAGGCTCTACTACAAAGCCACAGTCATCAAGACAGTATGGTACTGGCACAAAGACAGAAATATAGATCAATGGAACAAAATAGAAAGCCCAGAGATAAATCCACATACCTATGGACACCTTATCTTTGACAAAGGAGGCAAGAATATACAATGGAAAAAAGACAACCTCTTTAATAAGTGATGCTGGGAAAACTGGTCAATCACTTGTAAAAGAATGAAACTAGAACACTGTCTAACACCATACACAAAAATAAACTCAAAATGGATTAAAGATCTAACTGTAAGACCAGAAACTATAAAACTCCTAGAGGAGAACATAGGCAAAACACTCTCTGACATAAATCACAGCAAGATCCTCTATGACCCACCTCCCAGAATATTGGAAATAAAAGCAAAAATAAACAAATGGGACCTAATGAAACTTAAAAGCTTTTGCACAACAAAGGAAACTATAAGCAAAGTGAAAAAACACTCTTCAGAATGGGAGCAAATAATAGCAAACAAAGCAACAGACAAAGGATTAATCTCAAAAATATACAAGCAGCTCCTGCAGCTCAATTCCAGAAAAATAAATGACCCAATCAAAAAAATGGGCCAAAGAACTAAACAGACATTTCTCCAAAGAAGAAATACAGATGGCTAACAAATACATGAAAAGATGCTCAACATCACTCATTATCAGAGAAATGCAAATCAAAACCACAATGAGGTACCACTACACACCAGTCAGAATGGCTACTACCCAAAAGTCTACAAGCAATAAATGCTGGAGAGGGTGTGGAGAAAAGGGAACCCTCTTACACTGTTGGTGGGAATGCAAACTAGTACAGCCACTATGGAGAACAGTGTGGAGATTTCTTAAAAAACTGGAAATAGAACTGCCATATGACCCAGCAATCCCACTCCTGGGCATACACACCAAGGAAACCAGATCTGAAAGAGACACGTGTACCCCAATGTTCATCGCAGCACTGTTTATAATAGCCAGGACATGGAAGCAACCTAGATGCCCATGAGTGGATGAATGGATAAGAAAGCTATGGTACATATACACAATGGAATATTACTCAGCCATTAAAAAGAATACATTTGAATCAGTTCTAATGAGGTGGATGAAACTGGAGCCCATTATACAGAGTGAAGTAAGCCAGAAAGATAAAGAACATTACAGCATACTAACACATATATGTGGAATTTAGAAAGATGGCAACCATAACCCTATATGCAGGACAGAGAAAGAGACACAGATGTATAGAACAGACTTTTGGACTCTGTGGGAGAAGGTGAGGGTGGGATGATCTGAGAGAATAGCATTGAAACAAGTATACTATCAAGGGTGAAACAGATCGCCAGCCCAGGTTGGATGCATGAGACAAGTGCTCAGGGCTGGTGCACTGAGAAGACCCAGAAGGATGGGATGGGGAGGGAGGTGGGGGGGGCGGGGATCAGGATGGGGAACACATGTAAATCCATGGCTGATTCACGTCAATGTATGGCAAAAACCACTACAATATTGTAAAGTAATTAGCCTCCAACTAATAAAAATAAATGAAAGAAAATAAAATAAAAGTATAGCTCTAGTCTCCCCTGAATCCCAGCTTGTTTAGACCCAATTCATATTTTTTTCCAACTTCTATTCTATAGCTATTAGCAAAGATTTTATTTATATCTATGAAATAAGTTTGGCTTCCCTGGTGGCTCATATAATAAAGAATATGCTTGCAATGTAGGAGACCCAGATTTGATCTCTAGGTTGGGAAGATCCCCTGGAGAAGGAAATGGCAACCCACTCCAAAATTCTTGCCTGGAGAATTCCATGGACAGAGGAGACTGGTGGGCTATACAGTCCTGGGGTCGCAAGAGTCAGACACGACTGAGCGACTAACCCACATGGAATAAGTAGAGCAGATAAAATGTCAGTGTCTAGATAACATACAGTACAGTATGATATAAGACACGTACAATCTTCAAAATATTCCGTGTATCAAGTGAGGCATTGTTAGGAAGGGAAAACCAAGGAAGAGGGTAAATAGGGGAATCAGTGATACCTGCAGAATTCTGGTTTAAGGTTTAGAAGACTTAAAATTAATAGCCAACCATCTATGTGGGGCTTCCCTGGTACCTCAGCTGGTAAAGCAGGAGTCCCCCAGGTCAATTCCTGGGTTGGGAAGATCCCCTGGAGAAGCGAAAGGCTACCCACTCCAGTATTCTTGCCTAGAGAATCCCCATGGACATAGGAGCCTGGCAGGCTACAGTCCATGGGGTCTCAAAGAGTCAGACACTAAGTGAAGCATGACCATCTACATACTTTTCCCTTCCTAACCAGACCTTGACATCTGGAAGCAACAGGGATCTGTGTCTTTTTTTCTTTTACAACCATATTTTCAGAGTCTAGCAGGGTACTTTGGTATTTATTGAATAGTTTTGGATGAATAGATGAAGGGGAAAAAGAAGGAGGAAGGAAAGAACGGGAGGAAGGGATTTTTTGCTCTCCCTCTGAGATAGTCCAGCTTTGTTTATATGTAACATCTCTCCAGTAAGAAATAAACACAGTATCTACAGGTTGAGTTAATATACAGGTGAACTTTAAACATGCAGCCAGCAAATAAGAATCACTAGTAGAACATTAAGGTCTGTATGCAGAACCATTTTTAAATGCTAGCTCTGTCACCTGCCTCAATGGCGAGAATTAAATGAGATGATATATATGAAGATTTTAGGATGTGGTCAATAAAATTATGGCAATAGTAACAGTTTATTACTTATAATTGTATTTTTATTAGTGAGAAATTATCATGAATTGGAAGAAAGAGCAAAAGACAGGAATTTGGAACAGCAAATGTTGAGTCATGCCTCCTTCACTCTCATTGAATTCGGATCTCTAGAGAGTTACTTCATCCATTGTTTCAGAATTTCTGAAACTATATAAAGGAGGACACACTATAAACTAGCCCCACTTAAACCCTACTTCATATTGCCATGATGGAATTCTCTCTTTCTCTCTCTCTTTCACACACACACACACACACACAGAATATCTCATATAAGCTCATTTTCTCACTCCTTGCCTACCTCCTAGTGGCTACTGAAGAGGGCCAAGATAACTGGGTTGAAGCATGAATGGCCATTTACCAATGAAAGCCAGCATTCTCACTGGTTCCACTGCTTTTTAAAAATTGAAATGTAGTTGATTTATAATGTTGTGTAATATACAGAAAAATGATTCAGTTATTTAGATAATCTTTTTCAGATTCTTTTCCTTTATAGGTTATCGTAACTTACTGAATGTAGTTCCTTGTACCATACAGTAGGACCTTGTTCTTTATCTATTTTGTATATAGTAGTGTGTCTATTCCTCCCCCACCCTTTCCCCTTTGGTAATCGTAAGCTTGTTTTCTATATCTGTGAGTTTATTTCTGTTTTGTAAATAAGTTCATTTGTATCATTTTTAAACGATTCCACATAAAAGTGATATAATACTGTTAGAATAGGCAAGTAGCCAGATACGAGAAGAGAAAGGGGTCATGGACCAAATGGCAGGAAACCATACATCTTGTGAACAACGGGGATCTGTGAGCAGACAAAGAAAAACAGGAACATCCAGACTGACAGGAAACCACACATTTTGGGGTGACAAAGGTCCTGGAGGCAAAGATCTATCTGACTTACTTTGTTTTCACTGGTACCACTTCTTAATTATCTACCTAACAGACCTAGGGAACCCCACAATTCCCATTACCTAGAAAGTACTACTATCATAGTCTCCTTACCCAATAATTGATCATTTGACCCACTTGTTTGTGTGACTCAAATACCTCTTGTCCTTAGACACAAAAATTATTCCTGACACTCCCAAATTTTCAGCCCATCTCTGAGCCTTGTAACAATCTCACCTTTTAGATGCTGATTTATTTGTGTGGGCTTCTATGTTCCGTGTGCTTTATTTGTGCCAGTGTCAAAAGTGGCATTCCCAGTCAGAATTCTGGTGTTGCCATCTTGGTTTTGTCCCTCCACTCAACCCCTACCCCACCAATCACCAAACTCTGTAATAATCAAGGGGTATCCACCTCCCTCCCTAGCCCAGGAATCCATATGCAAGAATATCTGGAAGGATTTCTTATCTCAGAACTTTATGAAGACAGTATGATGCTTTGAGAGCAACTAAACGCAAACTTTGGAATGAGATCTACATATGTTATAATATACATTAGCTTCTGAATGAATCTGTAGTTTAAAATTATGTATTTGTAAATATTATATGTGAATATGAATAGTGTAATATTTACATAAATATTTAATAGAGTTATGTGTATATATCTATGTACTTATGTCAGTGTAGTTCAATGAGGGATGTAAGGTACTTTGCAGGAAAATTTAGCAAGCCTTTTCAAGGGTAAAATAGCAATAATAACAATAATAGGGAAGAGAGAAAGAGAGAGAGGGAGACCATGAAAGCAAGTGAGAGGCCGTGTAAGCCAGGGGGACAGAACCCTGCTGGGGACAGAACAGCAGTGCTGTTCTTGTACCATCTCCCCCAGGACAGAACCTGGGCTCATCCACTCCCCTTATCCCATCGTGGCCAAGCAAAGGTTCCCACTTGGCTCGGGACAGGTTCCTCTTGTGTTGTCTCATATTTGCTTATTCTCTCCAGTTTTTATTCTTGTCCCAAGATCTGTGTCTGGGTGTGGCTTTCTCCTTTCCCCTAATCTTACTGCACTGTCTTTTTTTTTCAGTTGGTAATGAGAGGGGAAGGAAATAATCTAGGCTCCAGCCCCCAGTGACAGTATCCCCACCCCTACCGCACCTCCCACCCCCTAGACTGTTCCCTCCCCAGAGGGAGGCGCCAGAGCTCCTGGCCTGGAGCGGTCCTCTGAATACACTCCTTCTGCTGCCCTTAAGACCTTAAGAAGGCACAATGCTCTCTTCTTTCTTGTAAAAATTCTTTCCCCAGGCACTTTAAATAAAAATACCCTTTTGGTACATCCTCTGGAAGTAAACATTCTGCAAATAAGTTCTCTGGGAAGGCTAATCCTCACAGGTGCTCCCAGAAATGTTCAGAGCTCACTAGAGGTACACTTTTAAGGCAGGGGCCCCCACTCCCATCCATTTTCCCCTGCAGAAGGAGGCTTCAGGCTTTATCCCAGTGAAAGGCAGTGCAGGGAGAAGATTTAAAGCCTTGTCTTTGGCATTAGTCTGGTTAGGATTGAATCCTGGTTTAGTAGCTGTCTATCTTGGACAAGATACTTACCCTTTCAGTCTTAGTTTTTTTCACATATGCTAAGAAAGTTGCTTTGACAGTTAAACAGTTAAATCGAGTAGGATAAAGCTGGAGAAAATAAGCAAATGTGAGACAACACAAGAAGAACGGTCCTGATTTGAGTGGGAAACCTTTGCTTGGCCACTTTGATAGGATAAGGGGAGTGGGTGAGCCCAGGTCCCAGGGGAGATGATACAAGGATAGCACTGCATGGGTTCCGTCCCCCTGGCTTGCACGCCCTCTCACTTACTCTCAGTTAAATAGTGCAGGGAAAGTGTTTAAAGAGAACCTTTAGTTACAGTTAGCTATTCTATTACCCAGAGCACTCACTGTCCCTAATCAGCACTGAGTTCTGAGTCTGCTCAGCCCAAGATTTGCTGTAAAACCTTTGACTGAGGGGCTGGGCAAGAGCTGTAATTTTTTGCTTCTTTTATTACAAAGATAATTTCCAGCTTGAAGTGAGAGCTGAAAACAGGCCACTCATTTCCTGATTCCTTGACAGAATTCCCCATGTCAAAAACAGCATGTAAGTCATCCAAATTTGCACATGTCCAAAGGCAAAGCCTCTCCCAAAAGATTTGCCATACTGACAGTTTCAGCTCATTTTAGTTTAATTCACAAACGGTGAAAAATAGAACTATAAGCATACAAAATATTTTCTACTTTTCTGGCCTTTAAAAATGAAGTGACTAACACATTATCTGGATTTTGCTTAACAGGTGAATTATAAACTTTGTTTATAAGCTTTATAAATAGGTAAATTATAAATTAGTTACTTTTCTGATTGCTTTTCTTAATTGTTCATGATTTAGTTATGTAGTTCTATTATTAGACTCTTTTGTTCCTAAATATATAAAATTAATACTCTGAGGCTTTTAGAGAACAGAGATGCTCTTAAAGCTGAATAACAGAACAAAAAGAGGAATTTACTATCATGTTTAATAACTTTACTTCTGTGATCTTCATTTCCATTTTGCATGAGCAGCAGAAATTTCACAAGAAATGTACTGATGTGTGTTTACATTTTCTGACAGTAAGGATCCTATGATAAGAGTGGGAAAGCTTTACCTCTAAGTCTATAGGTAATACAGAGAAAATACAACACAGCTGTAGATATAGGATATTACTTTTTCATTTTGAACATCAAGAATTGTCCTTTGGAGTGTCTTTCATAGAGACTGCGGAAGATCCCCTGAAAGAGGGCAAGGCAACCCACTCCAGTACTCCTGCCTAGAGAATCCCACAGACAAAGGAGCCTGGCGGGGCTGCAGTCCATAGGGTCACAGAGAGTCAGACACGACTGCCGCGACTAAGCACCGGCAGAAGCACACACCTTTATGATCAAAAGAGGAAAGGAATGAAGGGCAAACAGGAAGTGTGAAAAGGGCATATGCAATCAGGAGCAGCCCCATTGATTCTCCCTCGCAAAAGCCTCTTCCATCCATTTCCTCCTTTCCAATTGCCGCAGCAGTTGGAAAGCCTCTTCCTACTTAGAGGCTTCATTGCCTCCTGACTGAGCAAATGTACTAGCCTTCTATTTGTTCTTCCTAAACCATATTTTAGATTGCATCATTCACCCACTCGCTAACCTTAAATTATTCCCAAATTACCTATCAAAGTACAAACTTCTGGCCTTTGAGGTCCCTGGAAATCAGATACCAAACAAACGTCCTGCCTCTGGCCCTCATTTCTCTTCTCAGAGTATTCTGTGCTAATTACAAAACTCAGCTACATCATAGTCTACAAATCAACCACCTGCTTCTCTGCCCTCTGATTTTTGTTCTAACATCCTCTCCACTTTATTCTGTCCCAGTTATGCCATCTCCCCTCAAAACTGTCCCATCATTCAAAGCTTGATTTACATGTAATCTTCTCTGTGTAAAGCTTCTGATCTCATGGTTATATGTTCCTCTCTTTGCCCTATATTGCAGTTAATGGCGAGTCTGTGTTTTCCTCTGTTAGAACATGTGTCCATCAAAGCATATGATCATGTCTTAGCTACCTTTTATTCCGTTTGATGTTTTATATAAATATAATGGTACTCAATACAAGTATATTGAATAAATGAAGGTGTGCAGCCATGAATTTCTCCATGAGAAATCTCCTAAGCTCCAAGAGGAGATTTCTCTCTAACTGGGTGATTGAAAATGTTAGACTCCTAAGATGCCAGCAGAATGCCATTTGATTCTTTCTCAACCCTCTTCCTTTAAAATTACTCTGCTAAATCAGTCTTCCCTACTCCAGGGTGAACTCTGGTAGATTCTACGGCTCTTCTGACATACTCAGGAGTTATACAGCCCCCCAGCTATTCCCCTTGTTTAGGATAAGAAGCCTGTGGCTAGGAGAGGATCATTTGTTGTTCAGTCGCTAAGTCGTGTCTGACTCTTTGTGACCCCATGGACTGTAGCACGACAGGCTTCCCTATCTCTCACCATCTCCCGGCGTTTGCTCAAACTCATGTCCATTGAGTCCATTGAGTCCATTGATTCGGACATGGAGAGGGTCATGTTACTCTTGTTACTGAGCCTTGTTACTCTTGAGCCTTGTTACTCTTCCTCAGTTCACTTCCTCCCCCAAGACAGATGCAGGGAGGTCAGATGAGAGGGCAAAGCCTTACTTGACAGATGCTGCCCTAATTTGGTTTCAGGGCCCTCTGTATCAGATACCAACATTCTCTTTTTATCATGAGTGGCTTTTATAAATTCTTCAGAGGACTCTTAGGAGTAGCAACCTCCTAATGGCAGTCCCTGATATGGGTGTGCCTCTCCTGATGACTGGTTATAATCCCCCCTCAGCCCCTGGCTTCCAGGGGCCCATCCACACCCTTCTTCATGGAGATCATCTCATTCTTCCAGGAATTCCTCTTGGTCAAGGCCTATTTTTGTTTCTTATTTTTAACTGTGGTAAAATAGACACAGCATAAAATTTACTATTTTTAGTTATACAGTTCAGTGGCATAAGTACATTCATATTGTTATGCAACCATCACCATCATCCATCACCAGAACTTTTTCATCTTCCCAAAGTGAAAGTTGATGCCCATTAAACATTAACTCCTCATTTTTCCTTGCATGCAGCCCATGGCAACCACCATTCTCCTTTTCATCTACGTATTTCTCTACTCAGGGTACCTCATATAGCAAAATCTTAATTGTCCATATGCAACTGGCTTATTTCACTTATTTTCAAGATTCATCTATGTTGAAGCATATGTCCAAATTTTCTTCCTTTTTAAGGCTGACTAATATTCCACTGGTTATGGTTTTTCCAGTGGTCATGTATGGATGTGAGAGTTGGACTGTGAAGAAAGCTGAGCGCTGAAAAATTGATGCTTTTGAACTGTGGTGTTGGAGAAGACTCTTGAGAGTCCCTTGGACTGCAAGGAGATCCAACCAGTCCATCCTAAAGGAGATTAGTCCTGGGTATTCATTGGAAGGACTGATGCTGAAGCTGAAACTCCAATACTTTGGACACCTCATGCGAAGAGTTGACTCATTGGAAAAGACCCTGATGCTGGGAGGGATTGGGGGCAGGAGGAGAAGGGGATGACAGAGGATGAGATGGCTGGATGGCATCACCGACTCAATGGACATGAGTTTGAGTAAACTCCGGGAGTTGGTGATAGACAGGGAGGCCTGGCGTGCTGCGATTCATGGGGTCGCAAAGAGTCGGACATGACTGAGCAACTGAACTGAACTGAATATTCCATTATATTTGTCTATTACACGTGTTCATTCATTCATCTGTTGATAAACACTTGGGATGCTTTCAGGTCAAAGTCCTTTTAAACCTGGATATCTTTCATAGATCCATTTGATCTATGGGAAAAATCACATGTTTTCAACCATTAGATTGAAGTGCAAGTCCTCCTCAAAACACCTCTCTCTTTATGCTCACTAACTTCTGTAGTTTTTAGATGTGAGTCAGGTACCAGTCTCTGTTCCCACACTACACTAAGGTGAAAGACACAGTAGGTCCCCCAAATGATTCTCCAGAAGGAACTCTCAAGAAACCCTAAGATATCCTCAATATGCATACTCAGTTGCTCAGTGTTGTCTGACTCTTTGCGACCCTTTGGACTATAGGTCACCAGGCTCCTCTGTCCATGGGATTCTTCAGGCAAGAATACTGGAGTGGGTTGCCATGCCCTCCTCCAGGGGATCTTCCTGATCCAGGGATGGAACCTACATCTCCCTCATTGGCAGATGGATTCTTTACCACTGAGCCATCAGGGAACCCCATCTCCTCAATATGGGGCTCTCATAAACTGTTATCCTTTTTACACAATGCAGAGTGGGAAACAAGCGCCTTAACTTGGAGGCAGGAGAACTAGTTTGGGGCACCTTCTTTCCAAGTCCTACATAAAAGGCCTAGATGGCCTGGCACTCCCTTTAGAATGTAGTACCTATTTGTCTCAACTATAAACTCAGGCAGAAAGAGTCTCATTTAAACATCCTATTTTGTCTACCAAAATAGTTTTTTCTAGACCAGGTTACTGTCAGACCACAATCCAATGACTGCCCAAATGGTAAGTATCAACCCTGGAAAGACCCATGTTTATTTGTAGGTACAATGGATACAAGTGTGCAATTACAAAGCCAAATGGAATGCATCAACAGAAATGGAATTATTCCCACTTGTAAATTCTTTTTTACTGACAATATGATGGATTATGTAAACACTTCTTTTGGAGAAAAGAAAAAAAGAAACACAAATTACTCTCTTCAAATGGTTATGTACTAATTAGTTCCCTGTTGTGGTCACTACTACATCATTTGTTGTTCAGTTGCTCAGTTGTGTCTGACTTTTTGTGACCCCATGGACTGCAGCACACCAGGCTTCCCTGTCCTTCACCATCTCCCAGAGCTTGTCAAACTCATGTCCATTGAATCGGTGATGCCATCCAACCATCTCATCCTCTGTCATCCCATTCTCCTCCTGCTTTCAATCTTTCCCAGCATCAGGGTCTTTTCAAATGAGTTGACTTTTGCATCAGGTGACCAAAGTATTGGAGCTTTAGTTTCAGCATCAGTCCTTCCAATGAATATTCAGGGTTGAGTTCCTGTTGACTGGTTTGTGTTGACTGGTTTGACCTCCTTGCAGTCCAAGGGACTCTCAGGAGTCTCCTCCAACACCACAGTTCAAAAGCATCAATTCTTTGGTGCTCAGCCTTATTTATGGTCCAACTCTCACATCCATACATGACTACTGGAAAAACCATAGCTTTGACTAGATGGACCTTTGTCAGCAAAGTAATGTCTCTGCTTTTTCATATGCTGTCTAGGTTTGTCATAGCTTTTCCTCCAAGAAGCAAGTGTCTTTTAATTTCATGGCTGGAGTACCATCTGTAGTGGTTTTTGAGCCCCCCAAAATCAAGTCTCTCACTGTTTCCCCATCTATTTGCCATGAAGTGATAGGACCAGATGCCATGATCTTAGTTTTTGAATGTTTAATTTTAAGCCAGCTTTTTCACTCTCCTCTTTCACCTTCATCAAGAGGCTCTTTAGTTCCTCTTCCCTTTCTGCCATAAGGCTGGTGTTATCTGTGTATCTGAGGTTGTTGATATTTCTCCAGGAAATCTTGATTCCAGCTTGTGCTTCATTCAGCCTGGCATTTCTCATGATGTACGCTGCACATAAGTTAAATAAGCAGGGTCACAGTATACTGCCTTGATGTACTCCTTCCCAATTTTGAACCAGTCCATTGTTCCATGTCCGGTTCTAACTGTTGCTTCTTTACCTGCATACAGGTTTCACAGGAGGCAGGTAAGGTGGTCTGGTATTCCCATCTCTTTAAGAATTTCCCACAGTTTGTTGTGACACACACAGTCAAAGGCTTCAGCATAGTCAATGAAGCAGAAGTAGATGTTTTTCTGGAACTATCTTGCTTTTTTGATGATCCAACAGATGTTGGCAATTTGATCTCTGGTTCCCCTGCCTTTCCTAAATCCAGCTTGAACATCTGGAAGTTCATGGTTCATGTACTATTGAAGCCTCGCTTGTAGAATTTTGAGCATTACTTTTTGAACATTCTTTGGCATTGCCTTTCTTTGGGATTGGATTGAAAACTGACCTTTTCCAGTCCTGTGGCCACTGCTGAGTTTTTCAAATTTGCTGACATATTGAGTATAGCACTTTCACCTTATAAGTTACCTTAAAAAAAAAAAAGATTTGGAAGCTGTTCTCTCTGAAAATTCCAGGGTCTTATTGAGTTGGTTTACCAATATAAATTTATGATCGTGCATGTGTGCTCAGCCATGTACGACTCTTTGTGACCCCATAGACTATAGCCTGCCACTCTTCTCTGTCCATTGAATTCTCCAGGCAAGAATACTGGAGTGGGTTGCCATTCCCTTCTCCAGGGGATCTTCCAGACCCAAGGACTGAAATTTTGTGTCCTGTGTCTCCTGCATTGACAGGCAAATTCTTTTTTTTTTTCCACTTTATTTTTTAATTGAAGGATAATTGCTTTACAGAATTTTGTTGTTTTCTGTCAAACATCAACAAGAATCAGCCTTAGGTACTCCCTAGTACCTAAGACTACTCCTTAGTCCTCTTCCTCCCAAACTTCGCTCCTCAGCCTGCCTCCCATCTCCCTCCCCACCCACCCTTCTAGATTGTCACAAAGCCCCTGTTTGAGTTCCCTGAGTCATAGAGCAAGTTCCCGTTGGCTATCTCTTCTACATATGGTATTGTAAGTTTCCATGTTACTCTCTCTGTGCATCTCTCCCTCTCCCTCCTCCCCGCCCCCCATGTCCATAGGTCTGTTCTATAGGTCTGTTTCGCCACTGGTGCCCTGCAAATAAATTCATCAGTACCATCTTTCTAGAGTCCATATATATGCATCAGTATATGATATTTATATTTCTCTTTCTGACTTACTTCACTCTGTATAGTCGGTTCTAGGTTCATCTACCTTATTAGAACTGACTCAAATGAATTCCTTTTTATGGCTGAGTAATATCCCATTGTAAATATGGACCACAGTTTCTTTATCCATTCATTTGTCAATGGACATCTAGGTTGCTTCCAAGTCCTAGCTATTGTAATTAGTGCTGCAGTCAACATTGGGGTGCATGTGTCTTTTTCAGTTTTGGTTTCCTCAGAGTATATACCTAGGAGTTTTTTGCTGGGTCATATGGTGGTTTTATTCCTAGTTTTTTAAGGAATCTCTGTACCATCTTCTGCAGTAGCTGTATCAATTTACATTTCCACCAGCAATGCAAAAGTGTTCCCTTTTCTCCATACCCTCTCCCAGCATTCATTGTAGACTTTTTGATGATGGCCATTCTGATGGTGTGAGGTGATATCACACTGTAGTTTTGATTTGTATTTCTCTAATAATGAGTGATGTTGAGCATCTTTTCATGTGTTTGCTAGCTGTCTGTATGTCTTTTTTGGAGAAATGTTTGTTTAGGTCTTTTTTCCAATTTTTGATTGGGTTATTTGTTTTGTTTTGTTGTTGCTTTTTTTTTTTTTTTTTGGTATTGAGTTGTATGAGCTGCTTGTATATTTTGGAAATTAATTCTTTGTCAGCTGTTTCCTTTGCTATTATTTTCTCCCATTCTGCTTGTCTTTTCACCTTCTTGTGGTTTCCTTTGCTGTGCAAAAGCTTTTAAGTTTAATTAGGTTCTACTTGTTTATTTTTGTTTTTATTTCCATTATTCTAGGTGGTGGGTCATAGAAGATCTTGCTTTGATTTATGTCATCGAGTGTTCTGACTGTTTTCCTCTAAGAATTTTACAGTTTCTGGTCTTAGATTTTGGTCTTTAATCCATTTTGAGTTTATCTTTGTGTATGGCATTAGGAAGTGTTCTAATTTCATTCTTTTACATGTAGCTGTCCAGTTTTCCCAGCACCACTTATTGAAGAGGCTGTCTTTGCCCATTGTACATTCTTGCCTCTTTTGTCAAAAATAAGGTACCCATAGGTGCGTGGGTTTATCTCTGGGCTCTCTATCTTGTTCAGTAGGTCTATATTTCTGTTTTTGTGCCGGTGCCATACTGTCTTGATGACTGTAACTTTGTAGTAGAGTCTGAAGTCAGGAAGGTTGATTCCTCCAGCTCCATTCTTCTTTCTCAAGACTGCTTTGGCTTCGGGTCTTTTGTGTTTCCATATAAACTGTGATTTTTTTGTTCTAGTCTTTTGAAAAATTCCATTGGTAATTTGATAAGGATTGCATTGAATCTGTAGATTGCATTTGGTAGTATAGTCAGTTCCTACCCAGGAACATGAAATATCTCTCCATCTGTTTATGTCATCTTTGATTTCTTCCCTCAGTATCTTATAATTTTCTGTATACAGTTCTTTTGTCTCCTTAGGTAGGTTTATTCCTAGATATTTTATTCTTGAATAAATTGAATGAGATTGATTCCTTAATTTCTTTTTCTGATTTTTCATTGTTAGGGTATAGGAATGCAAGTGATTTCTGTGTATCGACCTTGTATCCTGTGACTTTGCTGAATTCAGTGATTAGCTGTAGTAATTTTCTGATAGCTTCTTTTGGGTTTTCTATGTATTTATCATGTCATCTGTGAACAGTGAGAGTTTTACTTCTTTTCTGATCTACATTCCTTTTATTACTTTTTCTTCTCCAACTGCTGTAGCTAGGACTTCCAAAACTATGTTGAATAATAGTGGTGAGAGTGGACACCCTTGTCTTGTTCCTGATCTTAGAGGGAATGCTTTTAGTTTTTCAGCATTGAGAATAATGTTTGCCTTGGGCTTATCATATATAGCCTTTACTGTGTTGAGGTAGGTTCCTTCTATGTTCATGTTTTGAAGTGTTTTTACCATAAGTGTGTGCTGAATTTTGTTGAAGGCTTTTTCTGCATCTATTCAGATAAACATGTGGTTTTTACCTTTCAATTTGTTAATATGGTGTATCATGCTGATTGATTTACATATATTGAAGAATCCTTGCGTCTCTGGAATAAACCTGACTTGATCATGGTATATGAGCTTTTTAATGTGTTGCTGAATTCTGTTTGCTAGAATTTTGTTGAGGATTTTTGCATCTATGTTCATCGGTGATATCAGCCTGTAATTTTCTTTTTGTGTGTTCTCTTTGCCTGCTTTTGGTATCAGGGTGACCGTGGCCTCATAGGACGAGTTTGGAAGTGTTCCTCCCTCTGCAATTTTTAGGAGGAGTTTCAGAAAAATAGGCATTAGCTCTTCTCTAAATGTTTGATAGAATTTCTCTGTGAAGCCCTCTGGCCCTGGGCTTTTGTTTTTGTTTTGGGGAGATTTTTTTTTTAAATTACAGTTTCTATTTCAGTGTTTGTAATTGGCTTGTTCATAATTTCTATTTCTTCCTGTTTCAGTCTTGGGAGGTTGAACTTTTCTAAGAATCTGTCCATTTCCTCTAGGTTGTCCATTTTATTAGCATATAGTTGCTCACAATATTCTCTTATGATCCTTTGTATTTCTGTGTTGTCTGTTGTAACCTCTCTTTTTTCATTTCTAACTTTGTTGATTTGATTTTTCTCCCTTTTTCTCATGATGAGTCTGGCTAGTGGTTTGTCAATTTTGTTTATCTTCTCAAAGAGCCAGCTTTTAGTTTCATTAATCTTTGCTAGTACTTCCTTCATTTCTTTTTCATTTATTTCTCCTCTGATCTTTATGATTTCTTTCCTTCTGGCAGATGAATTCTTTACCACCAGTGCCACCTGGAAAACCAAACTGTGACTTTAAAAAAATCCCTAAGAAAATAATCATGCTAAATTTCTTGTACTTCTCTGATAGCCCAGTAAAGACAAGCTAAACAGATAGTGTGAGCTTCAAATTTTCATTTGCTGCTTTCTGTTGCCCAAAGAAAGATCTCACAATGGCATACTGATTGAACTTTCGGGATATTCTAGCATAGCCCACACATTATAATAAACAGGGGTGCTTTTTAAAAATATTGGTGCCTGGACCCTTTTCTAAACTGACATATCAGAAATCTCTGAAAGTGGAGACTAAGCATATGCATCTACAAAAAGTTCTCCATGTGATTATGATGTACAAAGCAAGAAGCATTGATATAGAGTGATCTATTGATATTTGTGTGATAATTTCTCCAATACTTTCTTTCACAAAAGGCAACCATTATATTGGATATTAGTACTTCCTTTATAAGTATTTGTTGAAAAATTAGATTGAAGAGAGTAGGTGAATTGAAGTGAGGTCAAAGGGTGCTGTCTCGGGACTTCCCTGCTGGCCCAGTGGTTAAGACTCTGAGCTCCTAATGCAGGGGGCCCAGGTTCAATCCCTGGTCAGGGAACTAGATCCCACATGCTGCAACTAAGACCTGGTGCAGCCAAATAAATGAATAAATAAAAAAAAAAAAAAAAAAAAAAGGTGCTGTCTCCTCCCAGATCTGAATACCCATTTATTCTTTGACTCCTAATGGTTTCCATCCCCACCTCTCTTTGGAGGTATTATTTGGAAGGCTATCAGTGAACACCTGTGTTCAGTTCCCATTCTCAGTCCTTCTCTTACCTGTTCATGCTGCTGACTCTTTTCCCCCAATCACAGAAAAGAAAACCAGTCCACTATGGTAATTAACCTGTAAATGACTAGTTTATTTCATGGTCATAGGATCCAGAGCAAAGATAGATGAACCTTAAAAACAGGAAATGGGGCAGCGATTTTAGTATTACAAGGCTCATTGTGTAATTTATTAGAATTTTATAGTTTTAAATTTTTCTTTAGTAAAAGGAGAAACAGTTTCTATTCCAATGCCAAGAATAGTATTAATACTTGACATATAGTAGATACAAATATTTGCTTAATGTTATCATTTATTTATTTGTTTATGAATGAACATAATTTCATACCTAATCTTATACCTAATGGTATCTGAAGCATTTTTTTACTTACTAACAGCTCCTGTAAGCACCTGTTTTTGCAAATTTAGGACACAGACTAGTGAAATATCTATGAAAACTGTGATTGCCAGTTTATAACTTTGCACATAAAGTCCACAAATTTTGTGAAGCTGGATCTGTGGGCCATTCTTTGAGCTAGCAATGAGGAAGTATATATGTTTTGTTTCTTTTGTCTCAATAATACCTGCTATAGATTATTAGGGTCACAAAGTATTTTTTTAAATCTTCTTGTTTGGAGGCAGATCAATCATAACTCTAGCAATTTTTCTGCTTTCTATGTTTTCTACTGTATCCTCCCTTGGCTTCTATGACTCTACTTAAGTGATTCTTTCACTCTTAAATCTCTTCAGCCCTCTTCTGACTATTCTTTGAGGTTGAATCATGTGACCTATTTGCTCCTATTTTCTCTATGTACACTTCATCCCTGAGCAATTTCAGCTACTCATTTGGCTTTAACTGAGATGACTCCCAGTATGTATTCCTAGTTCACTCTTTCTCTGTCCTTGAAGCTTCAGACTTTTATTTCCTGCTAACTCTTAGCTCTTGTTTGTACCTCCAAAATTTCAGACTTAACATATTTAACAGTTACAATCCCCATTAGAAAAAGAATATACATATATTCTTTTTTAATATATTCTTTTAATATGTATATATATTTATATTATTATTATTATTATTAATAGAATATTGAGGCACTTCCCTGGGAGTCCAGTATTTAAGATTCCTTGCTTTCAATTCAGGGGTGAGGGTTTGATCCCTGGTCAGGGAACTAAGATCTGCATGCTGTGGAGTGCAGTCACATAAATACACATTAAAAATAAATAAGTAGGGCTTTCCTGGTGGCTCAGTGTAAAGAATCCACCTGCCAATGCAAGAGACATAGGTTCGATCCCTGATCAGGGAAGATACCACACGCCACGGAGCAACTAAGCCCATGTACCGCAACTATTGAGCGGTGCTCCAGAGCCCAGGAGCCGCACCTACCGAAGCACGTGCACCTTAGAGCTCTGCAACAAGCCACCGCAATGCGAAACCCACACGGGGCAACCAGGGAGTGGCGCCTGCTTGCCACAACTGGAGAGAAGTCTGAGCAGCAGTGAAGACCCAGCACAGCCAAAAATAGATAAATAAATAAAAGTATAAAATGAGTAAATAAATACAATCCATCCTTTGAAAAAACAGAACAGTGATATGGTGGTTTCATTCACAGTGGTTTATCACTAACTTCTCCCTGACTTTGCACATCTAGCCATTTGCCAGGCTGTCCTTTGCTTCCTGCACCATCTCCTTCTTCACTGCTATCTCTGTAGTGCAGGTCTTTATTTCCTCTTTCCTGTATTGATGCTGCTTACTCAAGCTGATAATCCTGGCTCTAGTTTCTTATTTTCCCTGTGCATAATATTTACAATATTTGGATTTGGATTTGTCTTCCTAAATCATAATTCTGGTTGTATCTGCTCTAAAAAAAAAAAATTAGTGACTTCCCATTGCATACAAATTAGGGCTTTCAAGATCCTCCCCTATTGATGACAGTGTTTTTTTAACCTTAGTTTTCATTTCCTCCATCTAGGAAAAAAATCTCTATTATTATGTGTTTCTCAAAAATATCTTGAGATTCCCACTCTGGGTCTTTTCTGCATCTGCTTTTAAAAACCTTTCAACAGGCCTCAAATTTCACCTTTTCTTCTAATGTTTCCTGTTGTGTCCCCAATAGATGTGATTGTCCCTTTCTTTTAATCTCTTTATTTAAAAGGCTATTGTCACATGAAATCTCTGCTATGTTGGTTGATATTCAAATAGAAATATTTTGCAAAGACTAATAAAAACATAGTGCTTACCACTCAGATATTTGATAATAAAGATAAAGATTAGTCAAATTGTTTTCTTATGATTCTTCTATACTAAGTATGACCCCTATAGGATATAATTATTTCTTATCTTTTAAAATGTTTTTAAGTTAAGTTTAAATAATTTATCATTATAGAGATATAAAAAGTCTTTAGAAGAAATCAAATCAGTGGTAACCCATGGCTAGAGTTTACTACCTTTCCATTTGGGTTGACAATTTTTTCTTTCTTTTTTTTTTTTTTCTTTCAGCTTTTTTAAGATGTCACTGTTATACAGATTCTACTGTTACTAATGAAAACTCTGCCCTTATTTTTGTAAATGTGCTGTGTCTTTCTTTCTCATTTCTGTTAACATTTTCTTTTTGATCTTTGCTTTACAGTCATTTGGTTGTGATGTATCTAGGTGTGTTTTCCTTTGTATTTCTTTTGCTTGGGGTTCATTGAGTTTCTTGGCTCAAAGGGTTAATAGCTTTCATAAATTTTAGAAAATATTTGGCTAATATCTCTTAAAATATTTATTTTTCTTTATTCTCTCTCCTTCTGGGCCCAGTTACATGCATGGTGAATCATGTAATATTGGCCTACAGATCTCTGACACGTAATTTTTTCATTTTTTTTTTCCTCTGTGCTTCAGTTTGGGAGTTTTCCATTCAGTTTTCTCAGAGTTTGCTGATTCTTTTTTCTTTCTAATCTTCTATAAAGTCATTTTCTATAAAGACTTCTATAAAGTCTTCTATAAAGTCCATTTCTGATATTTTATGGTACTATGTTGTATTAATATTGTTTGTTTCAATTCTAGACATTTTGACTTGGTTCTTTTATACACTTTAATTTCTCTGCTTGAAATATCCCAACAATTACTGTGTCTAACTTTTCCTTTAAACTTTTAACATACAGCTCTTCACAAGTTATTTTATATTTCTCATCTATTTTTCTAACATCAGGGCATCCATGAGTCTGCCTCTATTGATTGCTTCTTTTCTCAGTTAGGAATCATATTTTTCTGTTTCTTTGACTGTCTTTGTCAATATTTATTGCATACCAAACATCTTGTGTAGAAGAACAAAAGTAGATGAAGTTTTTGGTAGATACTGTTTGAGCTAAATACTATTTTTTATTGCGTTCTGTTTTTCCAGATAGGATATGAGAGCATATGTGATCACCTTATGTCAGAGAGATCTGACATAAAGATTGCTTAGAGATCTGACAGCTAGCATGAGAAGCTGATCATTCAAATTCAGCTATCTGTAGTGCTTGGCTGAAAATAGGTGAAGTTTTTATTACCTTCAGTTTATTTCTGATTTCCAAAGAGACTGTAGAGATCTCCTTTTGCCCTTCAACCCAACTCTAACTGCTCAGGCTACACTGAGTGGGTGGCCACGTTTAGGATTTGAGTTGAAGGAGTTTGAGTTGCAGCGTAAGTTCATTTCAGTTCACTTCTGGGTTCAAGTCCACCGGGGCCTGAAACCTAATAGGAATATAAGACTTCTATTTTCCAGCTCTGCACTCACCATCACTTTCACAGGAAACTTCCCATGGAGGAGATTTCAAGCTGAGAATTGACATCCATGGCTGTTCCAGATACTTGTATGTTATGCCAGGCCACACTGTTATTAAAAAACTTGGCTAGCTCTCTTCCTTTCAGCAGGCACTCTACTGAGCATAGGCTCATCCTCCTGCTGGAAGCTTTGGTCCCAGCTATGGAAGCAGCCTCTCCTCTGCATTCATTTATAAAGGACATCTCTTGACTGGAATGTAGCTCATTTGGATTTATCTATGTCCACCACTCACTCTTTGACAGCTTTAAAATGAAGTGTGAATTTTATTTTGTCTTTTGTTCTTATTGCTATAAAGGGAGTAGCAATATTTTAAGATATTGTTTATCCTATTAGGAAGTGAAAATGTCTGGCCAGTTCTTTTTACTTTCCATAATTGATATCATCTGTTAGATATTAACTTTTTTTTGGTAATTTCGTATTTTGTCAGGAAGGGAGTTGAATATTTTTATAGTGTGTTTCATCAATCTTCTGCTTGAATTGTTAATATTTCTTGTGTTCTATAATTTTGATTTCATATTTCTTGCAAAAATAGATTCACAACTGAGAATTATTTCTTTGAAAGATTTGAAATTACTCTTTTTATTCAATCGCTTTTCACTTTGAAAACTCCTTTGTTTGAAATTAATGTTGTCATCTGTGTTCATATTTTTTTGTTTATTGTATTTTTAAGAATACATCTGTTCAATGAATATTTCCTATGTTCCAAGCACTTTTCTGGTCACTGGAGATAAAGCAATGAGCAAAGTAGACCTGAGGCCTTTCTTTACAGAGCTTAGAATGTGAAGTAAACAACAACCAAAAAAATCATACAAATCAGAATCTAATCAGTTGTGCTAAATTCTGTGTGGAAAAAATACAGGATATCATAATAAAATCTAGTGTGGGACATAAACTGGGGTTTTAGATAAGTCTTCTATAAAGGATATATGTTTACATTGACACTTCTTTACTTATTCCTTTATTACTTCTAGGTAATTTTGTTTTAGGCATATTTCTTATAAACTGCATACATCTGAATTTAATTTTTTACTCCATTCTGAGAATCTTTTTTTAAAAAAACAAGGGGTTTGTTTCTATGTCTATCATATTATCTCTCTGAATTTTTACTATGTTTTTCTTTTTCTGAGTTTTACTATACATATTATATTTTGCTTTATTTGTTTACTTCAGTGAAGTGAAAGTTATCATGCTCCTTTGACAAAAGCATTCTTTAATCAATATATCTCTAATTAATAAAGGCAAAACTAAAACAGTATCTTCTAATTCCCCACTATGTAGGAAAATGAATTGAATAAGTGTTTACCTGCAGTTTGCTTGTTTTTGTTCATGTATTAAAGGATTTTAATAACATTATAAATAGTAAATTGTTGCATTTACAAAATGCATTATTTTCCCAAGCAACACTACTTATATTTATTCATATTAATGTAACTATATTTCTAATATTAATTTGAACATAGATTTTGTTTGGTAATCTAATCTTGTCTATCAAACCACCCCAAACTTGTTAGCTTAAAATAACAATTTGTTTATTTCTCAGTTGAAAATACATCTTTATATGTCATCACCCCAAAAAGTTCCCCTATGCATCTTCCAAGAGACACCCCTCTCCAGAGACAATTACTGTTCTAATTTTTCCACCAGGGATTAGTTTTATCTGTTTAGAATTTCATATAAATGAAACTATACAATATGTACTCTCTTGTATAAGGCTTCTTTCAACCAGCATAATGCACTTGAGATTTACTCATGTTGAATATGTAGGTTTTTCCTTTTAATTGCTAAATAGTATTCCATTGTGGGATTATACCACAGGATTTTTTTATCCATTCTCCTGTTGATCAATACATCAGTGCTTCCAGCTTGGGGCTATATGAATTATTGCCGTGAACATTTTTGTGTACATATTTTTTGTGACATATCCTTTTCTCTTGAGCTAATACATAGTATTAGAAGGACTGGTCAAAAGGTCAGTGTATATTTAGTTTTTCTGTTTGTTTTCTTTATTCTCAACAACTCCCTAAAGAGTATCTTTTTTTTAAAAAATTATTTAATTAATTTATTTATTTGGCTGTGCCGTGCAGTTTGTGGGATCTTAATTCCCTGACAGGGATGGAACCCAGGCTCTCAGAAGTGGAAGTAAGGAGTCCTAACCACTGGATTGCCAGGGAACTTCCACTGTGCATTTAGTTTTACAAGAAATTACAAGGTTCTTTTTCAGAGTAATTGTACTATTGTAGTTTCCTACTAAGTAACTATTAAAGTTTCAGCTGTTTCACAGTCTCACCAATATTTGGTGCTATCATTGTTTTTAATTTTAGCCTTTCTAGTAGGTCTGTAATAGTATTTTATTGTGGTTTTAATTTTCATTTCTGTGATGACTAATAATGTTATATATTTTTCCTGTACTTATTTACAATTTGTTTATCCTCTCTTATGAACACTCCAAATTTTTTACCACATTTAATTGGACTATTTGTCTTTCTATTATTGAGCAGTAGGAGTTCTTTATATGTCCTAAATACCAGTGTTTGATCAGATATATGCATTGTGAATATTTTCTCCAAATCTGTACCTTGCCTATTCATTTTCTGAAAAGTGTCTTTTAAAAAAAAGGTTTATTTATTTTATTTTTTTCCGGCTCTGGTGGGTCTTTGTTGATATACGTAGGCTTAGTCTAGTTGCGGCGAATGGGGTAGCAGTGCTACTCCACGTTGCAGCATTCAGGGGTCTCACTGTAGTGGCTTCTCATTGCAGAGCTTGGGCTCTAGGCACCCGGGCTTCAGTAGCTGCAGCGTGTAAACTCAGTATTTGTGTTCCACAGGCTTAGTTGTTCTGCAGCATATGGGATCACCCCAAACCAGGGATCAAACTGCATGGCAGGGCAGATTCTTAACCACTGGACCACCAGGGAAACACTGAAAGGCATCTTCCTTTGTCTGTGTGTCTGGTTCACTTCTGTGTGTCCAGTGACAGCACAAGACCTGGCACATGGTAGACAACCAAAAAATATTTGTTGAATGAATCCAGTAAAGTACAAGTAAAGATCACAATTAAAGTACAGTAAGAATCAATCAATCCTCAATAATCACTGCTAGTAGGATTTTTATGAAGTGCAATAGAATGATTAAAAGTGTGGGCTTTAAAATTAGACTGTTAGGATTTTCATTCTAAACACTTTCTGTGTATCTCTCAGCAAGTTACTTAACTTCTCTGTGCTTTGTTTTTCTCACTTCCAACCTTGTTGGATTTTGTAATGAAGAAAGGATATAATGCAAGTGAAATCTGTAGCACAGTGCTCATAAAAGATCAATAATAATTGTTACTTATGCTATAACATCCTCTCCTCATAGTGTTTTATTTGCAGTGATTCTGTCCCCCAAGGAAATGGCAACCCACTCCAGTACTTTTGCCTGGCGAATCCCATGGATGGAGGAGCCTGGTAGGCTACAGTCCATGGGGTTGCTAAGAGTTGGACACGACTTCACTTTCTTTTCACTTTCATGCACTGGAGAAGGAAATGGCAACCCACTCCAGTACTCTTGCCTGGAGAATCCCATGGATGGAGGAGCCTGGTAGGCTACAGTCCATGGGTCGCTAAGAGTTGGACACGACTTCACTTTCACTTTTCACTTTCATGCATTGGAGAAGGAAATAGCAACCCACTCCAGTGTTCTTGCCTGGAGAATCCCAGGGACAGAGGAGCCTGGCGGGCTGCCGTCAATGGGGCTGCACAGAGTCAGACACGACTGAAGCGACTTAGCAGCAGCAGCAGCTGCCCCCCAAGATGAAGGCTAATACTTCAAAAACAGCTGCCATTCAGTAGGTCACCTGATTAATTTTCTGGTTAGTGCAGAGCCTGGGTCTCTGAGTGAGAGCCCTGACAGCAGGGAGATGGGCAATGCTCCCCCAACCCCCATCCAGCTTCTTTCAGGCAGGGAATGCTTTATTTCAGGAGTGAAACATGGTTACGCTGCCAGGCGTTTTCCTCACTTCAGTTGCCTCTGCCTTGTAAATGGGGGAAATCCTTCCCCAGGAATCTAGCAGTGGGTTGTCAGTTTCAGTGATGATTTCTGGATATTCATTTAAGCATTTTGTGCAAAGCGGGAGACCCTACATGGAAAATCAGCCAGGTAACATTTTAAAAAATAAACTCTGTTTTTAGGACAGTTTTAGATTGGCTGAAAAATTGGAAAGATAGTACAGGGAATTTCTACATATGCTGCACTGAGTTTGCTCAGTTATCAGCATCTCATATCAATGTGGTATGTTTGTTATAGTTAATGAACTGGTATTGCTACATTACTATTAACTACAGTCCATATTATCTTCATATTTAGTTAGCCTTTACCTAATATCCTTTTTCTTTTCTAGGATCCCATTCAGAAAAACCTATTACATTTAGTTACCATGTCTCAGGCTCCTCTTGGGAAACACTTTTTCAGGCTTTCTTTTTTTGATGACTTTGATAGTTTTGATAAATACTGATCAGGTATTTTGTGAAAATGTCCCTATATTGTTATTGTAAGAGGTAAAGTGCTTTTCATCACATCATGTCAAGGTTACATACTTTGAAAATGTTAATGTGGACCTTGATCACTCGGCTGGGGTAGTGCTTGTCAGGTCTCTCCACTGTGGACTTTCTCTCCCCCCCACCTCTCCACACTGAAATCTGGGAAGCAAGTCACTATGCACAGTCACACCTAAGGAGTGGGGAGTTATGCTTGACCTCCTTGAGGAAGAAGTAGCTACATACATTATTTCAAATTGTTCCATACAGGATGTTTGTCTCATTTACCCACTTATTTATTCAATTATTTATTCATCTCAGTATGGACTCAAGGATATTTATTTTATACTTTGAGTTATAATATAATAATAAATAAACTACTGCTTTATTTATCAGATATCATTTTATACCAGAATCCAGTCATGTAACTTCTTAACGACAATGAAGAACTCATGGATATAAACAAGTGGTACTTTTCTGCAAAAACAGTCAACTGGGAAGTCTGTGGGCTTCTCCAGTAATCCTATCATCATTTAACTATTTCTGAAACACTTTAGAAAGGACAGAGGAAGAAGAGAACAAATTGCCAACATCCCCTGGATCATTGAAAAAGCAAGAGAATTCCAGAAAAACATCTATTTCTGCTTTAATGACTATGCCAAAGCCTTTGACTGCATGGATCACAATAAACTGTGGAAAATTATTAAAGAGATGGGAATACCAGACCATCTGACCTGCCTCTTGAGAAACCTGTATGCAGGTCAAGAAGCAACAGTTAGAACTGGACATGGAACAACAGACTAGTTACAAATAGGAAAAGGAGTATGTCAAGGCTGTATATTGTCACCCTGCTTATTTACTTTATATGCAGAATACATCATGAGAAACACTGGGCTGGAAGAAGCACAAGCTGGAATCAAGATTGCTGGGAGAAATATCAATAACCTCAGATATGCAGATGACTCCACCCTTATGGCAGAAAGTGAAGAGGAACTAAAGAGCCTCTTGATGAAAGTGAAAGAGGAAAGTGAAAAAGTTGGCTTAAAGCTCAACATTCAGAAATCTAAGATCATGGCATCAGGTCCCGTCACTTCATGGCAAATAGATGGGGAAACAGTGGCTGACTTTATTTTTCTGGGCTCCAAAATCACTGCAGATGGTGATTGCAGCCATGAAATTAAAAGACACTTACTCCTTGGAAGGAAAGTTATGACCAACCTAGACAGCATATTAAAAAGCAGAGACAACACTTTGTCAACAAAGGTCCGTCTAGTCAAGGCTATGGTTTTTCCAGTAGTCATGTATGGATGTGAGAGTTGGACTATAAAGAAAGCTTAGCACTGAAGAATTGATTTTCTGAACTATGGTGTTGGAGAAGACTCTTGAGAGTCCCTTGGGCTACAAGGAGATTCAACCAGTCCAACCATCTCCTTTAGGAGATCAGTTCTGCATGTTCATTGGAAGGACTGATGTTGAAGCTGAAACTCCAATACCTTGGCCACCTGATGCAAAGAGCTGACTCATTTGAAAAGACCCTGATGCTGGGAAAGATTGAAGGCAGAAAGAGAAGGGGACTACAGAAAAGGATGAGATGGCTGGATGGTATCACCAACTCGATGGGCATGAGTTTGAGTGAACTCCGGGAGTTGGTGATAGACAGGGAGGCCTGGTGTGCTGTGGTTCATGGGGTCGCAAAGAGTTAGACACGACTGAGTGACTGAACTGAACTGAAACACTTTAATGGAAACAGTGAGGTTTGCAAGAAGTAATTATTATTATAATGAGTGGATTACCTGTTATGTGCCAAGAACTCACTTAACCCTGAGGTATATACATCCAAACCTCATACAGTACATACTTTTTAATGTCTCACCAAAGCAACACGGCCTAGACAACACGTAAATTTCTTAAGCCATGGTACAATACTTCAAGTAATTTCAGTGTAGTAGAGGAGAGAGACAGGTGACAGAGTCGTTGTCATACAGGGTGATGAGTTCTAGCAGAGGTTTAAAAGCTTGAAGGGAGTATATCTAAGGCAGAGAGTTCAGCTGTTGCTGCTTTGCAGAGAAGGTAACTTCTGAGTGACAGGTGTCAAGGAGCTCTACAGTTTTGAAAGACAGGAGCACTCCAGGCAGAAGGAGGCCTGTGGCAGAAGCAGGGAGGGCTGAGGTGATGCTGTGCAGGCTGTCTCAGTTCACCCCTGGACAGAGGCAGGGCCTGAGGCTGCAGAAGTAGCAGGGACCGGATCACCAAGATGCCTGTGTTGCTGGAAGGAACTGGAACTTGGTTGTGAAGGCTGTGGAGAGTCGCTGGAGGAGTTTCAGCAAGAGAGAAACATGATCAGCTTGACGTTTCACAGGGATTATTCTGGCATATCATTCTGGCATCTACAAGAGAAAATTCATCTCAGTACTTCATAGTCATCATACTTTGTTTTTTTAATGGAAAGTTGACCATGTTTTCATTTTATTTTCTGTTCAGTGATATTTGGTGGTTTTCCAAAATCAAATCCATGTCCAAATGATTTGCCATCTCTGTTGTCTCAGGAACGTGCTTTGGAATCCTGGACAAGAGTTCCCAGACAGCAGGATGTTTGCATAGTCCCCATGCATGGTAACTTGTTCTGGCTTATTTGCTTAAACATTTTTTCTTTCATTAATTTACATTCTTACTCTTTCTCCTCCTTTTGTTGTTATTCTTTGGTACTTTTTATAATGCCAAATGTCAGGCACTCTATTAAGTTATATGTGCATTTCATTTAGCCTTCACCAAATACTCATCTCATTTAACCTTCAGCAAAGCAGTATGAAGGAGACAGTATCATTGTGTGCATGCACAGTCGTGTCCGACTTTTTGTGACCCTATGGACTATAGCAAGCCAGACTCCTCTGTCCATGGAATTTTCCAGGCAAGAATACTAGAGTGGAAATTGCCATTTCCTCCTCCAAGGAATCTTTCCCACCCAGGGATCGAACCTGAATCTCCTGCATTGGCAGGTAGATTCTTTACCACTGTGTCATCAGGGAAGCTGAGACAATTTGGCATTACTATTTGGCAAATGAGCAAACTGGGGTTCAGGAAGATTTAGAATCTTGCCGAGAGAGGTTTTATGGCTTGCTTTGCACCACTGGAAGTGGAGCCAGGGTTCAAGCTCAAGTCTGTTTCAAGGGGCCACACTGTGCAGACTGTGCCTCCAGCTGTCCTTCAGGGGCTGTCCCGTCAACTGCAGGACTGCGTTTACCACTGGAGCTTTTGACCTGCCTGGAGCTTTTGATGGGGGTGGGAAGAGAGTCAGAGTCAAGGGCCTCTTCACGGGTTAAGGGACAAATAATGAAGAAGAGCCAGTTGATCTACAAGCTCAAGTTGAATAAAGCACCTTGGAAATGAATTGTCCTCCTCCTCTTTTGCTTCACTGAAAGTTACGACTTTTATTGGTCAGTAGGGAAACTGTTCCTTTCTGTCCTACAGCGCAGATTCTAGGAGTGATAGCCTGGGTCTACGCTGAGCACCAAACACCGTCTTTAATTCCGTCTCGACAGAAGCAGATGCTGAGCCGGGTCAGTTGGCACGGGTTACTCCTCAGTGGGAGAACTGCGTTCTGCAGAGGGGCAGCCCCGCCCTAGGGCCTGCTTCTCTAGTGACATGCTGGCCTGTGAACCCAAGCTGAGTAAGAAACTGACCTTCACTCAGGATCTGACTCAGGATCTGGGTGCTGAGTGTCTTGGTAGTGCTGTAGTCCAGGGAGCAGAAAGGGGCTGCCGCTTTCAAAAGGTGGTAAATCACACCCAGAAATCACCCCCTGGCCCCAAGCCCACAAAGCCTCCCTCCTCTCCACAACCCACCAGCTCCCTGCACTGTGCTCAATGTGTACACGTGTGACCCTCCCAGCCCACATGGTCCAGCCCCTGTCCACAGCCCGGCAAATAGCCCCCACCCGGAGCTGTACTCAGAGGACGCCACATCTGGGGAAGAAGCCCATGCAGGTCCTGGCAGTGGGCTGGGGCCTGTGGGGTGCCTGGGGGACATTCTGGAATGCCTGGAGTTTAGTCTGGGTGATGCCAAGTATCTCCTACATAGTCTGAGTGGACCTGTCCTCTGGACCCCAGGGACTTTCCTCCCCAGGAGGGTGGACCACAGCCCAGGAGCACCAGAGCTGAGCCCTTCACTGCATAGGTCAGACTTGGACGGCCAGGGTCTCCAGCAAGACTGTTGTATAAGCGTCACAAAGAGGAAGACAGAGCCTGAGCACTCCCCTGGTTCTGGTTCTTTTTTCCAGATTCCACAGACCTTGATCCCCACTTCTACTGTCCTGGTCCAGCTGCTGTTCTCTCTCTCCCATCCACTCTTGTCTACCTCCAATCCGTCCTGTATAGCAACTGGGATCATGTTCTACATGTAATGAAAATCTGCTTTTCTTAGTTTAGGAATAGGCAAAACTACATAATATACCGAGGGAAAAAACGCCTTGAAAGTAGGGGTGGTGGTCACATCTGGAGTGGAATATAATTGCAGAAGAGTGCATAAAGGGCTGCCCAGGTCACAGTCAATCTCTTACCCCAAACTCCTCCGTGTCTTCCCACTGAGGACAATAAAAATCCTTTATTAACTTGGAAAGCTCTGGATGGCCTGGCCTCTACCCAGCCCTCCCTCCTCACCTCAGGTCTCCCCTGCCTCACCCACATTGCCCTCCAGGCAACTTCACCTTCCACCCAAAATACCTTCCCTCTGCCTCTTGCCCTGGCTAGCTCCATTCTATTTTCTGGGTTTGGCTTAAAGTACCATCTCAGAGGAGCCCATAACCCACTTTCCTGCCACCTTCCCGCACTCTGCCCACCCCCCGTTGTCTCTCTCAGCATTTTGCTAGTTGACTTTATAGACATTATTTCAGTGCACATGTTTGCCTGTTTAGTGTATATCTCTACTGCTCAAGCAGAAGTTCCATTAAGACAGGGACCATGTGCAGAGTGCTTGGTGCAAATCAGCTCCTCAGTAGATATTTTTTTTTAATTTATCTTATTGAAACATAGTTGATTTACAATGTTGTGTTCATTTCTGCTGCACGGCAGTGATCCAGTTATACACACACATATGTATTCTTCTTTATATTCTTTTCCATTATGGTTTATTACAGGATATTGAATATAGCTCCTTGTGTTATACAGTAGGACCTTTTTGTTTATCCATTCTATATACAACAGTTTACATCTGCTAATCCCAAACCCTGAATCCATCCTTCCCACACCCTCCTTCCCCCTTGGAAGCCACAAGTCTGTTCTTTGTGTGTGTGTATCTGCTCCTGTTTTTGTAGATACGTTCCATTTGGTTCATATTTTAGATTCCACACATTAAGTGATATGGTATTTTTCTTTCTCTTTCTGACTTACTTCAGTTAGTATTCATATGATAATAGCATCATTTCATTCTTTTTTATAACTGAGTATTCCACTGTATATATATACCACATCTTCTTTTTCCACTTACCTGCTTATGGACATTTAGTTTGTTTCCATGTCTTGGCTATTGTGAATAGTGCTATTAAAAGTGTAAGATGCATGTATCTTTTGAATTATTGGTTTTTTTCTGGATATATGCCCAGGAGTGAGATTGCTGGATTATATAGCAACTCTTTTTTGTGGGTTTTTGAAGGAAACTCCATACTGTTTTCCACAGTGGCTGCAACAATTTATATTCCCATCAGTAGTGTCAGATGGTTCCCTGTTCTCCACACCCTCTCCAGTGTTTATTATTTATAGACTTTTTTATTATGATGGCCAATATGACTGGTGTGAAGGGATGCCTCATGGTGGTTTTGATTTATATTTCTCAACTAATTAGTGATGTACTCTGCATAGAACTTAAATAAGCAGGGTGACAATATACAGTCTTGACGTACTCCTTTCCTGATTTGGAACCAGTCTGTTGTTCCATGTCCAGTTCTAACTGTTGCTTCCTGACCTGCATACAGATTTCTCAAGAGGCAGGTCAGGTGGTCTGGAGTTCCCATCTCTCAGAATTTTCCACAGTTTATTGTGATCCACACAGTCAAAGGCTTTGCCATACTCAATAAAGCAGAAATAGATGTTTTTCTGGAACTCTCTTGCTTTTTCGATGATCCAGCGGATGTTGGCAATTTGATCTCTGGTTCCTCTGCCTTTCCTAAAACCAGCTTGAACATCTGGAACTTCACGGTTCACGTATTGCTGAAGCCTGTCTTGGAGAATTTTGAGCATTACTTTACTAGCGTGTGAGATGAGTACAATTATGCAGTAATCTGAGCATTCTTTGGCATTGTCTTTCTTTGGGATTGGAGTGAAAACTGACCTTTTCCAGTCCTGTGGCCACTGCTGAGTTTTACAAATTTGCTAACATATTGAGTGCAGCACTTTCACAGCATCATCTTTTAGGATTTAAAATAGCTCAACTGGAATTCCATCACCTCCGCTAGCTTTGTTCATAGTGATGCTTCCTAAGGTCCACTTGATTTCACATTCCAGGATGTCTGGCTCTAGGTGAGTGGTCACAGCATCTGATTCCAAATCAGGAAAGGAGTATGTCAAGGCTGTATATTGTCACCCTGCTTATTTAGCTTCTATGCAGAGTACATCATGAGAAACACTGCGCTGGGTGAAGCACGAGCTGGAATCAAAATTGCTGGGAGAAATATCAATAACCTCAGATATGCAGATGACACCACCCTTATGGCAGAAAGTGAAGAGGAACTAAAGGGCCTCTTGATGAAAGTGAAAGACGAGAGTAAAAAGTTTGGCTTAAAGCTCAACATTCAGAAAACTAAGATTATGGCATCCGGGCCCATCACTTCATGGCAAATAGATGGGGAAACAGTGGAAACAGTGGCTGACTTTATTTTGGGGGGCGCTTCAAAATCGCTGCAGATGGTGACTGCAGCCATGAAATTAAAAGACACTTTCTCCTTGGAAGGAAAGTTATGACCAACCTAGATAGCATATTAAAAAGCAGAGACATTACTTTGCCAACAAAGGTCCATCTCATCAAGGCTATGGTTTTTCCAGTAGTCATGTATGGATGTGAGAGTTGGACTGTAAAGAAAGCTGAGCACCGAAAAATTGATGCTTTTAAACTGGGGTGTTGGAGAAGATTCTTGAGAGTCCCTTGGACTTCAAGGAGATTCAACCAGTCCATCCTAGGGGAGATCAGTCCTGGGTGTTCATTGGAAGGATTGATTTTGAAACTGAAACTCCAATCCTTTGGCCACCTCATGCAAAGAGATGACTCATTGGAAAAGACCCTGATGCTGGGAAAGATTGAGGGCAGGAGGAGAAGGGGACAGCAGAGGATGAGATGGTTGGATGGCATCACCGACTGAATGGACATGAGTTTGAGTAAACTCTGGGAGTTGGTGATGGACAGGGAGGCCTGGCGTGCTGCAGTTCATCGGGTCGCCAAGAGTCGGATACAACTGAGCAACTGAATTGAACTGAACTGAACTAATTAGTGATGATGAGCTTGTTTTCAAGTGCATTTTGGCCATCTGTATGTCTTCCTTAGAGAAATGTCTACTTAGGTCTTCTGCCCATTTTTTTGATTGAGTTATTTGGGTTTTTTGTTATTGAGTTGTATGAGCTGTTTGTATATTTTGAAAATTAAGCCCTGTCAGTCACATCATTTGCAAATATTTTCTTCCAGTCTTTTCATTTTGTTTACGGTTTTCTTTGCTGTGCAAAAGCTTATAACTTTGATTAGGTCAAACATTTGTTTATTTTTGTTTTTATTTCTATTGCTTTGGGAGACTGATCTAAGAAAATGTTGGTAACATTTATGCCAGAGAATGTTTTGCAAGTCCTTAATAGATACTTCTTGATTGAATGGCTCATGATTTAGATACTCAACTGCTTGTATACTATTTCCTGACTTACTCCCTCAGAGCTAATCTTATCTCTGTATCCACCAACCTTGCCCAGACAGCTTGAAAACTGCCCTTTTTCACTCTTACTTTTGGACTTCTCTTTCCTCCATGGCAACTGTTTGCCCTTGTGGCCCCAGTCAGTTTGACAGTGGCCCAAACTAGGCCTTGTCCCTTCTTACCTCTTTTACTCCAGGGGCAGCTTCAAGCAAAACCACACTGCTTCCAACGTAAAGTTCTCTATGGTGTTCCTGCAGAGTCAATGCAAATAATCAAGGTATTTCTTCTCAGATCATCAACCATGGTAGTCTTGTTGATTATGCAAAAACCATGAGGGGAGAGGTACAGAAAATAAATATGTATTCAATAACAAGCTACTTTGAAATATGGCATTAAGTGAAATCAGATCTGGCATTAAAAAACATCAGTTCCAAATATTTAAATTATAGATTTGAAAAAGCATTGACACATATTATAGTTGTTTTAGAAACAGAAATAACCAATCCAAGTTGTTCAATTAGTCCAAAAGAAGGCTATGTTCTCTTCTTTTGCTATTAACAAGTAAGAAAACAAGTAAGCAATGAGTTCATTAGAAAAGCACTTGTGAAATATTAATACTGTTAATCACCTACATGATTAAAAAAACAGCCTCACTTTCACACATAATGTGGGGAGTCATGCAATTGTGAGAAAGGAACATTTATTTTGAAACAGTTGTAAATTATAGTGTAATATGCATATGTATAGAACTATATTAAATTACAGTAAGAATTAATCCAAAAAAGAGTTCTGAATTTAAGTGTTAATGGCTGAGATCTTTTATGAGAAACAACTAAAAACTTTTTAAAAATTAGAATTATTGCCACATGCAACTTTTTGGAAAGAAATAGACTATTTCTTTCACCCTAACGACATTGAAGTGATTGAAATCGGTAGCTAAGCAGTTCCTAAAAGCTATGGAACTGAATTAACCCAATAATAACCTTTCGTTATAATAATTTTCTTCTATGGGTATCACAATGTATTTAGTCAAATCAGCAATGTTTAATGACCATATGCTACATGTACTATAATATGTTAAATATAAAGAGTGTAATAAGGTTATACCATAATCCCACTTATTTGAAGATCCTGTGTATCACACATAACTCTTTGAAATACAGAAGAGAATCAGGAAAGAAGCAAAAATTAAAAAGCACTGTAAAATTCATATGCTGTGGTTCATATATTGGATTCATTTGCCCTGATTTCAAAAACAATTCTAATTCTACTTGCGGTTTGACTGACTGAACCATTGTGGTAGTCTTTAGAGCCCATCACCTGCCGAGCCTTCTGGAGGGCTATACCTTCCACTCCCCTGAAGTTAGATAGAGCCATGGGACTTTGTCCAGCTAGTGAAATGTGAGTGGGAAATGCAGGTATTCCCTGCTTTTTACTGATAGGTAAACTGAGACTCAGCGAGTTTAGATAATTAAGGGCTAGTGGACCAGGATTATGAGCCCAGGCCATCTAAGTCCAGCGTCCCTGTGTTCAACCAACAAGCTATGCTGCTTCCCAATGCTGGTGTACTAAGTGACCACAAATTAGGAAGATGAAACTACTAAATGGAAGAAAATGACCTGCTGTAAGAATGCTATAGATAATTCATAAAGCAATTAATCTACATAAGCAAAATCAAGTACTACTACTGACCCCAATAGACAGGGAGAAAATGAAGTCATTCTCTAAACCAGTGCCATACGGGGGATAAATTCTGATTTCTGGGCCCAGAAATGTCAAAGAGTTGACTCACATGATGACATAATTTTAAGCAAGATCTTTACCAAATTGCTTGCATAAGCCCAAGTGTTCTAAATAAATCCAACAAAACTAATTTCACGGCGTTTTTATCTCCATTGTCAATGGAATTCAGAAGTATAAAGAAATACAGTCTGAAAACCAACTAGCAAAATAAAACTAAAGAAACATTTCTAAGCATCTTAAAGCTATTCAAATCACACTGGGATTTGGGAGAAGACCCAAACCACTTTATTTCTTTCATTTCTGCTCACTCCTCCCCTCTAATCTAGACATTTTAAACCTAGAATCCATCGATGGGAATCAGAACAGTGGTTCTCACAGTGTAGTTCCCAGACAAGCAGCATCAACCTCACCTGGGAACTTGTTAGAAGTGCAGCTTTTAAGGTCCCACCTTAGCTGCACTGAACCAGGAATTCTGGAGGCAGACATCTCTGTTCTGATGCATGTTAACGTTTGTGACCCACTGAGCTAATGAATGAGAATTTCTGAAGTGTAAGAATGTAGGCGAAAAATTATCTAACTTTGGCATTAGGATTCCATGGGAAGATTCTTGACAAGCCCTCCCAGGATAGTAAATATACGAGGGAATAAATTTTGACTGCCTCCAACAACCAGAGGGTTTGGAAAACCGTTCTCAATGATAAAGGAATAGAATGTTATTATTTTACATTTGAAATGGAGAAATAGGGGAGAAAAGGTGAAAAGGAAGGTTATATTGGAGAGAGCTCCTGCTGTTGCTGTTCAGTCGCTAAGTCATGTCAGACTCTGTAATCCCGTGGACTGCAGCACGCCACACTTCCCGGTCCTTCACCATCTCCCTGAGTTTGCTGAAACTCATGTCCATTGAGTCAGTGATGCAGTCTAACCATGTCATCTTCTGCCACCCCCTCCTCCTCCTGCCCTCAATCTTTTCTAGCATCAGGGTCTTTCCAAATGAGTCAGCTCTTTGCATTATGTGGCCAAAATGTTGGAGCTTCAGCTTCAACATCAGTCCTTCCAATGAATATTCAGGGTTGATTTCCTTTAGGGTTGACTTATTTGATCTCCTTGCTGTTCTAGGGACTCTCAAGAGTCTTCTCTAGCACCACAGTTCAAAAGCATCAATTCTTCAGTGCTCAGCCTTCTTGATGGTCCAACTCTTACATCCATACACAACTATATGGACCTCTGTCGGCAGTGACATCTCTACTTTTGTAATGTGCTGTATAACTTTGTCATAGCTTTTCTGCCAAGGAGCAAGTGTCTTTTAATTTTGTGGCTGCAATCACTGTCCACAGTGATTTTGGAGCTCAAGAAAAAAATATGCTACTGTTTCTGCTTTTTACCCATCTATTTGCCATAAAGTGATGGGACCGGATGCCATGTAGTGTTTTGAATGTTCAGTTTTAAGCCAGCTTTTTCACTGTCCTCTTTCACCCTCATCAAGAGGCTCTTTAGTTACTCTTCACTTTCTGCCATTGTGGTATCATCTGCATATCTGAGATTATAGATATTTCTCCCAGCAGTCTTGATTCCAGCTTGTGATTCATCCAGCTGGGTACTTCGCATGATGTACTCTGCATACAACTCCTGCTGAGCTCTTCCTTGAAAATGAAGTGAAAGTGTTAGTTGCTCAGTCATGTCCAACTCTTTGGGACTCCATGGACTGTAGCCTACCAGGCTCCTCTGTCCATGGGATTCTCCAGGCAAGAATACT
The DNA here is from genome assembly GCF_910594005.1 of Cervus elaphus. NCBI lineage: Eukaryota > Metazoa > Chordata > Mammalia > Artiodactyla > Cervidae > Cervus > Cervus elaphus. Next base: position 22,633,680 of record NC_057847.1, read on the forward strand.
GGAGTGGGAAGATCCAAGGGATCTTCCTGACCCAGGGATTGAACCCAGGTCTCCTGCATTGCAGGCAGATTCTTTACCATCTGAGTCACCTTAAGCCTCAACAAAGCACTGTATGAAGCACAGTGCTTCATATAACTACCAGCATTCAGATAAAACTGAGGCCTCCAATTTCCTCATAGCTCAATCGGGAAAGAATCTGCCTGCAATGCAGGAGACCCAGGTTTGATTCCTGGGTCAGGAAGATCCTCTGGAGAAGGAAATGGCAACCCACTGCAGTATTCTTGCCTGGAGAATCCTACGGACAGAGGAGCCTGGCAGGCTACAGTCCATGGGATCACAAGAGTCAGACACAACTTGGTGACAAAACCACCACCAATAAAATCTATTTGCCAGGATAGGAAAAAGAAGACCAAAATATCTATCACAATGATTTACACATAGTAGGCACACAATACATATATGCTGATGCGAACTACGAGTGTGACCCTTCTTTCCTGCAGATAGTAGTTAAAAGGCAGCTGAACTGACGTCATTATGACAATTGACTGTTTTGTTTATTACCCTAGATTCTGCAGGAATCTTTTATTCTGCTTTAAATTCCAAAAGATTTCGTCTTTTTTAGAATATTAAAAATATGTTTTATGACAGATATAGTCCAAAGGCTGTGATAACGGGTCACTCAGCAGACACAGTTATTTGAAGTTATCTTTCTGAACATTTTATTCCATTAAACAGCAGACACTTTCTTAAATATTTAATAGTAGAACCTGATGATTTCTCAGTTTCCCTGAATTCGTTCAGTTGCAGGGTATTTGAAGCCTATCATCCTCTTGTTAAGAAATTCTAGAGAATGGCTCTTTACTCAGCTAGCCCTTCTATCAAGTCACCCCAAGTAAATTGGCTTTTCATTCCTTGTGGTTTGCCACCTTTGGCAGAGGCCTGCTGCTGATCACAAAGTTTCTTTACTTCTTCCGAGCTCATCAGTATAAAGTATTTGCGATTTTCCTGCAGGCCACCTTCACTCTGATACCAGTTTTTTTCAAATGCCACCAAGTGCCGCCTTGCCTCCTGAACTGTAAACACATGAGTAAATATTCAGGCCTCCCGAGACAGCCCATCTGGGTCCTCAGCAAGGTCTGCGTTCCTGCTCCCTGTGAAGTGGTTCTTTATGTTTGTATTTCTGGCAGCCAGCATTTGCAATGGTTCATTTCTCATTCCAGGAGCAAATGGCTTCCTAGATCCGCAATAAATTAACATTCAGTACTCTCTTGTCAGAGATTTGCCCTCCGCTACTTAGGGGCAGTTCCTGGGATTGCAAGGCAAGCATTTGGCTCTGGTCTTGAACCGCATATGGCAGAGGGCAAGGCTTGCTACAGTGGTCCTATTGCATAGCTCTGCTCATTGTTTTTCTTTTGAAATATAGTTAACTGTCTTTTCCTGCTGTGGAAACACGACACAAAAACATGGCTTCTTTAGTCTGTTGTGCATGGGTCTAACAGTAGCTTTCTTTTACATTTTCTTGCCGCTGTTTCTTTGTTTTGCTAGGAGCAAGTTCAATCCAAAAGATAATTAAAGTTGGTAGGGTTTTGCAAATAGTGATTTATTTTTGGAACTATAGAGATTTCTTCAGTCAGAGCTCACCAATGAAACTGAGTCACTAGATTTTACTTTAAAATATTTTCAAAATTAATACAGCTACAAAAGATAAAGCTATCAGGAATAGACATTTTCTTGTGAAAGTTTAATGTTTGTTAAGTGCTCTGTGGGTCAGCTCTTTACTTTTGTAAGTAAACTTTATACAAATTCGATTTAGCTGTCAAAAAAATCTTGTGAGTGTGTATGTAATGGCTAAACTCTCATAAACTAACAATGTTCTTCATAGAGAAAGTGTACATATAAGATTTGCAAATGCTTCTTTCTTCAAAACCATTACAGTACATTCATTTAAACCTTTTTTATTCTATCAAATATATTATTACTCAGAAATAAATAGTATCTCTAGCTCCTTGGTATGAAATAAATAGCTTAAGGGATTCTTTTAAAGTTAATGTGCTCTAGAAACATGGAGGAAACCTTAACTTATCCAAAAGGGTTTAACAACAATAGTAGCTTAAAAAATAAATTCTTTAACTTGTTTTTTAATTCTCTACCACAGAAACTTGCATGATTTTTAGTCATCAGCTGTGCCATATGGTCACACCTGCATGTGCACACACACACACACACACACACACACACACACAATGATTGTCTTTGGAATATTGGTTATGCTACAAGTAATCAGGAATTACTTTGATCTGATTATAGTTCTTTCAATGGCATCCATAGGTTAGTCTCAGATCTTAGATTAGTGAGGTTATTTGATTTTGCTGAAAATACTCTAGACTTGAGATATTTGCTAGGTTTGCCAGATAAAATACTGGGAAGAAAAAGTCACTGGGAGGGGTTGAGTGAGGAATATGAAAAAATTTTGGAATGTGGCTTAAAGTTTTCCATATTTGTTTCCAGACTTTTTAATTTCAAGAGAGGAGAAGTAAGGTTACTGGGTAAAAACAGAAAGACAACCAGTTAAATTTGAACTTTAGATCAACAACAAATAATATTCTCAGTATAACTATGTCTCAAATAGTGCAGATATTAGTGATTTATCTGAAATTCAAATTCAACGGGGTCTCCTGTATTTTTATTTCTTAAAACTGGCAACCCTACCTACACTGTTTAGTTTATGCTCTAAGACATATCATGATTTTGTTGAGGAAAAGACATAAATTAAGGCCACTCAAATACAAGCAGAGAAGCATATGAGAAATAGATTCTTTTCTTTTAAGATTATTTTCTATTGCATGATTCATTAAATATTTGCTGAGTGCCAACTAAGTATCAGGCATTCTTCTAGGGACAGGGTATCCATTGGCAACCAAAACCAGATCTGATCCTTGCCTTCATGGTGCTTGCAGTCTAGAGGGGGAGGCAGGTGACAGACAAGCTAACACATAACTCCAACTGTGATAAGTGGTGTGAAGAAAACAGCCTATGAATACAGAGTAATGGTGAGTGAGGTGGTTTCTCAAGGCACTGATTGAAGACCTTATTGAAGAGGTAACATTTAACCTAATTTCAGAAGGATGAAAATATCAACCAGGAGATAAGGGCAAGTAAGGCTGTAAGATGGAAAAGAGCTTGGTATATAGAAAACTCAAAAGGAGGCGAGCATGTCCAGAGAATATATAGAAGAGAGTGCAGTGCATGCAGTGTGATTTGAGAGGGCGCCAGGGGCCACATCGCAAGGACCTGTCAGGTCACTGTCTGGGAATTGGATGTTATTCTAAATGTAACTGGAGTCACTGATGACTGATGAGTTTTCAGCTGGAGGATAGCAAGATCGGATTTATATTTCTTAGGTATCACTCTGGCTGATGTATGCCAAAGAGAACAGAAGGGGTCAGGGTAGAAAGATTATTGTCAGGGCCCAGGTAGGAGAGGATGGCGAACTGGACCTGGGTAGTGGTGGTGAAACTGGAAAGAGTCAGGATACAGGAGTGGAAGTGACATATTGTTCTGCTGGATTCAGTGTGAGGGAAAGAGGGAGGGAAAAAAAAATCAAGGATCACCCTCAGGTTTTTCTACTTTAAATAATTGATTGGATGAAGTTTCATCATGTTGCTGGGAAGACTGGAAGAAAAAGAGATTGGTGACATCCATTTCCCCTGGCTCCTGTAGCAAGTTAGCACAAACTTTGTGGGTTAAAACAACAGACAGAACTTTATTATCTTGAAGTTGTGGAGGTCAGAAGTCTGAAACGGCTCTCCTTGAGCTAACATCAAAGTGTGAGTAGGATGTGTTTCTCCTAGGGGAGGCTCTGGGGGACAGTCTGTTTCCTTGCCTTTTCTAGTTTCTAGAGGCTTCCTGCATTTGTGGGCTCATGTCTCCCTTCCGTCTTTAGAGTTAGCAATGGAGCATTGATATTTCTCATGTCACATCACTGGTTCTGACTCTCCTGCTTTCTCCTTTGACTCCTGTGACTACATTATGTTCACCTAGATAATCCAGGATCATCTTCCTATCTACAGGTTAGCTGATAAGCATCCTTAAATCCACTGGCACATAAATTCCCCCTTGCCATGTAACATAAATATGTGCACGTTTCAGGGACTGGGATGTGGACATCATGAGGGGACGAGGAGCATCATTCTGTCTACTACGATGGGAAAATCAGGGGACATGTTTAGGTGTGTTAAGTTTGAGATGCTACCGAGTCAACCAAGTTGGAAGTTAGTGACGTAAACAGCAGGATATGTGAGTTTGAAGCTCAAGGAGAGATTAGGGCTAAATTTGAAAGTTGTCAACCTACAGATGATATATAAGGTCACGAGCATATGTGACATCACTGAAGAAGAGACTGAGTAAATGTTTCCATTTAGAGTTCAAATAGAGGAGGCAGGCTGAAAGAGAACACAGAGAAAGAACAGACAGGAATGCGGTATGACAACCAAAATAGTGTGGTGTCAAGAAGACCCTCTTCAGAAACAGCAAGGGCAATCACCTGCATTCAATGTTGCTGCGAAATACATTTGCAGATCTGTCCAGAGAGATTTGGATTTGATGGCAAGAAATCAGAAACCTTCATACAAGCTGTTTCAGTGAAATTATGAGGGAACAACCAAAGCTGATGCAGTTTGAGGAGTAAGATGGACGTGATCCCTGACCACAGGTGATGAGGAAAAGTCCTGTGTGCCCCCTTTGTAGATGCTCATTAGGAAGAGTGAGGTGGTCACATTTGATCAGAGGCTTTACTACAGTGAGAAGCTAGGAGCTAAGCAAGATCGCTGTTGTGTATCTCTGGTCAGTTGCGTGGTAGCTAATGATGCTGTACATGAAAGGGGTACAGACGTTACTAGGTTCTCATCGCTGTGCTCTGCGTGTAAAGCACATCCTGAGGCTAACTGGAGCAATGACACACGATCACCTTCCTGATGCATTCCAGGGAACCCTTTAGGACCAAACAGCAGAAACTGCTTGGAAGGATAAAACCAGAGCATTCTATAGCAGGGTGCAAGGCTCTCTTGTCCTGAGGAATCTGCTTTGCTGGCTTGTTGCCCTTCTAGGGATTCTTTGAGGGGACAATGTCGCCTCCTCCTAGACTGCAGCTTACCAAAGGACCTGCTCCTGCAAAAACAAGGTACTCTTCCTGGCTGATGATACGGCCCTGCTCGCCAACAAGAGACTGTCAGTATCAGAAGAAATGTATTACTTTACTTTTTGGAGCAAAATATGCACTGAGATTCTCTAAAGCTGTAGTTGAAGAGGGATTTAACCTTTCTCAGATTTATTTGATATTTGTATAGATTAAGGATGGAACTGGTAGCATATGTATAATACATACATTGTGTTTGTGTGTGCATGAATGTGTTCATATGCCTTGTAACATCCAATACTGACTCAAGGAAATGTGAGTTTATTTCTTCTACAGAACAATAAGTCTGGAACAGGGCAGACCAGGGTCAGCTTCATTTCTCTTTCCCTTTCTGCTCTAGATCTATAGCAAGGCTTCTATTCACACTTATGACCATAACCTCATAGATGACAGATTTTGCTGCATGTCTAGGCCTTACAGCCATTTTCCAGGGAAAACAAAGACAGGATACAGGCAGACCCAACACTCCCACATATATTTCATCGATCAGAGGAATGTCACACGGCCACCCCACATGACCACCCCTAGTGGTGGGGAGCCTTCTAATTGGGTTTTTGATTTTCAAACTCTATCAGTAAGTTATGATGCGATGATAAAGCACGAAAGTTGATTTCTTGCTCATGTGACACAGCATCGGCAGTGTGTTGGCTAGCTCCATGCACCTCCTTCACCTGGAGACCCAGGCTGAGAGGGGCAGCACCTCTCAGGGCCATGCCCTTCCCATGGTGGAGGGAAAGAATATGGCAGAACCACATGATGGCTCTTAAAGGCTGTTCTCAAAGGTGGCATCATCACTTTCCTCCACCATCCGTTGACTAAAATAAATCACATACTAAGGTTGATGTCCATGATACAGGGAAATATAATCCTCTTACAAAAAACATTGCAGGGGGCTTCCCTTATAGTCCAGTGGTTAGGAATCTGTCTTCCAATGCAGGGGACGTGGGTTCAATTCCTGGTCAGGAAACTAAGATCCCACATGCAACAGGGTGTGGCCAATGAAAAAAGAAAATTGCAGATGGCTGGGAATAACAATATAATCTTTCCTAGAGAACAAAAGCAGGCAAATGAGAATAGACCAGACATGGAAGTTGAGTCAGCAAGTTACAGTGTCTGCCACAGGACACACACATAGACATACACACACAAATATGCACATACATACATGTGCGCACACACACACATACCTTTTAATTTATTTGCATTTCAAAGCATTTCATGGGAGAAATATTCACACCTTGGGAACAGTGGTCTTGAGCCACATGTCTCTTGGATAAAGTAACTACTTATAAAAACATCCTGGTATAAAATACGTAGCCTTTAACATGGATTGTCATTACATTCCTCATTGTAATGGATTTCACTGTAGTGGCACAGGAGATAATCTGTATCACAGATGGTTACTGGGAATTTCTCATCATATATTAGCACCCACTGTTATGTCAAGGTGGGGTACTTGAACAAAGTTTAATTTTGTGCCAGGAGAATTTCAGAAAATTAAGTCATGTCTAGTTATTGAAGTTTTGTGTTTTTTTTCCTTTTTTTCTGAACCAGGTGCTATCTTATCATGCAACATGTTCAAAAGCTGAAGTTGACAAGTTTAAGGTAAGGAAGTAAATACTGCATAAAGTTAAACGTCCCAGGGCTTTTGGGCCCTTTGTCTCTTGCCTCTACGACTAGTCCTGCCCACCAGATGTTGGGGAAATAGAACTGGGTAAGGCCCATTTGCATATTTCAGTTTTAGAGGGGAAAAGAAATTTATGTATAACTGAATGGCCCATTCCTAATCATTTAAATGATTCAGTATTTCTTTCTTTCCTTTTTTAAGTATGCAGGATATCAGGGGAAAAAATCTGCGTAATATGATGAGAATTGGGATACCTGATTTTGGCATTTGTCTTACCTCTAACTTTCTGTTCACTTAAAATCTTAGGGTGTATATCTTGATCTGTAAAAATAAGTAAAGAGATGATTAGGAGAATAGTAGCTACCATTTACCAATTGCTTACTATGGACCAGGTACAATACAAAGCATTCTATCTGTATTAATCTGAGTCTCATACTCCTATGAAGTAGGTACTATTTTACAGATGAGTAAACTGAAGCACAAAGATATTGAGCAGACAGGCCAATGTCAAATGATTGTAAGGGGTACAGTCAAGCAATCTGGCCTTAGAACTGGAGTCCCGTAACCACTGTGCTACACAGCTACCCAGCAGGACCCCCTTCCTGCTCTGACATGAGTCTCAGATGTTCCTTTCCCCTCGGTCACCCCCCTTCCCTTCAAGGCAGGTCAGGATTCTTGCTCGTCTCCCTGCACTTCTGAGTGGTCAAAACAGGGGAGTATGGGCACCCTGATTTTCCCTCCTTTGGGAAGTTTAGGTGTCTGTCTTTTTCAGATTTTGCAAAGGTCCAGAGAATTATCAGGCTTCCTTTGTGGCTCAGCTGGTAAAGAATCCGCCTGCAATGCAGGAGACCTGGGTTCGATCCCTGGGTTGGAAAGATGCCCTGGAGAAGGGAAAGGCTACTCACTCCAGTATTGTGGCCTGGAGAATTCTGTGGACTGTATAGTCCATGGGGTTGCAAAGAGTCGGACACGATTGAGCGACTTTCACTTCAGAGAATTATCAGCTAAGTTACTACAATCATAAGAAAGAAAATGTAATATGTATTTGTAGTAACACTTGATGGTGGCTACTCTTGAGCATGTCATTTGAATATAAATGCATTTTTGTCTTCCCAGGAAAAAGTGGCCTGGAGACCTTTGGGCCTCATGATTGAATCAGATCATTAGGGTTCAGTCACACTGCTTAAAAAAAAGAAAACAAGGGAAGAACCTAAACTCAGAGCAGGGATGAGGGAACTGCTAGGAAAGTCAGGGAGCAGCACGTGGGCAGCAAACATAAGGTGAGCCACTTGGACTCCATCCAGGGATATGGTTTCTCATTGGCTTGGAGAGATGCTTAGGAAAAGACCTGCCATGATGACCCAGACCAAGAGAGCCATGGTGTCAGTGAGGTGACAGCAGACAACAGAGGAAAAGACAGGGGAATCAAAACCACAGCAGTCGGGGTCTGTTGCTGTGGAGATAAACATGTTATGTAAGCCCAGAACGTGAGCAGCCGCAGGGCGGTGCTTTTTACACACTTTGTTCACTGTTCTGGCTCCACCGCCTTTCACAGTTCTTGGAACATAGTAGCACTCAATGATACTTGTCAAATGGATGAAAGAATGACTTTCATTCAGTTGAATGACTGAATCAACCCCAGAAGCTTTAGTGTTCTATAACTCAAAACAGGTATTCATTAAGAAAATGTTAAAAAATATGGTGATATATAATTATATTTTATTTTTATATTTACTTTTATAGATTTTGCTGTTTTTTTCTTTATTATTGACATATAATCGCTTTATAATGTTGTGTTAGTTTCTGCTGTATAAAAAAGTGAGTCAGCTATGTTATTTTTTTATATTTTATATATACTTATATATATTTGATAAGCATTTCCATCAAAAATATTAAGGCTTTTTTACTCTAATCACATTTAGTTATGTAGACATTCCATATAAATATTTTACTGTTTTATGCTTTATATTTTTACTATTTTATAAATATCATCATTGCTAAAAGATGGAAGGGGCAGGCAGGCAGAAAAATAGCAAAGCTCAGAATGGACTAAATATGACGGCAAGAGCCATGCGATGTGACATGTCCAGTACTGAAGCAGCCAAAATCAATAGCTGTCTACTTTCTAAAAGTCCTGCCCTATGTTCAGGCTTAATTCTTTCCTTAGAATAAGGAAAACACATCGTCTTGGAATTTGCCATGCTTTTTTATTTTTAGCTCACAAACATACTAAAAATATGAAGTATTTAAATTTGAGGGGAAAAAGGGTTATTTCATCTTAAAATGATCAAGATTATTAACTACACTGATTTATTCCAGATTTTTGTCCTGTAAGATATTAGTGAATATTTTATTAGAATGTAATTGAGATATAGTAGATAATTTTAACTTAGCGGCTTTTTTTCTTGAAATATAAAGTAAATAAAACATTATCATAATTGGTAGCTGATGTCTTATAATTGCAGCAATAACATGAAAATGTAGTGGGCTTAAAATAATCCTGCACATAGAAAAGTATTTACTGAAATTTCACACTAGAGTATGTGCAATGGCAGTTTCCTAACATTGTAGCTAAATAGCAGTGAATAAGTGCTTTGTTTTACAAATAAATTATGCATATATTAAAAAATATTATAACCTTGGCTACTATAATACTTTTTTTAACAGAGCTCATGCTAAGTCGCTTCAGTCATGTCTGACTCCTTGCAACCGTATGGACTGTATCTTACCAGGCTCCTCTGTCTATATATATATATAATATATATATTATATATATATATATAAACACACACATAACTCTAGTTATAGAGAAAGAGAGGAGAGAAAGGAGAAATTTGAAATGTAGAATCAGAGTTACCCATGAGATTTCATAAGTGGTAGAATGACTGAGTTTCAATGTGTTGTATTATACCCAGTTGGGACCAAGCTAGTGATCAGTGATTCAGAGATTAGGTCAGAATTTGGGGAGAATATGGTTTCATCATCGAGTGCTAAAAAGATCTGGAGGTCAAATACTCAGGTCAGACTCCAGTTGCAGCCTATGCTTCACCACATCTGGGATTCAGACATGTCTTAAAGACCAGTGAGATGTGGTCTGTTTACATGAGAGTCCTCTGAGTAAAAAATTCCTCCTATTGGGAGTTGAGGCCATGGGCTTCAGTGTCTGGATAACTCCAAGTTCAGCATGGAGTCTGCCTCTTGGATTTGTCTCTTACTCCAGCCTACCATGGGTTCATGTTCTCAGCTAAGGACGTGAGTGGACACAAAAGGCATGGACTTAATATAGTTTCAGTGAATTAAATGCTCCCAAGAGCACAGGGATTCCAGAGTGTCAGTAGCGCACAACAGGCTACAGCAGGCCAATAGAAGGACACATTGATATGACCAGAGGCAAAGCACCTGCCTACCAGTATGACCAGCAGAGGCTGAAGGACTCACTGCAGACTGAGTGGTCACATCCTCAGGACAAGAACCTTGAGAGATGGAGAGCCCCAATACTGGAGGGTGTGTGATACACACCATTAATCACTTTCAATTCACTATTATCTGTACTCCTAGGTGATATGGCCTAAAGCAACACAGACAGATTTTCTATATGATAAACCTGTAGTGAATCTTCAATAATCATTCATGCTAGGCTGGTACCACATTACTTTTCCTTGTATCTTATCTTCCGATTTCATACTCTTCCATGTTGGGGATTTCTCTTCCTATTCTAGAATGCCATAAGGTGGGGGGCAGTGTTTTCATTTCTGTTTTGTTCTCTTAATCCTATTTCTCCTGTAGGGAAAAGTCTCCTTGAGGGGTATGTGGTGGTGGGCAGGGGGTGGGTTAGAGAGTGAAAACCTTTCTAGAAGTGTCCCTGGATTGTCTAACCAAAATAAGTAGGTGAAACAACATATAATCGCTCATCCAACAATATCAGAACCCAGGCCCATTTTTTTTCTTTCTGATATATCATTTATACCTTGGGAAACAGTCCTTTCTCTAGAGCCACCTGTGCACAAAAAGATTACAGAACTTCCTTGAACTAATGAGCTAAGTTTTTAAGAGTACAGGTTATAATATAACCTGTAAGTTTTTACATAATATATAATATTATATATAATATTATTATATATAATATAATTATGTATTACATTTTATATAATATAGCCTTAAGTTTTTAATGAGTACAGGTTATAATATTAATTTATCACTTATGGGTTGGTCACCCTATGCATTGAATGAGGAAACCAAGATCTAAAGAAAGGTGTTTATCCTTTTAACATTTACTGATCTTTCTTGAACTTGAAATAAGAAAGATGTGTCCAGAAAAATCTGTGCAGATTCTAGTGCCTGTGTGCTTCTCTTCTGCTCTGTGCAGAGAGGAATAATGTATAGAGACCATATTGACAATTAGATCTCTTTGAAGATGACTGGTTTTTAAAGGCTTTTAATAACCTGAAGATGCCAGCTGCGATAACATAAGAAAATGAGTTTAGTACACCAATTATATGCTCCCATAATTCTATGCACTTTCCTAGGATTCCGATGCAGTGGACATACCAAATAGTTATCACTGTATATGCCAGTTTACCAATTAAAATCAACTCATGGTCATCTTCATGTTATATTGCCACCTTCTATCATCCCTTCTTTCAGTTCCAAACTGCAAGGGTTATGGCTGCCATCAAAGCTGAACTCGTTTACAGCACTGTTTAACTGCCTCAGTAATTAAACACCAGTAACTCACATTGGGTATTTGGGTTTGGACTACCTCTTGCATGTTTTAAGTTTTCAATGTTATTGTCTAGGCCACAGATTAATATCCTGGTAAAATAAAGTACCGAGAATAGGTACACCCTGTGGACTTTACCTACAAAAATAGGAATGGCTACATCAAAAATATGGTTTCCTCTGTGAAAAGAAAGGCATGGGCCCGGCTGGGCAATGAGAAGGGCTGTGCTAGCCTCTTATTTTCTTAGTAGTTAAGTTTCAGGAGATCCGTTCGATCCATGAAATAGTCTGGTGTTACAAGAAATCTCTGCCCTCAGAACTGTCCTTGCTGTCCTGCAGGGAGATGTGTGTGTCACAGGCCTTGAACGAGAGTCCCCTCCTGTGCAATGCGCATGCTCAGTTGCCCAGTCATGTCTGACTCTTTGCAACCCCATGGACTGTAGCCCTCCAGACAGACTGTAGCCTGTCCATGGGATTTCCCAGGCAAGAAAACTGGAGTGGGTTGCCATTTCCTTCTCCAGGGGATCATCCCAACTCAGGGACTGAACTCTCGTCTCCTGGTGGGCTGGCAGAATCTTTACCGCTGAGCCACCGGTGAAGCCCCTCCTGCACAAAGGAGGCAGTCATGGGGACTGACCCCCACCTGGCTGGCAGGTGCATGGGATGCTGTTTAGGAATTGAGCCTCCAGAGGGCGCACCTTCTTCTAGTTGCAGGAAGGCAGATCATGTGCTGGCCATCACCTTTCCAATCTCCTTTGAGTGGAAAAGCCCAAGCCTTGCAGCCGCTTGTTGCAGAGGACAAATGCACCGTGTAGAGAGGGCCTAGAACCTTGACATTTACCCAATGCCAGGTGATGTGGCGACTCCTGAGGAGGGGAGCGGTGGGGAGGGCCTGGGACACATGTCCCCCACCCCAATCGGTAGGGAGCAGCTCCCAGCTCCTCTTCCACAGGCTGGCTACCTTTGGGAATCTCAACAGCAGTGACCTTCCAGTTCACTCCAGCTTATTTCTAGGCTTGTTTATAGATGATCACACAGCATTATGAACGGAATTTGGGTATTATCTTATACCTAACCTATTCTGTCTCTTCTCTGAGCCCCCAACCTCTTGAATCAAGGGGGGTTGTTTTGACTTTAAATAGTATTTATGCCAAGTTTAATATCTGAGGTTTTTTTTTTCATCATCAGTGAAAGTTATTGAACCTTCAGCAGGAAATTGACTGTGGGGGACACAGCTGAGTCAGCATCTTAAAGGGCACCTCCTGCTCCTAAGGCAGCAGCCTGAGCCGACGGCCTCGCTGCTTAGGACAGGACCATAAATATGTGGGTGCCTTGTGTTCAGATGTCTGCGTGTTCATACGGGGTTCTCTTTATGAATTGTGTCTTAATCCAATGGCACATCAGAGAAAGGATGGCTGTACTTTGTCACTCTTGAGTATTGAAAATATTGGGGGCGGAAGGTGATGGAAGGGAAGGCAGGGCTGCAAGTCCAGGCCGACCTTTTATCCTGCTGAACTAAGTGGCTCTGCATGGAGGGCTCTTCAAGGACCCACCTGGTCAGGTACATCCTGGGGTGACCCTGACCTCCTCTCAGATCACCTTAAACAGCCACTGTCTGTCACTTCTTTCCATTTGAAAACTGTCTCCCAGAGGACACTATGAGCAGCTACTTTTCCTGGGAGAAGATTCTCCCACCTTCTCTCCTCCACCTATTATTAACACAGTGGGGTCAACTGCATTCCTTACTTGAAGACCCAGAGAGTCTGAGCCTAAGGGAATGTAATCAAAGGCAGTTCAGTTTTCGTTTCAGAGCAGTAACAGCCCTGCCGGTCCGGGGAAGACAGCTTGGAGGGCAATAGGGAGGCCCAGTTAGAGCCCCAAACAGTGAAGGGAACTGTAAAGGCCAAAGGGGTCAGAAGCTTCCAGAACACTAGGGCCTCTGGGCCTGGATCACTCTCCCTTCTTTCTGGTTTTCTCTAGTTAGAGCCATCAGCCACTACAGAGATGGAATCGGAACTAAAGAATTGATAGCCCCTCACTTCAGTGATGGGCTTCCTCGATGGCTCAGCGGGTAAAGAATCTGCCTGCCAATGCAGGAGAAGGGGCTTCCCCGGTGGCTCAGACAGTAAAGAATCTGCCTGCAATGCAGGAGACCCGGGTTCAATCCCTGGGTCAGGAAGGTCCCCGGAGAAGTGAATGGCGTACCTGCTCCAGTATTCTTACCTGGATAATTCCATGGAGAGAGGAGCCTGGTGGGATACAGTCCGAAGGGTCGCAAAGAGTCAGCTATGACGGAGCACAAGCACACTTCAATGATATGGGCGGGGCTTAGCCATCACGAGGGTTTCTTCACTTCACCCAGAAACTGTGAACTCCTGACGGCGATGCTCCGCTCAGCCTCCTCTTCAGAAGCCCACCGTGGATGTAACTGTACAGTTATCTTTGCGTCCTCACGCCCCCCGCTTCCGTGTGCCGTCCCCTCCATTCTGACTCGGACACCTCTGGTCATCCTTGCAGTCACCGTAGTTCACATCCGCCTTCCCTCTTATGCAGACGTTGACTAGGCGGGCGCTCCAGTCCGGGCCCCCTGCTCCACCCCCAGAGGGGTTCTGCACACGGCTGCCAGATCAGCAGCAGTCTTATGTTGGTGCCAGTTTCCTTCTGACCAAGCTTAGCATCTTCTTTAAGTCTTTAGAGTCCATCACTTCAAATTTCTTTAAATGGGCATTAAAAGTGCTCTGAGCTCTAACCTCCAGTTCACTTCTCCAGCCTGTTTCTCATGCTCCCACGTACCCACCCTTCACAGGCGTTCCAGGTGATGTGTCCAGTCCATACTCTGCCCTTCCTATCTTTGTCCCATCCCCATTCCTCTGTCTGCATACTTAAAGCCTCTACCATCCATCTGATCCTCCTCAATTGCCCTTCCGCGTGAAGTTGCTCTTACTGTCCTTCAGGCAAAAGTGATCTGCTCATTCTTTCATCGTACTTATCATGTCTACCTTGTGATATAAATCTTCCTGCACCTGTCATCTGGTTAAACTAGGAGAATTTTTCGGGGAGAATACCCTTGTCTGATTCATTTTTGTAACCCTTAAATCACCTAAAGCCAAGCCTTGCTCCTGGTGCTGAAGAGATTGCTACCAAGTGACCAATTCATCGATCTATTTGCAATTTTGATGGCAGAGGAAGTTACAACATGTGAGTAGAATTCTGAAGCAGGACTCTGTGACAATGAGAATGCTGCACATCCTCTCAGCCCCTTGTTTTAAGTTCCTGATTTTTAATTTCCTGGATTTCCCATGAAGCATTAAGTATATGAAAATAAAGGGATTCTTTGTCTTTGTTTAAGATGCTCTCTTTGAGTATTCAGTAATGACAATATCCGTCCTTCTCTGGTCTACAGCAGGGCAAATGTCCCTTGCCATTAATTCTTGGTTAATTCAGCAATTTAATATTATAGAAATTGCTGAAGTGAGATTCTTCATTCATATGTCCTGCTATCACTACTCTGCTGACTAAATTCTTCAAAACTATTATTTTCTTGAATCTTGACATTTCTAATTCTTTTTATTTGTATGGTTCTATATTCTGTCCCTTCTACCTGTTTTTGAAATTATTTACTACTTTAATAATTCTGTATGTTTTCTCTCAGTTGAAAATGGATCTATTAAAAATCTTACAAGCATGTACAAATCATGATTGTGTTGGTTCCAAGGTACCATCTGAAATATGAAGTCAGGACATACTGTCTGATCTAAGGGTTTTCTACAGTCTTAGCAGCCAGAGCTCCCCTTTTAAGACAGTCTTTATAAGACTGCAGACACAGTAAGATAAGAAAGAGCAAACATGTCAGCAGACAAAGCAGCCCCTAGACCTCTTGGCTCATTTAAAATTTCCAGGCCTCAGATTTCCAATCTGAAAAACAAAACGATATCCAGCTATAACGTGCTATCACTTTACGAGCTTGTAAAACTTATATCTAGGAGGGAAAGGGAAAATAAAACACAAAGCAACATAAAGTTGACAAGACATTTTGAGGTCCTTAGAATTTCTAAATACCCAAAGTTTTAAATATAAGCTCTATTTAAAAATGTGAGTATTTGGTAGAAGACTTGGCTCAACTTGATGTGATTATATATTATAAGTGATTTCCAAAGCCCACCATGGCTCTGTTAACATTTGAATGGTAATATAGTATACAGTTGGGGCTTCCCCAGCGGCTCAGCAGTAAAGAATCTGCCTCCAATGTAGGAGCCGCAGAAGACATGGGTTTGATCCCTGGGTCGGGAAGATCCCCTGGAGGGAGGGCATGGCAATCCACTCCAGTACTCTTGCCTAGAGAATCCCATGGACAGAGGACCCTGGTGCACTACAGTCCATGGGGTCGCAAAGAGTCGGACTTGACTGAGCAACTAATCACAGCACAGGTGGTGCTGGTGGTAAAGAATCCGTCTGCCAGTGCAGGAGACACAGATGTGGGTTCAATCTCTGGGTTGGGAAGATGCTCTGGAGGAGGAAATGGCAGCTCACTCCAATATCCTTGCCTGGAGAATTCCATGGACAGAGGAACCTGGTAGGCTACAGTCTATAGGGTCGCAAAGAATTGCACACGACTCAAGTGACTTAGCACGCACGCATAGTATACTATAGTACTTGTGCAGAAGATAAGTGATTATTTTAGGTAAGACAAGAATCTCAGTCTCATCAGTATAAAAACTTACACTTGTGCCACCTCTAAATGTTTAAATAGTAATATCTTAAGTAATGACTTAGCAGTGTATAAAAACCTTTTCTCTCACGTGAGTCTCATAAGCTCTTGGTGAGGGCAGCTTTATTACAGCTGCATTTTACATGTGAGACAGCGAGCACCAAAGCACCAGAGAGAACGATGCATGGACTTGGCTTTGATTTCCACCCCGCCCCCCCAGTGTTTTGTTTTGGTTTTGAAGACAGTTCTTTTTAAGTAGCTGAATAGGAAAATGTAAGCAATATCATGGAATTTTATGTTGAAGTCACTTCTCTTGATTTAACTTTTTTATCTTGGAACTTCTGTGGCACTTCCACAGCCTGGGGAACCAAACAAGCATGAATGGTGGATGATGTCTGAGAAAAAAAGAATTTTTTGGCTGAATTTAGGCATTGAAAAAGAGACTTTTCATGGTATTCTTTGGACAATCAATATATTCTGTTATTAACTATTTTGTTAGAAGCATCTCTTTGTATTATGGTTGTGTCATCCATGTGACTTCTTGCCCTAGGGTTTCACACTGCTTAGAAACCTAAGGAAATTGGAAATAGCAAACGTTATGAAGATATTGCATCATTCTCAGCAAGAGGGTGTATGATCCATTATTCTGACATCTTGCTTGTCTTCTTTACAGTCTGATTGGTTATCTAGCTGTATAGAAATCTCTCAACATCTGGAAAGCTCAAAGGAAAAAAGAACAGACCCACTTTATTATTCTGTGCTCTCCAGGCCTGCCAAGTACCTTATAAGAAAGATAACAGGGATATGAGATTGCAAACATCAGTTTAATGATAAAGCACTTGTCAGGAGATAAAGTCTTATGTTTAAGGCATGAGAACTCCTGAGCTAGAGACTATTTGGGGAAGATATGAAGTAAAGAATGTGAGGCGGGGTTAATGTTTGTATGGTATTTCCTAGGGTGATGTACGACATTAGGGACATCACGGGCAGTGATCTGCATATGTGCACTGTGATGACTTTAACCCAAGACATTGATGGTAAATCTTTGAGGCTTTTTAGAAGTTATTCTGAATTAATCTCTGTATACTGCCCCAACTTCTGTGTGTGTGTGTGTGTGTGTGCACGTCAGCTTAAAACAGATAGTCAGGTGATTTGGAGCTTCAACTCTGGCTCTAGAAAAAAGATCCTGTGGCTTTCATTGTTCCCAAAGAGAAAAGCCAACAGAAAAATCTTCAAGGAAACAAGATCTGAGATGAAACATTTTGGCCACTGGGTGCCATCCTTGCTCCACGCAAGGATTTGCTGAGCTGCCTTTCTAGGAAAATGGTTAAAACTCCAAAGACAGTAATGTAAAAGTAATTCCAAGATATAATAATGTTTGTGTGTGTGCATGACCTGGAATATGTTAGTGACACAGGCAGCTTATTCATTTGCCCAGGCGCGAGGCCAAAGAACTAGGAAGAATCTCGGTTCAGCCTTATCAACAGAGCCTGGTCCACGCGTCCGCTGGCTCTGTCAACAGAGCCTGGTCCACGCGTCCGCTGGCTCTGTCCCGGCCAGTGGGTGTGAGCGGAGGGGCTGGAAGCTGACAGTGAGGTGGTGGTCGCAGACGCTCCACTAATGATCTCTACTCTTGTGTGTAGCACGGCGTGTGACAGGGCCTGAACCTCGTCGTCTGTGGGCTGTGC
Source organism: Cervus elaphus (assembly GCF_910594005.1). Classification (NCBI taxonomy): domain Eukaryota; kingdom Metazoa; phylum Chordata; class Mammalia; order Artiodactyla; family Cervidae; genus Cervus; species Cervus elaphus. The sequence continues at coordinate 22,651,616 of NC_057847.1, forward strand.
GCTGTCCCCTCCGACGCAGCCCTTTCATTCCCAGACCCGGAGACCTTTTCCTCACTCTCCTTCCTAGGAATGCCGCTCGTTGGGGAAATAGTGAATCTATTTCTGGTCCTTTTTGTCTCCCTAGAAGCCATTCATGGAGTTCAGACAGATACCACCTCAGAACCCCCGTAGTCAATAGCACAGTATCTGTGCAGGATTTTGCTCTCTTTGTATTAGACACTTCTATACAGAAAACCAAGAAATTAAACTTGGCATTATGAACAAGAATAGTCACAGAGAGTGTTCTCCGACTGTCATGTAATACATGCTGATGTTTCCATCCAAGGCCTCAAACATTTCGTTGGGATTAAAAGGAATTAGGGTGTGAACAAGGAAGAATTTTAATAAAAATTGAAAATCGGTCAGTCACACTCTAACAGGGAAAACTCTAGAATCCTTTCGGTGAGATCACCTTATGGATGGGATCCAAAGTCAGGATAGATTTTGCCTCATTCCTCCAGGTGGGGAACCGTGCAGCTGGCCTCTAGTTGGCCCTAGAAAGTGGCACAGTGATGCCTACGGGTACTTCTTTAGATTCACTGTAATCAAATCCATACCCCCATGAAAGGACAAAGGGTGAGAAGGGCTGGTGAGAACTTACCGAAGGGCAGGCTCTCTTCAACCTATCCCGGGATAAAAGGCTTATATACTATTCCGCTGTTAAGCATCTCCAGGTGGACGGACTTTAGAATACATTTTCTAGGCTTACTGCAGGATAACCTGATACCAATCATTTTATACTTCTAAATATTGCTGTTCGCTCAAAGCAGTGCTATTATAGCTATAGCATTCTTGCTGATTCCAAGAGCTTTCATAGCTCTTATTTCATTGAATGTTAACAGAGCCTTTAAAGAGGCCTTGGTGCCCATATCCTATTTATGGATTGGGCAGCTGAGGGAGAGGCAGCTCACTGCCAGTTTTGGGGGCCTGGCTTCTCCCTGCTGAGTTCTTTTCCCTAGACTCTCCTGCTCAGCACCTATGCAGTCTGCTCCGTGTGACAGTCACCTGGGAAACAACAAATGTCTCATGAATGTTTTACCATGTGCCAGGTCTGTTTCCAGTGCCTTACCTATAGTAGCTCACTTAATCCTCAGAAAACCCCGACTATTATTTTTCATATTTTCTAGATGATGAAACTGGGGTACAGAGAAATGCCCAATTAATTATAGTGTACAGATAAAAAAAAAGCAAGGTGAAAGTTGTCACGCTGAATTTGTTATATTCCCTTTCAAAATGATGTGGACCCCTGTTTGTTTTAGGTTTTTCTGGTCCTGGTTTGACCCTGTCCTTATGGTCAGATTATGAACCTTTCTGTAACCATGGCTTAGTTCCTTAATAGACGAGTTCAAATTTCAATAGTCTCTGATGTGGCTGTTTGGATTGGTTGGTTTGTTTTTAAGCTTACATAGACTGTGAGGTTACCCGGCCCTACTGTTTCAGCAAATGCTCTTTCTCTGCATTCAGCATGCTGAAAAAGCAACTTCAAGGGAGAGGTCTGTGAAATCTAAAAGCAATTCCCCCCCCTGCCAAAGAGTAAATCCCAAACATATCTTGTGCTGAATGATCCCATTCCTCTCTCTCCTAGGTTTATTTTCCTCACATACACTGTAATTCATCTTAGGCCTTTCCAGAAGTGGAAGGAAGTTCTATGAAAACCAAGCTTGGTGATGGTTTCTGCAGCAACAGGTGGCCATCCTCACCACTGGGCTTACGTTTGTCAAACAACTCCGTGAAGCCCTGAAGTTGGATCCTAAGGGAGGACACTTTGTATACTTCCCCTCACCGTCCAGAGGAAAGCCCTAGAATTCCGAAAAGAAAGACAGACAAGAGGGAGAGAGGCTTTCTGTGAGTTCGTTGCTCCAAAATGAAAAATCATGGGAATCTGTCTCCCTTTAAAACCATGGAGAAATTTATGCTCCTGCCTGAAATATCTTTCAAATCATCCATGATCTTGTTAAAAATAGCTTTCCTCTGGTTCTCTGAGAAGTTATGTTGAGAGCACAGGCTGAGTTATTTTGATAACCCCCTTAAACACCAAAGGTCCACGTGTCATATTTTTGGGGATATCTCTGTGTTTGCTGGGCAGCATTCAGCATCTCCCCCACTGGAGCTTTGTGTAGGGAGAGCCTGCACCGTAATTCTCTCAGGAGGAGGCAGGATTGCTTAGGGTGTGAGGTCCCAGGTAGCTATTCCTCTATATATAAGCTCAGAGTTCCTCCCAGGAAACATTACAAACAAGAGTATGCGTGTGCATGTGTGCTCAGCTGCAACCAATTCCTTGTACTCCTGTGGACTGTAGCCCGCCAGGCTCCTCTGTCCATGGGGATTTTCCAGGCAAGAATACTGGAGTGGGTTGCCATGCCCTCCTCCAGGGAATCTCCCTGACCCAAGGGTGGAACCTGTGTCTCTTGCATCTTCCTGCCTTGTCAGGCAGATTCTTTATCACTGAGCCAGCTGGGAAGCCCCAAACAAGAGTACACTGCATACCAAAAGGAATATCTGCCCCATGAGATTAGACTCAAGAAGCCAACTGACCACTCCTGGAATGGGTGGCAGCAAGCCCCTGAATGTGTCCTCGAGTCAAATGCGCAGACCACATCACTGCAGCATTGAGCCCCTGGTTGTGCTGACTGCAGCCTGGCTTTGCTTTATAAAGGAGTCACCATGGCTTCTATCAGGGCCTAAGTTTCTCTTCTTTTAGCAGCCCCCTCTAGAAAGAACTGTTACCAAGTTCCAGTTTGGAGAATGTTAGGGAACTTTCCCACTTGGTCCAGTTTGGGCCAAGTGGCCATCCCGGGACCAACCAACTGTGCCAGGGCATAGTCACTGAAGAACATGTCAGCTCCCAGGTGCAAACATGGTGTCAGTGGGAGAAGGAGCAGTGCCCCTGGAGAGGAGCGATACTGGGTGGATAGTGTCACGGCTGTCCTTCACAGGGGAGTGTATCTGCATGGCACGCTCAGATTCCCTGATACAAAGGGGAGGTGCTTACAATTCATAGTTTGTAGACACTGGGTGACCCCTGCCAGTGACCTACCGGCTGAAGTGGTTTCTCAAGAGACTTTGTCTAAATCACATTATTAAAAAAAAAAATTATGTCCTCAAAGCATCTCTATATCCACAGCTAATCCCATTAATGGTCACCCTGATTTGGCTCTCAAACTCACCCAAATCTGATAAGGCAAATAAATATAACTTCCAGATATGTGCCAATTAAATCAGCCCAGGAATTCCTCTTTAACAACTGCTTCAGAATCTGGTCATAGCGTAACAGCACCTCTATTGCACGTGGACACTGGAGGCTCTGATGTATACTATAACCAGAGAAGTCCCCTTCAACAGGATCCACCAATAACCCACAGATACCTTCTGGAATAGTTTTTTCATGAACTAATTAGGACCTACGGAAGGATTAATAAGATCAAAGTCTAACATCCCTATGTCTGATGTTTGAAACTCACAGTAAAATAGTTCAATTCCTAATCTACTTCCTGGCCTCTTTAGAATTCAATTAGTAGAAGGACATTCTTTCCTAGAGGCTCTTTGGCAGATTTGTGTATGAACAGTTAACCCAGTGTTAGCAAAAGCAGTTATTTGTATCCAAACAGCTCTCTGGCAGCAAAGAGAATCCCAAAGCTGTTTAGACAAGACTTTGCTTGGTCCTCCCACCAGGATGCAAATATTTGAAGTGGACAGAGAGGGATAAAATGCAGTCCATGCTGGTCCCCACACTGACCACATCCTGTGACTGCCGGATATTTGGACTTGAAGGTCAGGGGAGGAAGGTGAAGGAAGGGGCGCTGGAGACAAGGAGACAAAAGAAAAATTGAAAAGGCCTCCTGACAGTGTTTAAATTATTTCCCTGAACAAACAAGTCTGGATTTTAAAATGTATCGACACACAAGTACAAAAGATACGGAGAAATGCACATATATTTCTAGGTAGATCTGCTAATCAGACCATGAAAAGCAGGATATTGAGGGTAAGACAACCTTGAGGGTTTTTTTTTCTTTCTTTTTTTTCCCGTAACTGTTCTTCAGATACCTAAATGTAGACTCAGGGAGATTTATTTTTCTTCCACGGGGTATGTTATAGTTGTCACTCAGCCTTGAAATAGTTTTCCTCTCCAGTGGAACATCAGGCCAGTGATATATTTGCATAGCTGTTCCCACCTGTCACTCATGTCAGCCTCATGCGTCACCGTGCACAGAATGCTCACCCAGCCAATGGCAGGCTTTTAAGCTGCTGCATTTACGGGACATGTTTTCAAAATATTCGCAGTCACCCAGCAACAGGAAAAGACATTTCATTGGCTCTCTCCCTGTCAGCTAGGAATGAGGACAGTCCAGATGGACTTCATCTGTGAAGAACAAGATGAGGCAGTGGAAAGGTGGGGAGGCTGGATGTCCGAATACCCGAGCCTCTCGGTGACAAATGTGATCTTTTATCAATACAAAGCATGATGCTTTTGTCCTCCCCGCCCCCCGCAAATAAAAATCCAATGTTAAAGAATAACTGTCATGAAGCACACAGTTTTCATCTGCAGGGTCATAAGGATGCATAAAAGATCAACCTTGGCCCCCCGTGTTATCTGCCCAATCAAAGGAAGTCTGCTGAACATGGAGCCTCCATGAAAAATAAATTGGGGATTTTTGCTATGGAAACAATTAGCCTTTCTCTGCTAGAGGTGAGATGCCATCGACAGTGGGTATTCTAAATGTGATATGGACCCCTTAGGTTACTTTACCAGTATCTGATCTTGTGAATTATTTTGCTCTTAGAAAGTTCTACCTCCTCTTCAGGCTACCTCTCCCCCAACCCACCCAACTCCCCACCCAGAGAAGAATCAAGGAGAGAGCCAAGGAACAAACCAAGGTGACCTGGCCCTGAACAGCCAGCTATCTGGCCACCCCAGGCTCCTCCAGTTTCTCCTTCACAGGGTCCTGTGCGAACCACACAGGAAGACAGGATTTTCTCTTTGTTTCTGCTCTTTTGTTGTGACTATGGGACAGCAAATTAATATCGACTGCATGCATAGGTAAAATCAAAGCAATTAGAGAACCGAAGAGCAAATCAAAGCTCCGAAAAGAACTCGCTATAAACCAGACAAGGAAAAAAAATTAATGAATCAACTGACCACACCCAGTTCTTGCTGAGGTCCCAGCCTCCCCTCACTTCAGGCTGTACGATGGAAGGGCCTACACTTTCAGTGTAGTGATTAAACACAGCTAAACTCTAAAGGCTTCGATGCCAGGAATGCGTGCATATCTTGTCACTGATTAAGGACGCTGGCAGAATGCAGAGCAGGCAGTGGGAAGTGGAAACTTGCTCAGCGTAACTCTTCCCTGCCCACTGCCCTAAGCAGCCACTCTTGGCTGGCTCAGAACAGCCAGATGGAGGGATGGTGCTGTCTGCTCTTCCTGAGAGTCAGTGAGGCTGGAAATTAACACAGTCGATAGTGATTATAATTAACAAGCCCAGTGTTAACTGGGCTTCCCTGGTGGCTCAGATGTTAAAGAATCTGCCTGCAACATAGGAGAACTGGGTTCAGTTCCTCGGTCAGGAAGATCCCCTGGAGAAGGAAATGGCAACCCACTCCAGTATTCTTGCCTGGAGAATCCTATGGACAGAGGAGCCTGGCTGGCTACAGTTCATGGGGTCACAAAGAGTCAGACACAACTTAACAACTAACACAAGCAACGTATTAATAGTAGATCCAATACTATTACATGCCTATTAATTCTGTAGACTCACATTAATAAATTAGTACACGAGTGTCATTTCTGTATATTTTTTATGGGTATACAGATAATACAGATTTGCCTTAGCTGGACTCTAAGCTACTTGAAAGTTGCTGTATCTTCAATGCCTCACACGGTGCCTGGCACATAGTAGGTGCTCAATAAATATTTCTTGAGTGACTGAAACAGTAAATTGATGACTGAACTAATGAATTCACAAATGACACAGAATCTATGAATCTGTGTGAGTTTCACAAATGACAAGCCTTGGAAAGTTGTAAAACATTTCAATCTTCTTTTAATTGTTTGAGTGTATGTGTCTTGTTCAGTTGCTCAGTCTGACTCTGATCCCACGGACTGCAGCACGCCAGGCTTCCCTGCGCTTCACCATCTCCTGGAGTTTGCTCAAACTCATGTCCACTGAGTTGGTGATGCCATCCAACCATCTCATTCTCTGTAATCCCCTTTTCCTCCTTCCCTCAGTCTTTCCCAGAATCAGGGTCTTTGCATAGGTGGCCAGAGTATTGGAGCTTCGGCTTCAGCATCAGTCCTTCCAATGATTATTCAGGGTTGATTTCCTTTAGGAGCGGTCCTGAAAAGCCAGCACATCATCAACCTGTGGGCTAAAACTTCAGGAGCAGTTATAACTCAGATGTGATCCCAAAGAAGGCCTTCTCCGACACATCAGAGCTTTGCAAGGCTTTTTTTCTCTCTCACTTACTAGAGCTCTGAGTACTAGAAAGGAGGTAATTGAGAAGCAGGGGAGGCCTAAGTGCAGGCCTAGGTCAGAGTGAGTGTCCTGGCTGGACACTAAACTCACCTAGACACCAAAGCTCTTAAAAACAATACCAATATGTGAGCATCACCCCCACACAGTTTGGAGGGAAAAAATGGGGCAGAGGACTAGTATTGGTATGTTTTAAAACTCTCAGTTCATTCTGTGATGGAGCCGGGAATGAAAAGCCCAGATCTAGGTTGGTTCCCAAGTTGGTATCTCACAGAGCACCAACTAATATGTGCCACATATCTACAAAAAGTGTTCTGGTGAATACTCAACTAAATAAAGTTAAATAGTTGACTTTTCTGAGGCTTCATACCCTCCTGGGCATTGTGCCTTCTCTGGTAGGGTACGTACCAACTTTTGCCCACATCTCTGTCCAAGGCCACCTGCTAATGGCGTCTGTAACAGGGTGCCAGGGAACACCAGCCCGGGCACCCTCTGCCCTGGGTCCTCACATCATCAAAGGAAGGAAAGGCACAGAGAATCCTGAGAAGAATAAGTCAGGGCATCTGCCAGGGGCCATGCTCTGTAATCTGAAAAGCCATGGAACATCCAGATCCTAGCATTGATTCTGTTCAGAGAAAAAACCTTTAATTATTGTGTTTATCATTTAAATAGTAGTTGCAATAAAGACTTGTCTCAGGAATTTCCAAAGAGCAAGTCACTTAAATTACAGCAATGTATATTTCAAAGCTGTTCCTACTTTTATTGTCAGTATTTCTACCCTGAAAAGAAAATATGTTGCTGTTTTGAGTTGTAAATTGCCTCAAAGGATGGGAGCTCCTTAAGATTCATCTTACCTTAGAATATCCACAGACGCCCAGAGAGCAGGGCTTTACCTCCAACTGGGGATCTTGGAAAGGAGGTAGAAATAAAACGGAATTGACAGTGATACTGAGCCCAAGTATGTGCAGGAATTAACGATATACTAACTATCTAACTGCCTAAAATAAAAATTGGTAGTCGGTGATTTGTGTTTTACTGGGCAGAGGTGGCAAGGTTTCTTATGTGAGATTATGTACTGTTGTAAATGAAACCTCGACTCCAGTTTTCAGGGTCTGAGAAGGGAGCCATATGAGCCTGCGTCTGCATCTTCCCTTCTGCCCAGGACATTCTCTGAATATCTGACCTATTCCCTTTCCCAGTGACCTCATCATTTTTCCATTCACAATGTCGGCAATGTATAACAGTCAGCAATATCTAAGTCACAGTAAAATAGTGACTATACTCTGTCACAAGCATCCAAGGACCTCAGAAATTATTCAGGTTGTGTTTAAAATAATAGCTTTAGCTATTATTATTATTACAGCTATCATTTATTGAGCACCTACTATGTCCCAGGCACCTTACATGTTGTATAGTAAGTTAATCATCAAAATAATTCTCTGAAATTAGTGATTTGTCCCTTCTTGACCCGCTGACTCATTTGAAAAGACCCTGATGCTGGGAAAGATTGATGGCAGGAGGAGAAGGGGACGACAGAGGATAAGATGGTTGGATGGCATCACTGACTCAATGGACATGAGTTTGGGCGAACTCCAGGAGTTGGTGATGGACAGGGAGGCCTGGCGGGCTGTAGTTCATGGGGTCGCAGAGTCGGACATGACTGAGCAACTGAACTGAACTGAACTAACCTGATGGGGCGCAATAGTTTAGAGAGATAAAATGACTTGCTCCAGTCAGTATCAAAACTGGGATTGGAACTACTGTCTGTAAATGTTCTTCATAGTAAAGTGTGCTCTTAAATGTGTGGTATACCTTGTTCCATTAGTTAAGGGATATAGCAATTAATACAAAGGAGATAATGATGTGTATTTATAACTTCACATGTGAACTCTTTCAGTATATTGAGACCTTAATCTCTAAGTATAATTTTACAGCATTTTTTAATTTTTAAAAGAATATTTGGCATCATATAATTGTGACCCTTATTTGCAAAATGGTTTAGGGGCTGAAAATAGCAGATTAGTGGATACATATATATTTATACAGACATGTGCCAACTGCGATTTTGTCTAGTGAGCATCCTTTGATGTCTTCATCAGGGGAAGATGACTTTCCAGACTCATCTCTGTGACATGTTAACTCCTAGTTGTTTGGGGAGCTGTGATATCTGGCCACATTCCTTTAATGAGCCCTTTCATGATACATTTATTGATGAGAAAGCTAGCTGAAGTGAGGCCCCTGTCTGTAGCCGTAGAAAGTAACAAAGCTAACTAGCTTCTTAATCTCACTGTCACTGCCTGGAAAGAGGAGAATAATTTTGACATCCTTAATCTGACTGAAATATGAATCTAATGTTTGATGACCTCTGAAAGAAAGTGTTAGGAAGGACAATAACAACAACCAGAAAAAAAGCAGTTAAAAGATGAATTCATATATGTCCAGCAAAAATAATGGTAGACGGTTGCTAACATATATTGTGTCTCATGAGAAACTAGTTTATGCTTGCCTATGCTTGCAATAACATACCCTGTATTTGATTCAAAGAAAATATCTTTTGGCATTTATCCACATTATTTTTCACCACCTACTTCAAAAGCAAAAACTTTCTAGTTATTTCTATATTTTATCTTTATTCTCCAGAAAGCAGCTTCTGATGCCAAACAATAGTTTTATCAATATAAATAATCTACCTTCAGGTGTTTTATATCATATTCAATGACAAACTGTGAAATGTAGCATTTTTTCTTTGACAGCCCATGAAATCCATCATCTGTTTTCATAGATCTTTCATTCAGAAAAAGATGTGAATTTTAAAGATTTATGGTCTGATATTTGATTTTAAGATTTGCAGCTTTTAAAGTCAATAACAGGATTTACTAGTAAAAATCTAAATTCAGTGGGTGAAATGTTATTGTAATCATTTATCCTTTGTGACCTTTGAAAGGATAAAAAAATAACTGCTGTCTCATGCCTATAGTTTATATCCAGTCACACTAGATAAGAACAAGAAGCTTTTTTCCTTCACCTTGCAGTTCATGACTCTTCCAAGAATTGCTCGTATACTGTTGCTAGGGGCTGAGCACACTGAATGATCTCAGTATTTAATAAGACATGAAGAGATAAGACAGAAAAAGGGCTTTACTCACCTGGTGTGTGTTTATAAGAGTAACTGGCATGATGAGAAATATGACCTGACTCATTTTTAGAAGATAAATTTATAATCCATTGACTCTCTTTCTTAGATGGGTTAGTGTACAGATCTCCTATATGGATCCATAAAATGGGTTCAATCTAAAGTTTACATGTAATCAAATTATTATTATAAAAGAAAACTATTCTCAGGAGTAGTTACAAATTTTAAGAATATTCTGTTTTGGATAAACTGTATTATTTACTCTTTATTTGATGAATCAAAAATATTTCCACATGCTGAAATTTTCCTGGTATAGAAGTATAGCTATGACCATGATGCTAAATGCATCATCTAAAATGCCTCATAGTCAAGGCAAAGCTACAGAAGGTTACTGAGTAGGTCAGATCTAAGACAGAGATGGAGCAGAGCGCCCTGAATGTTTGTAAATCCTGCCTCAAACTGGAAGCGCTGACAGGGAATCAGGAGAGCCTGATCCTAAATCTGACAACAGTTACTCTCGCCTTGGGCAAGTCATTCAACCTCACTGGCATTAGACTAGAAGGAACCAGTCTTCTATTATTTACAGACTTTCCAAGTGATATTCAGAGGCCTACACCTATTCTCCTTTGTTCCTAATATGCTGAATAAGATTGAGACAAGGTCTCAAGGCTCTCCTGAAGTCCCAGAATGCTACAAGCAATCCATTGAAAGGAAGGCTGCAATTCACCCAAGAACCCAAAGATTCAAAATGGAGCTCAGAATTAGAAGAACCACAGGTAAGGATGGAGGGACTCATGTCAGCTTCCCTAAGGATTTTAACTGGTCCAAGAGAGCTGTTTGGAACACTCTCCTAGAACAATTCTGTCCTGAGCTTGGAGACCGGAGCCCCCTGGGGCTTGGCCCAGACTCTCCCTTGCAGACCCCCTGTGCTGCCTTCCACCCACCCATCAATGCAGCATGGTGACTCAGGGGCAGGGAGGGCAGAAGCCAGCTGCTGGGAGTGCAGGGCCCACAGCAAATGAGTTCAAAGTGGAGCGCAGAATAGGGCAGAGCAGGGTGGACTCAGCCCACCTGTCAAAATGGGGCCCAGTTGAGGGATCATGAGGTAGTATTTCAGGAGCAGTGAAGCAGGTCCCTGAAAAAATTTTTGGTGCTTCTCAAGCTACTTCTTCTCCACTAGTGAGAACGCCACCTCCAGAATACTTGGTATCACATGGAAGCTACAAGTCAATGTTTCCCACTGCATCTTCCAGCACCAGCTAAGTAAACCTTTCAGACATATCTGCTCTGCTCCTCCAATCAGCTGAGATCATGGGATGTTTTCTTCCCTGGTCTTCCCTCCTGTGCCGACCTACTTCATCTCCATCACCCCAACCCTCAGTTTTGCTGTCACAGTTTAATACTTTCTTGTGGATAGTTATTAGGTTTCCCCAGGCAATCAATATCTATCTTATTTCAGTAATATTTGACACTTAGATAATCCCAGTCAATCTTCTATTGTCTCTCAATTAGACTGAGCTCTTTACATCACAAGTTTCATCGTTCACCACCTTTTCCCTCTCCTCTTCATTGCTCACTCTCTTGAAATCTCTGTCCATACCCACTTGTTTGATTAGGGGCTCTGAATCCTTACCTAGCATGAGTAGCTTTCTCTCTCCCTGGCAGGTGAAGCTTGTCTTTGCTGGGTATAGGAATCTAGAGTTGCATTGTGTTTTTTTTTTTTTTGGTCTCACTTGTGCAGAGATGTTATCTTTTTGTGTTCAATGTTGTATTGAGAAATCAATACCAGTCGGATTATTTTTCCTTTTTAAGTTACTCATTGTTTCTGTTTGGCAGCTTATATATTTGTTTTTCCTCCAACCTTAGATTTCAGGAATTTTATCAGAACATGCCTGGATGTAGGCATCCGGATTTCATCATTTCTGTAGCCTCTAGTCTTTCTTCAATTTAGGAAGGTGGCCTATTTTGGTTATTTAATTATTTTCTGTCCTCAATAGGTTCCATATTCCCCTTCTGGAATTCCTGATGTTTGTCATTTTCCTCCTGGATCTATCCTCCAAGCATATTGTTTTTCCCTCTACATTTTCAAATGTTTGTGTTTTTCTTTGTGTGTCTTTCTTTTCTTTCTTCTAGTTGATCTTCCAACTCACTACTTGGAATAGGAACCATCTTCTTTATTTATCTACTGAATTTTGTTTCTAAAAATTCATTTTTGGTCCCATTGCTCTGCTGTTAATCCTTCCATGTGGTGGTGATCATGGTGATAATCCTTAAATGTTGGTGATGATGTGTGTACATGAGTGCATGCTAAGTTGCTTCAGTAATATCTGACTCTGTGTGACCATAAGGACTGTAGCCCACTGGGCTCCTCTGCCCATGGGATTCTCCAGGCAAAGACACTGGAGTGGGTTGCCATGCCCTCTTCCAAGGGATCTTCCCGACCCAGGGATCGAACCCACGTCTCCTATGGCTCCTGCATTGGCAGGAGGGTTCTCTACCACTGAGCACCACCCGAGAACCCCCCAAGTGATGATGGTGTCCCCCCAAAGTGTCTTCTGTCTCCTCCAGTGGCTCTGTTTCTCTCTGGCTCCTGGGTCCCTTCCTAGAGTTGCTCTTTTCTTCTCTTCACGGGGGCTTAGGTCCACCTCCTGGGAGACTTCAGTAGCATCAGTCCAAAGAGCATGGGAAGATGCAGAGACCCCCCTGGGTGAGCTATGAGCTGTTAGGCAAGTTGTTAACCTCTCTGGGGACTTCAGCGAAGATCTCTTGGCTTCCTGGGTTCCTTGTCTGACTGCAAAGGCTGATGCCATTCCTGCTCCTCAGCAGTGGAGGAGGACTGAGCCCAACTGATGAGCCTGGGGAGGGGGTGAGGAGGAGCCTGGGAGGAAATATACTCATGTCATTGCTACTTCCACCCTCTCCACAAAGGGCCACAGGGGGCGAGGTGCTCCTCCAACTGGAGGAGCTCTCCAGCACTGGGCCCAGACTCTCATCTGGCCCAGAGAAGCCAGCCTCCAAGCCAATCTTATCAGAATCTTGGCAGAGCCTGGGTTTTCCTAGCACCCTCAAGGGCCTATACGCCTGCCAGTGGAGGCGGGGCTGGTGATGACTTTCCAACCAAATGTCTCATCAGCTAGAAAATAAGGATTCTAGGCGCCCCATTCTAGACTTACAGAATCAGAATCTTAAGGCACAACCGGGAATCTGTATTTGTCATCTACTCAGGTGAGTCAAGAGCAGAATTGAGTATTGAAACCACTGACTTAAGCTGATGCTACCACCTAAGGGTACTAAGAACCCATTCTAGATGTGCTAGGAGCTGAAGGTGCCCTGGTGAGAGTTCTGACCCTTGTGATTTTACACCCAAAGGTGCTAACTCACCCAAAGACCTGACATCCACTTAGACTCTTTTTCTTTCTCAATAGCCAGTTTTCCTTTCTCTCCTTAGACCATGATTTTTCTATGACATTCTAAATCTGCTACAGTTGGGATAAGAATGAAAAATATTCCTGAATGGAAACAATCATTCTTTACTATGGACACCAAACCTGTAAAACCAGGGCAATATAAAATGAGGAGAGGGTACAGAGGAAAGGGTCATTATAGCAACTTTCCTTAGGTTATACGGATGAAAGAACCATAACAAAGGTTTGTTCTAGCTGTCATTATGCGTCAGCTGTGGGTCAACTGTAGCTCTGTGGCTCCTCCCACACATCTTCATTCTAGGATTCAAGCATAAGAGCTATCAAAACCACACAACAGCCTTACAGATTTGCTACGTGTGTATGTAGGGTGGGTTGGTACAGTCATCTCCACTCACCTTCCTTGGACCAAAGCTGGTCATGGCCAAGCCTGAAGTCAGTGGGCAGGGAAGTATCTCCATTCCATGGGTGGAGCTAGGTCATTGGTGGTACAAAGGCAAGTGACTCTTTTCACATGGACATGGAGGGAGCAAATAGTCAGGGCCAATAGTGCCATTCATCATACTTACTGGGCAGGAAAACATCTCTTTCAGAAATTATCCCAATTAAGAGGCCCAATAAGGAAAATTACCTGATAGGCAGGGACTGAATATAAGGACGAGTGGCCTGTTGTTCCTCCCAACTGGTGGATCTGTGGGAGGTCCTCTGTGGTTCAGGAAGAGGGGAGATGTTCTTTCTCTTCTTGCCTTCCACAGCGTGAATGTAGAAAAAGGAATTCAAAGAATGTTTGCACATACTTTGGGTTCATGCTGAACATTCTAGTGTTATTACACAGATAAACAGAGCATGGAGCATTCAGAGCAGTCCAACCTGTCACCACTGTCCCATAGCACACAGCATCACTGTCAGACCTTGGGGACATCCCACTAGGACACCAGGACGTAGTTCTTCTCTTGCCTCCCACTCAGAGCTCTCCCACACACTCTTTTCCTCCCCTCCACCAGTATCTCAGGTTTTGCTCTTTCTAGCCCTTCAAGATCCCCTCCTCCCTGTTTTCTAAGCTGGTGTCTCCCTTTGGTCTTAGAAATGTTTAAGTCTGTAGCCCAGCTCTTCCCTTCACAGCTGGGCAGGGGCAGAGGAGGAAGGGAAGGGAGAAAAGCCCCAAGGTGGTCTGGATGCCAGGGAAGCGATCCAGATGCCTAAAAACATGAGCTATCTCACCCAGCCAAGGCTGACATAGATTGTAGGCTCCCCTGCTCACACGTTCTCTCATTTCCAACTTGAATTTCATGCTTGGGCCTGTCCCATGATCTCTTCCTGATTCTTGGCTGTGAGAGTTACATAACTGTCCAAATTCTTATGCTGCCACCCCTCTCCCCTTTCCCTTTGGATTTTTCACGTCTTTTTAACTTGTTCAAGCTTCTTACCAACAAGTTGGTTAACCTCTGTGAGCCTCAGAGGGGTGTGAGATTCAATGAGAAATTCATTGCAGGTGGTGTGTGTGCGTGTGGACACGCACTCAGTCATGTCCGACTCTTTGTGACCCCATGTACTGTAGCCAGCCAGGCTCCTCTGTCCATGGAATTTTCCAGGCAAGAATACTAGAGCAGGTTGCTATTCCCTCCTCCAAGGGATCTTCCTGACCCCAGTAGCCGCTCGGAAAATGCTAATTCTATTTCTCTTCAAAGGATCTGAGTGTACCACTGCTTCTGGGCCGTCCTGAATCAGATGAGGTTGATTTTAGAGGCATTTCTACACTGTACTCTCTTATCGGATGCTTGCATAGTTCAAAGCATACAGTAGCTGCTCAATGAGCACTTGATGAGCCAGTGTCCCTTCCTCCTCCCTCACCAGCCTTCCCCTCACCTCATCAGCCCTAAGCGCTCTCTGCACACGTCCTGTTCTTCGCTCCATCACACGGGAAACCCCGAGAGCAGCACTTGCACGTTTGACTCATGGGTGGGGCTAACAGTCTGTGATGCTAATGGTCAGAGATGATGAGAGTTTATCAGAAAATCAGGAAGGCAGTGAAGTACCATTGTTTAAATCTTCAGTTCTACTTCCCGTGTCTGTAGTGAGCGTCTCTATCAGGCTTTGACTCTTCAGTCCCTCTCCTTGTCCCAAAGAGAACCAAAGACAAACCAGTATAAATGGCTTCATCAAGCAACTTTTCACATCATTAGATCACTTTGCTGTTTATGTAGTAGCAGGACACAAATTCAGAAACACATCACACACAAATTGGGGTAGCAGCAGAGGAAAGGCCGCTGCTACAGAGCTGCCTGGTAACCGTGGACGTGGTTGATGATGAGGTTGGTCGCTAGCATGACCCTCCTGCTGGCTCGGCCACGTCCCCTCTGAGCCAGGGTCCCCTCTTTTCAAGTAGAAATAGAGTTGAAACCTCTGTTACCTCTCTTGCCCATTGGAAATGGAGCTTTTCCTCAAAACCCAAGATACTGCCTTCTTTACTTTCCTAACCACCTCTTCCTTCAGAGGAAATTGTTCTCAGAGAAATTATCCTTTTACATCTGTCAATCAAATTAGGCTGACTTTTAGGGAAAGCCATCTGGATGGTACGGAAATGAACCTGACACAGATCTGCTCTGCCCTACCCTCCAGGGGGTCCCTGTCTAGTAGGATGAATGAACGCACATCGCTCTGCAAGCACCTGGCATACAGGAAGCCCTCACTAAGTATTTGTTGAATGAATGAGCGAAAGAATGACTGCACAATAATTTTAACAGATGATAGCAAATGCTATAGGAGAATAAAGGACAAAATATACTGGGGGACTTGACTTGAGAGATGTGCTGTGGTTAGAGGCTTCAGGGTGGGCTTCATGAAGGGAGACAGATAAGACCAGAGCCTTGCAGATGGAGGCTGTTGAGCCTGGGAGGGTGAGACAAATTGAGGATGGCACACCGGGGCTCTCCTGGGAGAAGGAATCTTTCCTGGGCCTTATTTCAGCAGCATAGCCCTGCAGTCATTTTCTAAATAAGGGAAGTACCACAATAGGAGCACAGGGTTGGTAAGGGCTCGCTCAACAAGATCTTAGGCCGAAGCATAACACGGTTGCCAACTCTCCACAAGAGGATCACAGCCCTGGGAGGATGGGCAGCCTGATTTCAGATTAAACAAGGTCACAGTCCCCTTGATCCTTATCTTTTGAGATGATGAACTTGAACTTGATGAATCATGTTTTTCTCCAATGTGTTTTGGATATCCAAGCCCATAATACATTTCTTTGCAAGAGTGAATACGGCACAGTTTGCTAGGGAGAGGAAGCCTTTCTCGATTGCCTTCTCTAAGGAACCAGGGAAAGACGAGACTAGAACTGTCATCAGGATACTTTGGAAGAGGGCCACCATGGATCTGGCGTGAATATTTATCTTGAATTCCTACAGATTTAGTATTCAGTTCATCTGTGATAATGGTAATTATCTGTTATGGATGAAATTGAATTTCCTTCCCCTCCTAAATTCATATGTTGAAACCCAACCGCTAGTACCTTGGAATGTGACTGTATTTAAAGATAGGGTCCTTAAAGAAGTAATTAAGTCTAAAGGAGATCGTGGGGGTGGGGTGCTAATATAAAATGACTGGTGTCCTTATAAGAAGAGGAAGAGGAACCAGGGATGCACACACATGCACAGAAGAAAGGCCATGTGAGGACAAATCAAGTCAGGAGCCATCTGCAAGCCAAAGAAAAAGGTACAGGAGAAACCACACTTGCCAACACCTTGATCTTGGACTTCCAGCCTCCGGAACTGAGAGAAAAAGAATCCACATTGTTAAACCCCCCATTTCAGTTCAGTCACTCAGTCATGTCCGACTCTTTGTGACCCCATGAACCACAGCACACCAGGCCTCCCTGTCCATCACTGACTCCCAGAGTTTACTCAAGCTCATGTCCATTGAGTCAGTGATGCCATCCAACCATCTCATCCTCTGTCGTCCCCTTCTCCTGCCCTCAATCTTTCCCAGCATCAGGGTCTTTTCAAATGAGTCAGCTCTTCACATCAGGTGGCCAAAGTATTGGAGTTTCAGCTTCAACATCAGTCCTTCCAATGAACACCCAGGACTGATCTCCCCTAGGATGAACTGGTTGGATCTCCTTGCAGTCCAAGGGACTCTCAAGAGACTTCTCCAACACCACAGTTCAAAAGCATCAATTCTTCGGTGCTCAGCTTTCTTGATAGTCCAATTCTCACATCCATACATGACTACTGGAAACACCATAGCCTTGACTAGATGGATCTTTGTTGACAAAGTAATGTCTCTTCTTTTTAATATGCTATCTAGGTTGGTCATAACTTTCCTTCCAAGGAGTAAGCATCTTTTCATTTCATGGCTGCAATCACCATCTGCAGTGATTTTGGAGCCCCCCAAAATAAAGTCAGCCACTGTTTCCACTGTTTCCCCATCTATTTGCCATGAAGTGAAGGGCCCGGATGCCATGATCTTAGTTTTCTGAATGTTGAACTTTAAGCCAACTTTTTCACTCTCCTCTTTCACTTTCATCAAGAGGCTCTTTAGTTCTTCTTCACTTTCTGCCGTAAGGGTGGTGTCATCTGCGTGTCTGAGGTTATTGATATTTCTCCCGGCAATCTTAATTCCAGCTTGTGCTTCTTCCAGCCCAGCATTTCTCATGATGTACTCTGCATATAAGTTAATTAAGCAGGGTGACCATATACAGCTTTGATGGACTCCTTTTCGGTTGTGGCAGCCCTAGCATGGGAATACACTAATATATATTGAGGGCCTCCTATGTACCTGGCACAAGTATTTTATCTCAATTTTTTTAATGACTATGAAAGATAGTTATTGTTATGTTCCTTTTTCAGAAGCGACAAAATAGATGCCCAAGGCTACAGCTCTAGCAAGTGGTGCAAACTCAGAGTCTAAGGCACATCTGTCTGGCTCCAGACATGATGCACTTAGCATACCACCAACCCACATTTGTGGTGTACCAGTCATGAAATGCTAGGCTGTAATAATTGCTGACATCTGAGAACTTAAACCTTTCCTTATGGAACTTATAAATGATGAGAGACAGACTTACGAAGATAAATAAATAAATAAGTACTGCCTGGACCAGACCGTCTGGAATCAATAATGCCATGGCAACGCCACAGTGAAGCTAAACTGAGAGAACATTCAAATGATTGTGAAGACAGCATAAGGGAGTGGCTGCAGACCTACGGGCTGGGGGAAGATTCAGCAGCTTTCTAGTTACAGGAACTTGGGCTTTTATTCTTACTTACATCCTTAACCTCATCAGTTTCCTTATCTGTGCTGGGGGGCTAAATTGGGACTAATGGTGGAATATTACCCCCTGGGTTGTTGGAGGATTAAATAAGATAATATAAAGCACTTTTCATGATGCTTGGTACATAGTACATCTCAGTAAATGTACCATGGTGGGAAAAAACATTCTACTAATGCATATTTTACTAGATACTAACAAAAGAGCCAACCCATCTAAATGTGTTTGAGTTCCTGTTTAAATGAAAATTCTAAATGTTGTTAAATTTATGTGTATTTTCACTGACACTTATATGTTTCCAAATATAATTTCGTTTCCAAAATATGTTTGCCCTCTCAGGACATTCAGCGTAAATAAATACCAACATATACCATCACCAACACAGTCAAGGCAAAATTAAAATGTTCATCAGTGCGGAAGGACAGTCCAAAGAAAGGCAAGACAGAAAGGACTAAGAAAATACTGATAGAAGTCAGAGCAATTAAAAATAATGTGTGTGCATGTGTGTGTGTGTGTGAGAGACACTGCGTGCATTGATGGACATGTGAGTGTGTTTTGGGGCACACCTGCGCCCATCTGAGAATAAATGCAGGCACAATTCTAGACAGTGAATTGTGCCTGGGGAATCCGTCCCCCACCCTGCCTGCCTTACTTGATAGATTGTTTCTTCACTGCAGGTGATTGCTTTCTTCAGCCTCAGGAGTAGAAACTTTTTTATAATGCTTCCTGTGCTTTTATAGCAAAAACCAATATAAATATTTACTGGATCTATAAGTAAAAGAGTATAAAGTCTTATTTATCTTACTGCATAGAGAAACCATGAAAAACATGTGGAAAGTTGAGTCTATTTTTCTCCAGGAAGACATTCAACTATATGCTGCGGCAAAGCAGAGATGCTTAGTTTCAGAGGTGACAGAGGAACTCTGTTATACTTTTGGTTCACAGGATTTCCATTGTTTCTGCATGTGCGTGAATATTGAAATATTTCTCTGACTAGTTCTTGGGAAGTGATATTGCCTGGCCAACCACATATGTTTGCAATGACAGGTTGCACCCCCAACCCCAACTAACAGGCCACAATGATGGGGCTTCAGATGCAGAACAAGGGGAGAGAAAGTGGGATTAGGCCAATGGCACGAATGGAAAACCCAAGCCAAGCCATGTGCTGGTCAGCAGCCCCACACGCTCCCTCCCAGCGTGGCCCCACTGTGGCTATCAGCTGTGAGTTCTAATCCCAACCGTCAGGTTTTGCCCCTCCCTGGTTCTGCTCCCATGGAGGGGTGTGGAACTTTGAAAAAGGGCATTGGGACCCATCATCCCAGCACACGAGGGTAAGATCAGGCGGGACTTTTGCCAGAACCACAAACAGGGGAGGCTGAGGTTCCAGTTCCCTTTGATGCCCTGCGTTGGCCTTTTCTACCGCTTCACAGGTCTCCAGGCTCCATCCGCTTGCTGTCTCCTCTGCTTTAGGCATAGCGTCATGGTTCAATATCAGAGTTCACTTATTCCTGTGATTCTTATTAGTGGAAATCCTTTGATAAACCTGTAATTTCAAACTGCAGAAACAAAACCATGTGATGTTCCTTAGCCTTTAGCTGTGTTCTTAGTTGCTCAGTTGTGGCCGACTCTCTGCAACCCCATGGTCTGCAGCCCACCAGGCTCCTCTGTCCATGGGGATCTTCCAGGCAAGAATACGGGAGTGGGTTGCTATACCTTCCTCTAGGATTACCAATTTCCAAACCCAGATCCATAATCAAGAGCTGATGTCCTGGACAGCCTCAGCTCTTTCTTACAAAAGTTCTTTCACCTTCTTTCTCCTTCATTCTTTTCTATCTGGTTGTCAAGTTGTTGTCACATTTCTTAGGGAATTATTCTCATTTTCTGTCCTGCTTTATGAGCCTTTCCTTCCACCCCATTGCCTCCAAGGTATTTTCACTTTAATAGGGAATAATTCTCTGATTTATGTTAATGAAACTCTAATGATGATGTTTCAGCAGGCAGAAGAGAGCCCTCACCTGAAATTTTAGATCTTTCCTCCCAGCCTGGAATGCAAGCAGTTATCGTTTCAACCCGTGTTGAAATCATATTTGTCCATAAAACTGCATTTTTTTCCTTTGCACCATTCCCACCAACAGTTGGGAATTTCTGACCATCTTTTATAAGTTTCTGTTTGTGAAATTAACATCTGAGTCTGCTCACTAAATTCAAACCTTTAGAAAAACTGCAGCATGCTGATGCTAATAGCAGAGAAGTTAAAGGTTCTGGGTGAAGTTTTTGTTTTCTAAGATGCCTAGATTGTTCTGAAGCTAATATAGAAGGGCTCTTGGTTAGAGTAGTTAGTATTTAAGCTATAGGAAGCTAACATTTGAAGTGTCTTTTTGTAAATGGAAGCAATGTTGAGTAAGTCTGTATTATTCATTACAGACTCTGTATTACTTCCTAAACGATGACCAAGGTTATCATCTATAAATTTCTTTAGTAATATTGTTTAATTTCCTACCCCCTTTTAATACTCTTCAGGTGGACTTAGAGACTTAGATAAACCACCAGTGAGTGCAGAGCATACCCCCATCCATCTCACAATTATAGAATCCTTGCCATGTGCCCTGTAAGCTACCAGGCACTGTGGAGCATGGAAGAAGCACATCTCAGGTGAGGCTGCAGCTGAGGCGGGCAGCAAGGACTCAAGCAAAACCCACAGCTCAGCACGTTGAGGTTGAGGTGGGCAGGAAGCCATTAAGGCCCAACCGAGGGCATCAGTCAGAGAGGCAGTGTACACACGGGATGGTGGTTCTGTCAGAGCCAAGGCTGAAGGCGACAGTTCCCCGGGCTGGAGAGGCCATGCTGGACAGGCAGCACTTGCTTTAGGGTGTTCTTACCTCACAACTTTCTAACAGGTTGCCAGGTGATGTTGATGTAGTTGGTCTGGGGTCCAACTCTGAGAATCACTGGCTTGGGAAACTTTTCTATGAAAAACACAGAAGATGTATCTCCGTAGATTCAGAAATAACATAGCTATGTCTCTGTGGGTTTACTTTGCCCCTGCTTTTTTTAAAATCTTTTGAACACTGTAAATCATCTAATATATCAGATTATCTTTGTAGTCATTATTAGGAAGCCTGCAGACTAATTTCTGGCTATCCTTACAAATGCATTGCTGCTGTGGCATGCATTTTGTCTAGTAACTTCATTTCTGAAGTTTACATTCCTATCCTTAGTTTCCCTTTGATTTGTCTTTCTGGCCTATTTTTAATTTCTCTTTTCTCTGTTATTGCCTGGATCTTTGAAATCCACATTAAACATTTTTAACAGGTTTAACAAAACAGGTTATGTCTCTTTCACTGCCACCAGCAACAACAAAACAACCCTTTGATATACTATATTGAGTAAACTTTAGTAAGAAAGCAGTAAACTTTAATAACAGAAACATTTTCTTTTCAAAGAGAAATTACTTCAGAGTGCCAGCCTCACTTAGGGACCATAGGCTAGATGAGCAGACATTTGAAATTAAAGTTTCAGATTAATTTAATTTGAAATTAAAGTTTCAACACATCATCTTCTCTTAGGGCTGGTTCTATTTACCAAATACAGTGCTTTTTTAAGATCACCGTAACAGACAAAATCCAAGGTGGGTTAATCTTGCAATCTTACTTGTAAACAATCTTCTTTCATAAAGCAACTATGGAAAACATGGAAATACATAGTCATATACTATAGCAACTGCATGTGTTAAAGAGGAAACACTTGATACCTTTCTTTTAAAAACTTGTACTCAATGGTATGTAAGTAATTTTTACCTGTTTATTTGTGGCTGTGCTGGGTCTTTGTTGCTACGCGAGCTTTTTCTCTAGCTGTGGTGAGCGGGGGCTACTCTCTAGTTGTGATGCCCTGGCTTCTTATTGCCATGGTTTCTGTCATTGCAGAGCATAGGCCCTAGGCACCCGGGCTTCAGGAGTTGCAGCACGTGGGTTCAGCAGCTCGGGTCCCAGGCTCTGGAGCACAGGCTCAGTAGTTGAGGTGCAGGGGTTCAGTTGCTCTGAGGCATGTGGGATCTTCCCAAACCAGGGATCGAACCCGTGTCTCCTGCACTGGCCGGCAGATTCTTTACCACATGCCCACCAGGGAAGCCCAGTACTGAATGGTTTTCTACTTTATTTTAAATGTTATATACTAGGAAAAAAGAAAATCTCTTTTGAAATGACTTGTTTCTGTTGAAATGCATTATTTAAATTTTCAGTGCTGCTAATGAGAACTGTTTCTTTGACAAACGTAAATAATGAGGGCATATTATTAGTAGAACTCTCCAACAGCCATGGTTGAAAAGACAGTTCACATATGGGAAAGTTTTTCTGTTTCAAAAGGAGGTAGCCACCATGATGTTTCTTTTTCTTTTGCTTCTCACCATGACAAGAAAAATATGTGGGAATCATGCTTTCTCATGAAGGTTGTGTTGCTGCATGAAAGATAACAAAGGCAGTTTCTGAGATTAACAGGAAACAGTTATAGATAAGATTGTTTCACCAAAATAGCTCAAGCAGAAATAAAGGAAAGGCCCTATGGTTTTTAACTTATGGTGAAATTTCTGAAAATCACATATGAAGAGATGATAGAAGTTTCATCCTCCTATTAAGAGGAACAAAGTAATAGGTCTGTTCAAGCCTAGAAAACCAAAGTGAATGACACAATAATTGAGAATAATTAAGTTTTAGCAAGAGAAGGGAAATATTGCACCCAGAGTTTGTATTTCTTTAAACTTTGCTCTCTTTTTCAATATAGTGATATTGACTACTAATCTTCCTTGCTTTTATACACTTAAAAAAGACAAATATATAAAATGCCATTTGACTTACTTAGCCCTGTTATGGGAAGCTCTGCCATTCCAGGGAAAGCTTAGGTGTTCACAGGTACCAGGACCCTAGGGACTTCCCCAGCCTCTAGGGAAGTTCTTCTCAAACACGAGTGTGTATAAGGATCACCTGGGGATTGTGTCCAGTTAAAAACCCATGTTAAACTATAAAGGAATCAGAATAAAGCTATGGACCTCCTTCCCCAAATCACACATAAACACATTCAAGCCAATCTGCCTACATGATTCAGGAACCTAATTCCTGCTCTAAGGGGTATATTTGAAAACCTCAGTATAAAGTGACAATAAATGTTATAGTGATCTATACAACTACAGAGAAGGGCACGGTCACCGTGGGATAAGAAGGGATGAGTGAATGGGAATGAACTTCTACAGAAGATGAGACTTAAATTTCAACTGGCAGAGTAAGGAGGAAGTCAAGCCCTGTGGCTGGAAGGGTAGAATAATCTGAAGCCATAGAGGTAGAGATGAGAAAAAGGAGGATAAATTCCTCAGCCTGATGGTTCCATGGAAAACTAGAAGATGATAACCCTGGATGGGCAATGCGGAGCCAGTTTCTTAAGAACCTTGGATGCCAACTAAGGAATTCACTTCATTCAAGAGGCCACATTCAGTCCTTAAAGACATTTAAAGAGGGAATGACATAGTAAAAACAGTATGGGCTGAATTAAAAGGATAAAGTCTAAGTTTTTACATGTAAACATATACTATGTTTATTATTGGCTTTAGCATGAGATAGAATAAGGCCTTGTAATTCTTTTTTAAAAACTATTTCTTGGCATTTCTTGGACATTTATATTCACCCTTAGGTTCTAAATTTTACTGCTTCTGCATATAAATTTAGCCCATGAACTGCAGAGTTTGACTATACCATTGTGTGCCTGGCCCCAAGAACACGAGGAGGACTCAGATCTCGTGCCAACAGATGGCTGCCCAGCCTTCTCTAGTTTCTGTGTTGTGTGTAGATGAGTGAGCCTGTGTAGCCTGTGAATGTGCTGGGCCCACACCTTCTTAGTCAATTGATGGTGCACTGCCTAAGCTTCATTGCTCCCTCTCTTTGAAATTCTGTGTCTTTCCCAAGTTTCACATGCAGTAGAGAAGCCTGTGAGGCACCTAAATGCCCCGGCTTTCCCTCTTCAGAAGTTGGTGTAAGTTCAGTAAGCAGCCTCATATACTGCGCTGTGCTCAGTGGTGTCCGACTCATTGCAACCCCAGGGAATGGAGCCTACTAGGCGCCTCTGTCCATGGGATTTCCCAGGCAAGAATACTGGAGTGGGTTGCTGTTCCCTTCTCCAAGGGGTCTTCCCGACCCAAGGATCGAAGGATCGAAGCCTCATCTCTTGAGTCTCCTGCATTGGTAGGAGGATTCTTTACCACTAGCACTAGCTGGGAAGCAAGCCCTCATACTGAGATTCATAAGGACCTGTGTCCTCCTTTCTTTAGGAAGAATAAAATTAGTTACAGTTTCTTCCTTCACCACCAGAGAGGGGACTAGGTACCATCCAAATTACTAGTTACTTCTGGCTATCCTTACAAATGACTAGTAACTTTTGTACTACTTGTCCCTCTAAAGCCTGAGTGCATGTGTTTTGAGCATATCTCAGCTGTGTCCCAGATGTCCAAGAGAAACCTCCCCAGAACCCCATCTGGACAGAAGGCTCCCTCATCTCCCTGCTCTCCACGCACCATCCCACCTGCTTGCTGCTTCCCTTGTTTTACTCTGCTACCTTGCCCAGCCAAGCGTGGTGTCAGAGTCCCACCAATGCTCTGCTGGTCAGTGCGAGCTAAGGTCTTTTGCCTGAAGTCTGCCTCTGCTCCTGCGGAGGACAGGTTAGTTTTTTCAGGATGGTCTTGAGAGTATTGAGCTGATTCTTTGTTCACATTAATCAAAACAAAGCTAACACCTGGAGCTTATTCCAAGAGCAGTTGTGAGTTTAGAGACCTCCCCAAGTGGATTCATCCAAGTACATTGTCCCTTCAAATGGATTCAGGTTGACCATCATAAAAAATGGATCAAGAGGCTAGTCATGCAGGAATTCCAAGCACTGTTCACGGTGCACCTACATTAGCTGCATAATGCAGGCTTAGGAAACCCTTTGGCTTGGCAGTGGTCCATTTTTACAGGCAGTATAGTAGTTAGGAGCCAGGCTCTAGAAAAGATGCCTCAGGTTCAAATCCATCTCTACCAATCACAACTGTGCAAATGTGAACAAATTGTCTATCATCTGTTCCAGTTGCCTCATCTGTAACATGGGATTAGGAATATTCCCTACCTCTAGGGTCCTTGTGAAAGTCAAATGAATTAACATACATACAGCGCTAGAAGAGTGCCTGTCATGTATGTAGTAAGTGCTATAACAGTGCTGGCAAAACAAAGAACTTTGCAGTCCCTTCTGGATCACCACAGTCCAGGGTCCTGTTTTCATTATTTCATTCATCCCAGGATCTTCTTGTCAAGAGGGATAAGTGGGTGAGTGGCTGGGACTGGCAACACAGTTCCCCTTTCAATTGCTAGGGCAGGACCACCATCCACTTTGTTGTTTCTTCCCATTTTCTGAGCATCATAAAATGTAATATTCATGTGTCAAGGGATCCAGGCTAGTATTTTAACATTTTACAGCCTCTTTGTAAAGCTACCTTTTTAGTTTTAGAGGAGGCAGTTTTATGACTCCCTTTGATAACCACTTAACTATGAAGACCCAAACAAAGAAGAGGAATGGTCAGAGGAAATCAGGAACTCCCAGACAGCTAGAGTCTCACTTCTTGAACATTATTCAAATTAGCTCCAGGACTCATAATTCTGTGTTTTCATTTATTGCTGCAATAAAGTAAATGGTTCTTTTATCCAAATGTTATTTCCTGGCTATTAATTCAGTAGCTATTTTGGATTGTAGCACTCCTCTTTGATTTAGGGAAATGGTACTTTATAAATATTTAAAAGTTGAAGACTGACAGTTGGGAGAAATTGACTTTGATTTGTTTTGTTAATATCCTATGGCTAGAGTCATTACAGATTTGGAAGATGCGGTCCCATTCTCTACTTATAAGAGATGGGGTGCTTGTGGCTCTATAACAAGGAAATTTGGGGATGCTCTTCTCAAATATTTTGTGGACTAGATCTCCGTGTACGCCTCCAGGGGACACACACGACTCTTTCTTCTTCATATATTTCTCCAGAAACTACTTTTGAACCCAAGAATGTAGTTGAAAACTATCAATACTTCTCAAAATAGCTGACAAGGGTCATAGGCTTGGGACTTTCTCTGCATCTACGAGTGTCAGCAAGGGCTTACGACAGGGCCCAGGATGATCTATACACTGGTATGATTTAACCATGGATCAATCAACCTATTAGGGGGAAAAAGACAAGGTCAATAAGGATGGGTCTTGGTGAACCAGAGGTCATCCTACATTTTTCAACCTAATGTTCTTATTTCCTTTCCATTAACATTTCATAATGAAAAAATGCCTATATTCTTTAATTTTTAAGATAATTAAGTGAATTTAGTGCCTTTGAAGGATAGAGGATTTATAATGGCATCAGGGAATACACGATAAATAACCCACGAGACAAGGGCCACCTGGAGAGCAGCAGTGCAGTCTTCATCATCATTGCTGCTTCTTAGCAATGAACTGTAAAAGGGTTATCTTCCTGGGGCAGTGCAGAACCAAACTCCTCTCCTTAGACCAGAAAGGCCTGTGTGTTCTGGGACAGGGCTTCTACCCTCTTGGGAAGTGGTTTTCCAGCTGTATTTGAATTTGAACAAATTATAACAAACACAGAACATTCTAAGTACATGGCATTTTCTGTATGCAAAGCCCTGAAATGTGTGATGGAAGTAGACCGTCATTCTGGAGCTTCTCTAAGGGAAAGAAACATGCCATCTGCCTCTGAGATCATTACAGCCTAGTGAGTGAGGTCAGGATGACAGAAGTGAACATACCAGGCACAGAAGCAGAGAGAGAGGTCTTCATGGTTGCAGCCAGCCTCGTGCACATAGGTACACAGGGACTTCGCCCAAAGGCTGGCTTACCTGTGAGCTCTCCAAGCTGACCATTAAGGCACTAGTTAATAAAGATCATTTCTGTGATTACTAGATAAAGATGGTAGAGTGAATACACTCATTTTCTTTTGTTCAAGCCCAACTACAATAACAACAAAAGGACATTTTTAAGGGCATATATTCTCAAAGATATAGAAGTTGGGCAAGGACTTAACAATGATAAACTTTTGAAAGCTAGAAAACAGATGGATAAATACTAAGTAATTCTGCAAACCCAAGAAAGACAAAATAAACTATCAGTGGGAAAAGCTGAAAGGTAAACAGGTTTATACCACAGACCCCTCCCCATCAAACAGCTCAGGAACTGGCTAAGTAAGTACCTTCGGAAATAGAGATGAAGGGAAGGCTATAAACAAGAAACAGAATCTAAGAAGCAGTTTGACCTCCAGATTCTTTATCCCACCCTCCACTCTATCATGACTAAAGGCTTATCCTCTGAAGAGGGTATAACAGCAGGTCTCTGGGATGGGGTTAAACAAGTGCAGAGCTTGAGGGTAGGAATATAGGCTGAAAACAAGAGGATTGAATGAAGTTATAGACCAGTGCTGAGTTTCTTCTCCAATTCCTGTTCCTGTAATACCAGAAAATTCTTCTCTGGGGAAGCTGAGTAGCTAAAGTGCAAAGACCCAAAGATACAGACATTTGATGGCTTTCCCAAGGAAAGGGGTCAGTCAGATCCCTGTCCAGAGAAGCCCCCACAAGCTCTGATAGAAGGACCTCTCAGGGCTCTGCTTTTAAACAGGGACAGAAAACCAAAGATCACCACACAGCTGGGCAAAGTTCTCTATTACCTCTAAAGCCTTGACTATGTTAAAATAATTTAAGGAACGATAAACTGACTGAGAAAGAGACTAAACTATCAACCATGAGTGGATTAAGAATGTATTTACCATTGTGCTGAATACCTAGAATGGAATATTATTCAGCTTTAAAAAAGAGGGGGAAAAAAAAAAAGAGGGAAATACTTTTCTATGGTACCTTGTGGATGACCCCTGAAGACATTTTGCTAAGTGAAGTAAGCCAATCACAAAAGGACAAGTACTGCATGATACCATATCTGAGGTATCTAAAGAAGTCAAACTCATAGAGAGAAATAAGAATGATTGTTTCCGGGGGCGTGGGGGGCAGTGGCAGATGGAAAGTTGTTCATTGAGTACAGTTTCAGTCTTGCAAGATGAAAAAGTTATACACATCTGTTGTACAATAATGTAAATATAGTAAATAATACTGTGCACTTTTAAAAATTTTAGAGGATAAATTTATGCCATATTTTTTTAAGGGAAGCTCCAGTGGCTTGGTGGTAAAGAATCCTCCTGCCAACGCAAGAGACATAAGAGACGCAGGTTCTATCCCTGGGTCAGGAAGATCCCCTGGAGAAGGGAATGGCAATCCACTCTAGTATTCCTGCCTGGGAAATTCCATGGACAGAGGAGCCTGGCAGGCTACAGTCCATAGGGTCACAAAGAATCAGACAGGACTTGGGGATTAAACAACAACAATATATGTTTTTTTTTAACCACAATAAAAAAGAGAGAGGCTAAAACAAAATGAAGAGAGTGACGTAAACTCTGAAGGGAGAAGAAAATGTCAAGTAGAATTATTGACATCCTCAGAGTGGTAAGAGAAGATATTGCATCCATGAAACAGAATTAAGGTGCTATTAAAAAATAACAAAAAAAGAAACCCAGACAAAAAGAAAACTCTTAGAAATGAAAGCTGTAGTATTAAAATATTAAGGAGAGGTTATATTCCCTAGGAAGAGCAAAAAGAAATAAAATGAAATACAGGACAGGAGGAAAAGGAAAAAAGGAAAAAACAGCCCAAAGTTCAGATAAAGGGAATTCCAGAAAACTAACAGATGGGGAAAAATCATTAAAGAGTGCATTTTCCATTTTTTTTTAGAATTGCAGTTCATGGTTTTCTAGATTAAAAGACACACAAAGTACCTAGGGTTATAAATGAAAATAAGCTCACACCTCGGCACCTTTTCATGACATTTCAGAACTCCACAAAAAGAAGATCCCACAAAAACAGAGAGGGAGAAGGAATCATTTCCAAAGGCAATGGGTTCACAATAGCTTCTGACTTCTCCAAAGTAGATCTAAAACTAAAAGAGAATGCCCTCAACATTCTATTGGCATGACTTCCAACCTAGAAACTGATATATAGACAAATCTTCAATCAAATGTGACAATAATATGAAAACATACCAGACATGCAAGCTCTCATAAATTTACCTAGCACATGCATCTTTTCTTGGGAAGCTATTGTAAGATGTGTCTCACCAAAATAAGAAAAGAGCCAGGAAAGAGAAAGATGTGGGATACAGAAATAAAAGAGAGATGAAGGCACCCCCATAATTATGGTGAAGAAACGTCTAGGATGAAAGCTATATACGAGGCAGAGAAGACTGCAATTCCCGATTATAGTTCAGAAAGTTCCAATGGAGATTTCTTCATAAAACTGTTGGAATACCCAAAGCATCTGAACATTTTCAGATGAGATTTAGATAATTAGTGGAGAGTTTAGAGGTTGAATTAGTGATCAGGGTGGAGAAAACTAAGTTCACATTAAAGAAGACAGTTCTTAACTGTGAGGATACAAAATTCCATCAAGGAAAAGTAACCATAGTAAATTGCATGACTTAGCTGTGAATTTCTACAGAGTCATTACACTATAAATCCTGAATATTTCTCTAAACAAAGTTACTATATTATTATACTGAGGAGTGAAAAGGGATGGTATATGAGGTAGCAAAAGTTGATAGATACAGAATAAGACAGCTTCATCTTCAACAGGGAGGAAGCTAATAGATAATGCTTAAAACAGAAAATCATTTAAAAATAAAATCACAAGCACCTTCCTTAGCCAAATACAAAAAAAAAAAAAAAAATGTATCTAGATGATTTGAAAGTGGTTTCCTCAAAGTAAGGGAAAGTTTTGGCACTCAAAGAATTCTGCTAGTGTGTGTCACTAACCTTGCAGATCTAACTCACTCTTAAAACTATGTGCATGTATAACTTTGATTTTAAATTATTTCTAAAGCAAAAAAAGAAAAAAAAAAACCACAACCAGATAATAAAGTGCTTAACATGAGTCCAGGAACTCCAAACAAGGACACCTCCACACAAAGACCGTTTCCATCACCACCGTGTTGGAATTTCACAAACCTTACCTTTTTCATTCCAAGGAGTTAGATTCTACAAATATGTTACTATAGTAAAGTGATTCCCTGAAAGATAAGCCGACTGATTTTTTTGAGCTACTACTTTCAAACTGTATTTGTGTATTCATTTTTGGCTATACTGGGTCTTCCTTGCTGTGCGCAGGCTTTCCCCTGTCGTGGGCAGGCTTCTCATTGCAGTGGCTTATCTTGTTGAAAGTGTGGGCTCTAGGGTGTATATGCTTCAGCAGTTGTGGTTCCCAGACTCTAGAGCACAGGTTCGATAGTTGCTGCTCAGGGACTTAGTTGCTCTACGGCATGTGGGATCCTCCTGGATCCGGGATCCAGCCCGTGTCTCCTGCATTGGCAGGCAGACTCTCCACCACTGAGCCACCAGAGAAGCCCCCAAGCTGATTAATTTTTAATAAAATTAAGCAGCAGAATAGCAGGCAGATAGTCTCTATGTAGTTGTTCATTGTTCTTCCACGTTGTGGTGAATAACCAGTGCTTGGATTTTAGCCTAGAGATGTGTGTTTCTGTGGAGGAGAATGGGGCTGGGAAGGAAGGGTTGATTCAGTGGTTTCTGGGATGCTTACAGGGAGGAGAGCTGGATTTTATTGCTCAGTCTAAGTGGTCCCAGAGCATAAATTACTCCTTGGATAATTTACACCCAGTGAATAGACTAGGACTCTGAATACAGAATGGTCCCTGATAATCCGAAAACATAGAAATGATTTCCTTACCAAGCGTGGCCCAAAGAATATGGTAAACCCAGTGAAACTAGAAAAAAGAAAAATATTCCCAAAGAATTTTTCTTGCCTTTAAATTTGAGTAGGGCAACAGATTGACAACTGCCTAACATGAGTGTTTTGAAAACACTGAATCTGTACGACCAGTATTATAACGATGTTGTGATGCTTTTATAGAATGACACTAAACTATATTGCAAATTTATTCCTTCAATGAAACATATGCCCTCATTAACCCTCCAAACATCTCTATCCTATGAAGAAACACATTTTGCACTAGAGACGTGTTGTCTAATCCCTTCCATCTTTCTGAATATACAGAATGCGTGTGTAACAAAGAGCAACTGCATAGCGACAGGATATAAGGCTGCAAGAAAGACGGCAGAGTGTGTATTCCCCTGTCCTTCTCCCAAATAGCAGCAATTAAAATTCACAGCTGCTGGCTGCCTGGATGTTTTTTGCATTCGGTGCTCTGTAATATGCATCTGAATATACTGTCTGACTGCAGTTTCAGTAAACTAGACAGCTTTGTATTCTAAATTCAGCAGACTAGATCCAGTGTGTGTATTTTTTCTCCAGATTAGCTTCCCTCTCCCTTCTCCCCTCCCCTCCTCTTCGTTTGCTTGGGGGGTGAGCAGTTCAGAAACAAAAGACATTTCTAGCTCAGAATTTAGCTGTATCAGAGTGTAAGTGCAGGTCAGGTCTGATTTATGTGGCATGTCTGATAAGCAGGAGAGGAAGGCAGGATGAAGGGCTTGGAAAAGCTGGTGAACTTGGCTTGACTTATATCTGGTGCTTTTGTAGGCAGCCAACATACCCCTGGTGTCAGAACTTGCCATCGATGACATACACTTTGATGACTTTTCTCTCGACGTTGACGCCATGATCACGGCTGCTCTTCGGATGTTCATGGAGCTGGGGATGGTACAGAAATTCAAGATTGACTATGAGGTAAGATGTTCGGTCATGGGGATCCCAGGAGTGCACCCAAGAACAACGTGGTAGCCACTTTGAGCCTTGGGTTTCCCAAATATAAATCGGGGGTGATCATACTTTCCCTGCATACCTGGTGGGATTACTGTGGGAATCGTGTGAGATGTTTGTGGAAGGACCTCAATGCTGAGGGTTCCTTAGACATAAGGTATCATTTTGATCATGGCCCATTGGAGACACATACACCTGCCTGATGTAAACTTTCCCTTCCCATTTCAGACACTGTGTAGGTGGCTTCTGACAGTGAGGAAGAATTACCGAATGGTTCTGTACCACAACTGGAGACACGCCTTCAATGTGTGCCAGCTGATGTTCGCCATGTTGACTGTAAGTGTGTTCGCTGACAGTGGAAGGTCACCTGTCACTTGTGAGGACCTACTGGCTTCCCCTTCACATTCCCATTTCTCTGACAAACTGCCCGGTGATTAACTTCACGTTGGAAGTTACCTACCCTGGTGTTGGGAGTGTATATTTCACAATGACCTCTGAGCTTTAAGGCTGTAAAATCACTGACACCTTGGAGCAGGTATAGTCTTTGAATGATTGCTTGAGTCTCTTTTTAATGTTTTATCCTGGGAAACTTGTTTTTTATAAACAAAAGAAATGCTTGGGTTTTCAAAGCCACCTTTTTTGCAGAGGATATGGGGATGAATGACTAAACAAAGAGATCTGCTGGATAAGACCTCATAGGCTGGTGGAAAGCCAAAGAAGGGATGTGTGACCATTACCCACAGGGACATGGGAATCCTGAGAGATGCTTATCTGGAGAAGGTCCAGGGAGGCCCTGGGAAGGAAGGAGTAGGAGTGTATGTTCTCAGGGTTTAGGGCACAGCAGGCTTCAAAGCTCTACTCCAGGCACTATAACCTAGTAAACGTGGCCAGTCTGTTTTATAGAAACAGCTGGGGCAGCTGGCCAGAGGTAAGCCTTGGAATTTAATCTAAAAGCAAATGTTTGTGGCAAAAACTAAAATAGAATCCTCTCTTCATCTCCATTTTCTGGCAAGAAATAAGGCTCATTTGGTCTTATTTCTACTCACACTGTCAAGCTATTATCAATTAAAATGGTTTCTGGCTTAAATATATTTATTGGTTTCTTTAGCCTCAAGGTGATATGTACATACATGTGTGTCCATGTGTGTGTACGTAAGCATACCTGCCACACAGAAAAAGAGAAGATGAGTTTAAGAGTCTCATAACGTAAATCTAAACACCTTACATCTTTGCACCCAGATTAAAATTTAAATCCAAAAGAGGGAACGCCCAATGACAAACATTTTCCTTTGGTCCATGTGAAGGAAGATTTCTGCTCCTTCCTCATGAAGTGCTCTGTGCTCTTCTCTGCCTACTAAAATTTTGCTCATTCTTTAAAATACATTGATCTAATGCTGATTTTCCCATGAAGTCTTTCCTTTTCAATAATCATCAATAATTTCAATAATCATCAGTAATCGTCAATAATTACTTATTTCCCTGCACTGTGTCTTGTACACACATCTTTCTTCCTGCTGTGTATCTGAAGTTCAAGATCTCTCATTCTCCTGCAAAGTAAGCAGCTTGAGGCTAAAGAGGTCATTTCTTGTTCTTGCAATAACCTTCATTTACTTGCTCAACATCTATCCGTTGAGCATGTCACCAGCACCCTCTACTCAATGCTGTACTTGGTAAGCTTTCAACAAATTTGTGTTGGATTGATTTGAACTGAAATACACATATAGCATAAGAAAATGGGACCAAAATGTCTTCACTTTTACACTCAAGGACTTGTTTTTTGCGGCGGGGGGGCGGCGGGGGGGGGCGGGGAAGGTGTCCACAACTGCTGAAGAAGCAAGAAAAATAACCTGGAAAAACTGGACATCTCACTGTAACATACACCATGAAAGCAGGCAGCCAGTCAAATGAGGAAGGAAGAAGCTTTGAGTTATGGCCCTTAAATGTTTAAGAACCAATGTTTCATGGGAAAAAAAAGCCTCTCATTTTACTTTTCCAAATCAGATCTCATAGACAAGTAATAATTTTTTGTGTCCAGAGTTCACGTATATGGCTCACAGAGGATATCCAATAAAGAAATTATTAACCTATTATTTTGGAAAACCTGTGGATTTATGGTGAATCACCAAGATAAGGAAGCAGGAACCTTGTTCAATGAAGGACTGAATTGTGTGAAGTGTTAGTCCCTTGTTTTGTCCAACTCTTTGCATCCCCATGGATTGTAGTCCAACAGGCTCTTCTGTCCATGGAGTGGGTAGCCATTCCCTTCTCCAAGTAGGAAACTTGTTCAGCGAGGGATTAAAGATGTCCTAAACAGAAACAGATTATATAATAAGCCTTAAAATAGTCCATCCTAAAGGAAATCAGTCCTGAATATTCATTGGAAGGACTGATGCTGAAGCTGAAACTCCAGTACTTTGGCCACCCAATGCAAAGAACCTACTCATTGGAAATGATCCTGATGCTGGGAAAGATTGAAGGCAGGAGGAGAAGGGGACAACAGAGGATGAGACGGTTGGATGGCATAACCAACTCTATGGACATGAGTTTGAGTAAGCTCCAGGAGTTGGTGATGGACAGGGAAGCCCAGCATGCTGCAGTCCATGGGGTCGCAAAGAGTCAGACATGACTGAGTGACTGGACTGAACTGAACTGAACTAAAAGAGTTGGGATAGAGGAAACTGGTAAGAACTGTATGGTCAAGTGGACATTTAGAAGAAAAGGGAATTCATACCCAGTTTTCTTTAGTAACTTTTTCCACCATATGGACAATCTTGATCCTTTTCAAGAAACTGAAGAAAGCAGAGCTCTCAGAATGTTACCACCATGGAGATACTCATTCTGCCTAAATATTTCAAGGGTAGAGTTGTTTTTGCAAGTCTGCTCAGCAACCTTGAAGAGTAGCACTGTTTGAGAAAGTCTGGGTTTTGTTTTTGTATTAATGCTAGCTCAAAAACAGAAGAATGTACTCTTAAAATTCTCTTGGCCAGGGGGAGAAGGGGCTAGAGGTTGAAAAATAAAAGCATGACTTTGGAAAGAATACCTTTGTGAATGTTATTTTTTTTATCCTTTGCCCTGAATAGAATAGCCACATTTGGAAAAGATATTATTTTCTGTTCTTTAAATGTTTCCGAACTAAGGGTTACAGTAAGTTGAAAATGTCAACTTTGTCGGTAACATAAGCATTCTCCTCTCCCACTTGACCATAGTCAGACTGGTTAATCAGAATGTTTTCACTAAGAAAGTAAATATTGAGATAACAGAGATTACTTGATTAGGGGCAAAAAAAGTGAGCGTAATTCGCTCATCAATTCTAACTTCTGGAATACGACCTTAGTAGGCAAAGGAGGCAAAATGATAACCTACTTATTTCCATGAGTGGCCCCTAAGGCTTCAGGCCTCAGGTACTCCTGAAGGCTGTTAGGTCTTTCACTGTTTTGCTCTCATCAGTGATTTTATTTCCATTCTAGTTATCTTATATTCCACTTCCACGTGTTGAATTAGAACTAAAATTCTCTATTAACATGGAAGAAAAGTTATAATTAACCCCTGGATTCATTCAGCGGAGTTACAAAGACGAGAGAGCAGGGCGCATGTGCGCCGAATTTTCCTCTAGATGGCGCTCCAAGGCAAAGTTTCCCAGCCAGTTGCCTGGAAAGAAAGGGGGTGGATGGTTGTTGATCTTGCCAACATTCCCTGAAAACGCTTCTTTTCTTCTGAGACAAGGAATACTGAGGCACGCACCCCACACTCTTTTCTTAAAAGAAACATCAGCAAGGCCAGTGTGTCTGAAAAGAACCCTCTGATGAGGACAGACCTGTGTTAGGGCTGTCTCCTTGCCTGCGGAGCTATTGGTGCAAACAGTAACTGCAGTCTCCTGTGTCTTTCTGTGGGTGTGTATTTTTCCAAGCCCATTGTCTCTAGGAATGGGAAGATGCATATTTGTGTGCCACTGATGAGCAAACCATGACACGAAGTACAACAGGGCAAGCGAATTACATGTAAGAATCAGCTTCCTAACCTTTAACTCTACAATCATTTCAAGCCCAGAAAATAGCTTGATTCAGAATTGTGTTTTGCAGAAGTATTCAAGCTCATGTCTAGGTAACAAAAAGGTCTTGTCCCTTTAGAAATTGAAAAGAAAAAGAACAAACTGCATTGTCGAATAGGCAATTTGATGTATAATGGTGGAAATTTAGTTCACTGGGAACCCTGTTAATGACTTATTAATTTATTACAAGCCTCTGGTGTAGAAGTCCAAATATTAAAATGAAAGTGTCAGTCTTATTCTTTGCTTCTAAAGAGAAATTAAGGTAGTTAAAAATTACCAAATATTTTTAATTCCTCTGATAAATGCAGTATGGAGTGCCAGTTACTATTTGCAGTTAAAACAGGGAATAAAAACCTACAGATAGATCAAGAATAATTATACAAATTCTCTTTATTTATAGAAGCTTGTAGAATAAATATTCCATCAAGCACATACATAATGAAAGATAATAAGCTCATTTCCTATATGTACAGTGTAGACCAGATAAAGGAGCCGACCATGCTTTTGTTTGTATTCTGTAAAATAAAAAGGCATGTGGTGATGCCAAGGTTGCAGAGACATTTTAAGGTTTTATAAATGATGTATGAGCTCTGACAGATTTTCCAGGGGGAAAAAAAAGGTTTCCTTAAGAGTCAGTATTCTTTACTATCCCATAAATGTACTCATTAGCACTTTGGGCCATGCCCTGTATCCTGTAGGGCTCAATAAAGATTCATTGAATGAGTGGATTTAGTTTAGGGTAATATTATTCAGGGAACTATGCTGCTCAGTGTCCAGTTTTTTCAAAAAACTATAAAATGATGAACAACTATCATTGCTAGAAATCTTGTTCTTTCTTCATATCACACTAAGGTTCAGCTAGGGTTCATATAGAATATTATGATCTTGCAGAATTCACTGGATATGAAAAGAGACGAGCACATGATCACATTAAAATTGATGGCGGTGCTGGTGGCTTGGTGCTGGTGGGGAAATGCAGTTAAACACTAATAATAACCAAGTATCGCAGCAAACACACTGACACCTCCTGACGTTTACGGTGGCTTCTTAAATCTTAAATGTGGAGGTAGTGCGTTTAAGTCCGTATTTGGATTGTCAACAAGGTTATTTTCAGAGATAAGCCAAGTCGTTTTATTGATAATTCAAACTAGAGAGCAGAAGGGACGTTTAGGAAGAAAAATCCATCCTGTTCACTAGCTTGAGGATAATGTGCTGTCCTCTGCCGTTTTCAGGGAAGTCCTTGATTTTTGAGGTAGACAGTTTCTTCTGCAGGGAGATCTTAGAAACACAATTAGAACTCCTTTCCCCCTTAACCCAAAGAAAGACAGAACTGGTTGAATTTTCAAATAAAATATTTTTGCTCTATAACCAGACTCCTAATCTCAACAGAAATCTAATTTCTTTGTAGATTGTAATGTTGTAAGGTACAAAGAGATCTATGGTTTTATTCTGTAACCAACAACAACAAAGTAACAAACAGTAATTGCATTTGTAATCATCAAACATCATTTTTACATTGTATTTCCTTATCAATATAAGTAATAACTAGTTATATTTACTTTAAAATAAATGGCAACATTATCCTAATAATACAATAAAATCTGCATATTAGAAAAACCAATTCTTTGTCATGTAGGTATACCTTGATTTCTGGTGTACCTTCAAAGAAAGCACATTTTTAATTGAGGAAAGGAGTGATTCTTTTATGGTTTTGCAGAATATCAGCACTGGGTGCTGTAAATTAACTAGGGAGCTAATCAATTTGAATACTGTGTCTAAATTACATTTAAGACTCCTGGCTTTTAATCATTTAAGAAGGTTTCTATTTTTATTCTCTCTGGCCACCTCTCAGAGCTCCAGTGAGGCACTCCATGTTTCTAACTGACACTCCCTTTATCCACATTTATTTTACAAAAGGAAAAAGACAAAGCAGCACATAATTAAGAAACTGGTGTGCTAATAATCAAACATACAATTGGGCAGAAGGATAATCCAATCCACTTCCTCACACAGGAGAGTAACCTCCATAACTCACTTTAAGCGCTGCCATTCATGAGTTATGGGTCATTCCCTTTCTAGTGAAAATAAATTCTCCCGCACCATCAGCCAGAGCTGAGTATTTTTCTTAGGACATGTAAATTGTAGAAGTGTATGAACATAATCATGCTGGCATTTGGGGGGGAGTGCAAGCTCTTGCCTGTGGACACAGGCTTGTAAGGAAATGTGTATGGTTTCAGGGCTGCGGTTGCCTGGTTACAATATAGGATTTTTTATTAAAGTGAATTTATTCCTGAGATTTTTATGGTGTTGGTAAACTGCTTAATCTGTCGCTCCGTATTTTATGACTCCAGCCAAATCCTGCAGGTCAGGGAGACCCAGCAGCAGGGCCATGGTCATTTATCACAGCCTCTGTTTCCCACAGCCAATGACTCAGTAGTGGCAGTTTCTTGAGGCTGAATGAAACTTGGCACCTACCGGTGTCAAGCTGGGGACTTTATAAAGTTTTAATTTTTTCACTGGTCTCGTGTTCAAGTTTAGCTCAGTGATGACTAGTGAAAATTTGGGTAAGTTTTGAAGAGGTCTCATATTCTCGAAATTCATCAATCTGGCTTCTTTGTGGCAGGTGAAGAGGACTGTCTCTCTGCACAATTGAAGTTTACCAAGTCATCTGCTTCATTTTCTGTGCTCACATACCGCATGTTCTATTCAATTCACTTGTAGTTTATCATAAAATATAAACTATATTTCTCAACACAAAAAAGCAGGCTGTCTTTATCCTCAAAAATAATAAAGCATATTCTCAGTATTGAAAGCAAAAAACGTTAAACATCTAATATGTTTTTCCTTTTGTCTTTTTTTGAATTACAGTATGCTTGCTATATACATACATGTAGCTTTGCTTTTGTATTACCTAAATTGAAGAAAAAATTCAACTTTTAAAGGCTTAGTAGATATTTACTCTTTTTGTACCATTTGTATTTGTTTTCATACCTTTTACCGAAATATGAGAGCAGAGATACATTGACCGATTTTTATTTGACCACATCATGACTTCCTGAGAATGAAATGAAGAGTATTGACAGATGCCAGAGGTTTGCTTTGAAATAGTCTAGCAAACAAAAAAAACAGAACATGTGAAGGGATAAATGTATCAAGGCAGCAGAACGTGGCTTCCTGGTAAAGTTAGGTAACAAGTACTTGGGTATTCAATACAGTATTCTATTTTTCATATGTTTTTAACTTTACAAAATAGGTAATTTTTTAAAAATTAGGATAACAAGTAGGTTAAAATTAAGTCAAGGAGGTAGTTAAAACTAACTAAAATTATTAAAGTCAATTCATTTTTTAAATTCATGCAACAAACATTTACTCAAACGTATATGCTTGTACCAGTTTTGAGAGGCTTCCCTGATAGCTCAGTTGGTAAAGAATCTGCCTGCAATGCAGGAGACCCCAGTTTGATTCTTGGTTCGGGAAGATCCCTGGAGAAGGGAAAGGCTCCCC
Organism: Cervus elaphus; assembly: GCF_910594005.1. Classification (NCBI taxonomy): domain Eukaryota; kingdom Metazoa; phylum Chordata; class Mammalia; order Artiodactyla; family Cervidae; genus Cervus; species Cervus elaphus. The sequence continues at coordinate 22,691,323 of NC_057847.1, forward strand.
ACTCCAGTATTCTGGCCTGGAGAATTCCAGGGACTGTATAGTCCGTGGGGTGCCTGGCCATTCTGAGTCTTACATGAGTAAGCATTTGCGATATTATTTGAGATTCAGAGAGAAGGTGTGTCCAAAACATGACTTAGATATTTCAGTTTGATAATAAGTGCCTTCAAGAAGCTTCTGGTTGTAAAAGTATTTAAGTGTAGACTGTAAGGTCTTCCCAACTCTGAACTTGATAAGCAAAGGATCACTGCAGACTTAAATCAGTGTTTAATTAAGGCCAAATCAATATTTGACTACATTCATCTTGAAAACGAAGAGAAGCAAATTTGATCAAAACTGTCCCACACCTTGTACACCTGAAACTAACACAACATTGTAAATAAACTATATCCAATAAAAAACAAACAAAGAACCCAAGATATCCTACTCCCATGGAAACTAGACCAACTACACCTGGTTTATATGTATCATGTGCTTTGGTAAAGGAGCCGTGTAAACATGGTGTTGGTTGGTGGTCCCCTAATAGCTGGCAAGGTTCTGGTTTCTGGACCTCAGAATAGGACTGAAGTGCCATTTCTTCAGCCTGGCAGATCCAAATATTGGCAGACAAACATTACTGTAATCACCAGTGTAGATCTAGATTTAGATGCAATCTAGATCTAAATCTAGATGCAATAGTTTATCTAGCAGGGTTTCTTTTTTAATAATTTTATGTATTTACTTTTTGGCTGTGTGGGTCTGCATCGCTGTGTGGGCTTTTCTCTAGCTGCGGCGATCAGGGCCTACTCTCTAGTTGTGGTACACGGGCTTCTCATTGCAGTGGCTTTTCTTGTAGAGCAGAACGTGGGTTCTAGGGCACACGGGCTTCAGTAGTTGCAGCTCCTAGGCTCCAGAGTACAGGCTCAATAATTGTGGTGCATGGGCTTAGTTGTTTAGCAGCATGTGGGACATTCCAGGGATTGAACCCAAGTCTCCTGGATTGGCAGGTGAATTCTTTACCACTGAGCCACCAGGAAGCTTTCAAGGTTTTTTCCCCACAATGGAAGATTGCATTGTGAATACCTGTTATTCTCCCTCTGAGCTTTCATCACGCACTGTCTCTTATTGGCAAAGAGAGGATCTTTTTTAAAAAGAAGATAGGATATGGCATCAAGTATAAATTTATTCATAAGCACTCTTGGTAAGCAAGTGAAATCTATTTCCATCTGAAAGCTTGAGGAAGTCCTCTGCTTAAAACCATTGCTTTAGAGCAAATTGAATAGGTTGGTATCCATCAACCTGCCCCCAGGATTGCATGTTAATATGTGTGTGCTCAGTCATGTCCGACTCTTTGCAACCACATTGACAGTAGCCTACCAGACTCCTCTGTCCACGGAATTCTCCAGGCAGGAATACTGGAGTGGGTTGCCATTTCTTCATCTAGGGGATCTTCACAACACAGGGATCAAACCCACATCTCTTGTATTGGCAGGCAGGTTAAGCTCTTACATTGAAAGGTGGCCATTCCATCTTGAAGCGAAAAATAGAGTCCCCAAAAAAAGCATGCTGGCTTGGCTGCAAATACCCGTGAAGCCCAAACATGTGCCTTAACAATTCTTTTATTATTCTGATCCACTCAACTGGGATGTGAGCTGAATTGGGAGGGTGATTGAGGCACCATTCTCATAGAACCTTCCGTCCTTGGTTAGGAAATCTAAGTTTCACGGACAGACGCCGCATGTGACGGATGGCCTAGCACAGCTGGACCAGCCATCAGCATTGCAGTCTGGGGTGTTCTTTGGAAGACCTGAGCACTCTGTATGTGGAATTTACGATGAAACCCTCAATGAAACGAGCACTCTTTGGCTACAGAAAATTTGATTTTAATTATGTACCAAACAAACGCCCCAGACAGGGCCCCTGCAATACTGCATACCAAAAATGAAGAAATACCAGAAATTAAATGCTGCCTTTCAGCCTCAAGGTCACATCACTCTTAGGGTATGAAGTCATGTTTAGATCAGTTGAGACATGATGACACAATTAGGGATTCAGCATGCAGAGTCTTCTAGAGGAGGCACTTCCTTGAGAAACCATGTTCTTCAAAATGCCTCAGAATGGTCTGAGCGGCCCTCTTTGCTCTTCTTGTTCAGAAGAAAGAAAGATGAAGAGGAGAAGAAAGATTCTACAGAAGCCCATCACGTTCTGTCTCAGCCTCAGCCAGTCCCCTGATGGCTCCATGGCAGTGCCTGTCGCCAGCATCCACAGAGGAGCAGTTGAGCCGAGGACCTTCCGGACTGTTAGGAATTTCCAGCACATCACTGGATTCCCTCCCTCTTAGTCCATCACCTGCCAGATCTCAGAATCAATAGGATGAACTTGGGAAATTTCTCATCATTCAGTACCTCTCACAGCTGACTTCTGGCATCACCTTCTCAGATTCCCGCACTGCGGCTGCGTAGGTGACAAGGGTCATGCAGACGACGACGCACCATCTCCAGAAACAAAGCAGGAGTGGCTAGCCACTTTCTCCATTGCTTTCTTCCACAGATTGCCACCGGTATTGTGATATTAATAGTTTCTCACTAGAAAAGGGGCATTGTTCTGGTGGGCACGCGGCATGATCAAACTATACACACAACAAGAGCCAGACATGCCTGTCTTCTTCAAGGCTCTGTTCTAGCCTGCAAAGGAGAACATATTGAATCAACATTGCTCAATGAATGAATGAACGGACACTTTTTAGGTTATTCCAAGCTAGGACAGGTTGATAAGACATGGGCTTATTTCTAACACAGAAAAGGACTTACACATACAAATTCTGGAGTGGGTAGCCTATCCCTTCCCCAGTGGATCTTCCCGACCCAGGAACAGAACCGGGGTCTCTTGCATTGCAGGCAGATTCTTTACCAACTGAGCTATCAGGGAAGCCCTAGGCATACATAATGTATATATATTCTAATGAGTAAACATTCTTTAAGGAAATTTGCAGCATAAAGGAAAAAATCTAAAGTCATGTATGATCCGACTACTGGTAACATTTTGAGGTACATCCTGACAGTCTTTTTCTATGAATGTATTAAGACATTTTGTAAAGTTGGATTGTTGTACACAAACCATTGTATCTTTCTTTTCTTTCTAAACTTCATTTTAAATCACTATATATTATTAGCCACATCTTGATGCACCAGAGCTGTGTTTGGCTCAAGATGTCCAGTGGCTCTGCAGTATTAACCTCTTACAATTCAAGAATAAACATCCATTGTTGAAAGTCCCCTGGTGACCTAGGGATTAGGATTCTGGGCTTTCACTGCCTTTGGCTCAGGTTCAGTCCCTGACTGGGGACCTGAGATCCCCCAGGCTGCATGGTGTGGCCAGAAACAAAAGATAAAGAATAACCTTCATGGTGAACTAAAGCACACTCCAAGTGATTCCTTAATATCCTGCCATCATTCTGTTATCACATTCTCTTTAAAAGCTGCACAACTGCACGTACACTCTCACCTTAGTGGCTGGGCTGCACAGTGTGTGAGGACACAGACTGGGGAGTCAGGTTGCCCAGAGTCTAATCCTGTCTCCGTTTCATTCCAGTGGTGCACTCTGGTGCTTCGAGATCTTCATCTGTAAAGTGGGAGAGATCAGAACAGTTTCTCCTTCAGAGAATTCTTGTAAAGATTAGACTTGTAAGGATTAGATGGGTTAAGGTATTTGAGGGTTTAGAACAGTGTCTGGCACATACTAAATGCTACAGAAGTGATATCTGTTGTCAGTGTTATCCCAAGCCTCTCTTCTCAGATAGATCAATTACTTAACACACACTAGGGTTGGTTGGAGAAGACAATGACACCCCACTCAAGTACTGTTGCCTGGAGAATCCCACGGATGGAGGAGCCTGGTGGGCTGCAGTCCCTGAGGTCGCTAACAGTCGGACACAACTGAGCGACTTCACTTCCACTTTTCACTTTAATGCATTGGAGAAGGAAATGGCAACCCACTCCAGTGTTCTTGCCTGGAGAATCCCAGGGACAGCGGAGCCTGGTGGGCTGCTGTCTATGGGGTCGCACAGAGTCAGACACGACTGCAGCGACTTAGCAGCAGCAGCAGGGTTGGTCGCTCAGTTGTGTCTGACTCTGCAACCCCATGGACTGTGGCCCACCAGGCTCCTCTTTCCATGGAGAATTCTCCAGGCAAGAATACTGGAGTAGGTAGCCATTCCCTTCTCCAGGGGATCTTCCTGATCCAAGGATCGAGCCCAGATCTCCTGCATTGCAGATGGATTCTTTACCATCTGAGCTACTAGGGAAGCCCACTAAGAACTGAACATTTTTGTTAAATGAGTGAAGCCTCTATAGCACCATCTAATGTTATTATGGCTGTTGTTTTTTATACTTCTGGATTCTACAGAGCCACAGGTGTTAGTCGCTCAGTCGTGTCTGATTCTTTGTGACCCCATGAACTGCAGCCCACTAGGCTCTTCTGTCCATGAAATTCTCCAGGCAAGAATACTGGAGTGGATTGTCATTCTCTTCTCCAGGGGGTCTTCCTGACCCAAGGATCGAACCTGGGTCTCCTGCATTGCAGGCAGACTCTTTACCACTGAGCCACCCGCAAAGCCCCAGAGTCAAAAAGCAACTGTCAATTTTTCTCTGGCCATCGTGTTCCTCTGTTCCTCTGACTACCATACAGGATCAGCTTTGACATGGTGGCATATCCTCACTGGTTTGAATTTTATGTTGACTGAATGGTAGGAAATCACTGGCTAGTTTAAGAAACACTTCATCTCAGTTTTACTGTTTGGGTCCTCTGGAGTTCCAGTGATTATATGCTCGAGTGGCTGGGGTCAGGGTTATCCCAGCATACGTTTAACCCAACAGAGGACTGTGACAGGAGACCTGCTCAGAGGGTAGTGACAGGTTTTTCTGGAGAGGGTGCCATGGACGCTAACTCTGTATGCCGTGGTTATCATTTTACTTAGATATATGATATTCCCTGCTTTACATTTCTGATATGGGCCATGAGGGAATACAGGTGACAGGGTAGAGTAAAATAATGGCCAATAAAACCCATTATTGGGTAACAGGTAGTTACAGGATCAGTAGCAGCAAACATATCATTTTATTTGAAAATAAAAATAGAATTAAGCATAGGAGAAACACATTAAAATGTACTTCCTGCTGCCACTCTGTTTTCCTTTGAAAGTATATTGTCTTCAGCAGGCAGTTGACTTTTTCTCCCCAATGCGTGTCAAGTGTAGGTCAGAATGGATAGGACTAGAAAGAAGATGGATGGGGTGGGGGAGGGGCAAATGGACACTTAGTGGCAGGTGGACACATCTCAGGCCTGACGAGCCTCAGAAACCATTTACCAGGCAGCTTTAAATCACAGTCAAGAGATAGGTGCTGCTTCAGTAACTCAGGTATCACAGCCAAGAGAGGTAAATGTGCTTCATGTGACTGTGCTGCACCTCAGGGATTCTTTATTGGCAGGACCTAGAGATGGGCTCCATGGCCTTTGAACACCATGAAGTTATAGAATAATTTCTGGGAAAGTCCATGGTTTTTATTAAATTATCAAAAATATCCATGATACAAATAGTTTAAGAGCTAAATGCTGGATTTCCAAGAAGCGGGCAGGGTAGTCGGCCGTGTAAGACCTTAAAGTATATTCCATCATAGTATACAATGGGTGATAACTGATAGCTTAAAAATGATTCCGGATTTTGAACTTGAGTCTATTACATGGCGTTGGATTTTATCTTCTAATTAAACTTCTAGTTGAATTATCTTATGTTGACATTATCCCATCCCTATTCTTACTGTTCCAATTCATCAGCTCGTTCTAAACAGCAGCATTTTCACAGACAACAACCTCTCTAAATTTCAGTGCATCTTCATTGTGTTTACAGCACTGATTTCCAGAATACAGTGTATAATTATTTCATGCTTGATAGACTTTCAGGATTTACTTAGTATTAGCAAGATCCAAACCCAATGAAACTGTCTTACAGTTTCAGGATGACAGAGAAAGACACTTGCATCCCTTTCTCCTTTCAAAAAACACCCCCAAAATAACAAGGAGTGTAAGAAATGGACACAAATTCCACTGTTTTCATGGAGGGAGGATGATTTGTAGATTAACAAAGAAAAGGACGGTCCGACCCAAATGCCTTCAGGATGAGAGAGTAGGGAAGGGGTACACATGCGAACCAGTACTCTCCTAGAAGCTGTCAAAGCTCAGGCACTGGAAGGACCAGATACCACAAAAATGGGGTGAATGGGAGTGAGGGACGATGAAAACACTGATCCCCCAAATTTCCATCCCCTCCCCCTGTAGTCCAAGAACTACTCTTCCCCTGGTCTATGCAGGAAGCCCAAGTATTTGCCAGAGAGACTGAGCCCCAGACTTGGGGACACCGGTAAAAGAAAAGTTAGGTGAGTCGCACCTTGAAAGTAAGAGAATGAAGTGAAAGTCTCCATCACGAGGGTGAGAAGCCACATACCCTTTTCTCAGAATTCCAACACCTGTATTTATGCTACTTCCGAGCAAGAGATTGGAAAATCCAGAAGAGTTTAGAGTACCTATACTGGCATGTGGGGGTCTATGGCAGGACCAACTGGCCATGTGCTCACCAGTGATGAGATCAGCCATGTATAGACACCACCTCCATGAATGGGTGTGTGGTGAATGTAGACTCCCAGGAGTAAGTAGACTACCAGGGATATCAGGCATTTGAGGAAACCACCAAACACAGAGATAAGCAGTTCATAAGAAATAGGCAATTCAGGGAGCAGAAGAGAATTTCAAAGGAATTATAATTAATATCTTCAAAAGAGAAGAGACCATAATGCATCCATGTAAGGAGAACAGTATGATGTTAGAAAAGGAGCAGCAGACAGGAAAATGCTTGTAAATTTAAAATATTATTACTCCTGGACAGTAAGAGGAGAAAAGTCAATATGAGCAATGGGAAAGAAGAAATGGAAAATAAGGAAATGAATATAAGAAGTCCAATGTCAAACCTATTGGAGTGCCATTCAAATAGGACAGAAAAAATAATGAAGTTGAAATTATTAAGGGGAAAAAAAAAAGATGACAAGAATATTGTGCTGAAGAAAATGACCCTTCACATGGAATAGGTTTACCAAGCAATGATGAGGGAAAGTCCTAGACCAAAGAAGATTTTTGTGAAATTGGCAAACCCCAGGCATAGAGAGAAGCTTCTAGAAGAGAGAAAATCAAGTACCATTCAAAGGATTAGGAACAAGAATGATTTATGCTTCGCTAAGGCAACTTTGGAAGTTAGGAAACAATAGAGCTGTCCTTCAAAATTCTGAGTGAAAATGTTGCAACCTAGAATTGTTAGGCAAACCAATGATTGAGTAGGAGAATAGATTAAAGACATTTCAGTTGTGCAAAGCCTCAAAAAAAAAAAAACCAATCAACTTTCTCAGTGTTAAAGAAGTATTAACATCCTTTCTGATGAAGCTACTGGCAGATGTGTTCCTGCAAACTGAGAGAGAAAACGAGGAAAGAGGGAGATGTGGGATGCAGGGGACAGGAAACCAGCCCCAGGAGGGGGACGCCGGCAGCAGACAAGAGAATCCAGGCCAAATACCAGCACTGGGCCAAAGCAGGGACCCCCAGGACAGCAAGGGACCTGTCAAAGGTGTGGCTGTTCAGAGAGCTGTGTAGGATGTACGTTCACTCAGATGTTGAAAGAAATCTTAACTCCAGGAAGCTAAACATCTACATAACAAAGGATGTAATCATTGGATACTGAGTGGATAATATTTACAGATTGATCATCAGATAGGCACTTTCTGAGACCCGGGGCACTTATGTTTCTTTGTGCCTCGGTTTCCTCACCTTAACTGGCAGACCGTAATAGTTCCTGCCTGTCACAAGAAGGAAGTTGCCAGGCCTCCCTGTCCCTCACCGTCTCCCGGAGTTTGCACAAGTTCACGTTCATGCCTCGGTGATGCCATCCAGCCATCTCATCGTCTGACACCCTCTTCTCCTGCCCTCAATCTTTCCCAGCATCAGGGACTTTTCCAATGAGTCATCTGTTCACATCAGATGACCAAAATACTGGAGCTTCAGCTTCAGCATCAGTCCTTCCAGTGAATATTCAGGGTTGATCTCCCTTAAGATTGACTGGTTTAATCTTCTTGCTGTCCAGGGTACTTTGAGGAGTCTTCTCCAGCACCACAGTTTGAAGGCATCAATTCTTTGGCATTCTGCCTTCTCACAACCATATGTGACCACTGGGAAGACTGTAGCCTTAATTATAGCCTTTGTTGGCAGAGTAATGTCTCTGCTTTTCTTTGTTTATGCAAAAGTAGGAAGTCGAGATATACCTGGAGTAACAGGCAAGTTTGGCCTTGGAGAACAAAATGAACCAGGGCAAAGGTTAACTGAATTCTGCCAAAAGAATGCACTAGTCACAGCAAATATCCTTTTGCAATAACACAAGAGACGACCTTACACACGGACATCACCAAATGGTCAATACCGAAATCATATTAATTACATTCTTTGTAGCCAAAGATGGAGAAGTATGTTAAATGATTATGGTTCTCTTAGGACAGTGTCTGGCACACAGGAAGGACTGTAGTCACATGGGAAACCCCTGAGTAACCAAGGGCTACTGACATGCACCTACTATACAGTAACATGGAGGAAAATTAAACAAAATTACCTACCAAATTAGACAAAGAAAGAAAATGGAAAGTGCTTGCCTTTCGGAATCAGGATAGGGGAAGGATGAGGGACTATTGGTTTTGGTTCTAAGTTTCTAACTACAATTGAATTTTTAAAAACTATTGCAAATAATGCCTTCAATAAAATAAAATTAACTTAAAGCCAACAGCCAGCTCTGAATTTTAAAATGACGGACACACACTGCTTAGATATGGATTACTTAATCCTGCCCAGATAGTTTATAAACATTCCTATTTACTATGCAGATGAAATTATATGTATTATGAAATTATATGTAGATGAAATTATGTGTAGAAATCTTTTAAAATAAAATTGTCGACACAGAAACTTTATCATTCAGTTATTTCTGCAATAAAAACATAATTAACTAAAAAACAGAGTGTTTGTTGCTATAAGAGAACTGTCTCACAGATACTAGCTAGTGATCCTAGATGTGGAGACAAAGCGCACATGAAAAGGGAAGCAGTTTGAACTCTACCTTTCCCCTTCTCCTGCCCTCTGATAAAGATTTTAATGAGTACTGAAAGGGGAGGCTTACAAGTTAAAGGGGCGGGGGGGGGGGGTGGGGGGAGGCAAAAAGGCCTTAGATCGAGCAAATGCGTAGCCCTGCATTTCTATAAGTTCACTTTCTCTTCTAAACTAATGAAAGGCCAGCGGGAATCAGAGAAGCACTGCTGCTCTTGGTTATGTAGTTCATCACCCTGCTTCCCAGAGATATCACACCACACCCATGCACTTCACAAGCAAGCTACCCGAGGATCATGAGGAAAAGAGTTGCATGTAATGGATTCCCCACCTGATCCAATGTCTGAATCGCCTAATCCTCTGCCAAATTCTAGTTTTCAAGATAGGCACTGCTTATCTGAAATTCCACCCGTCCTCCAAACTAATGTGAATTAAGGTATTTATAAGATAACTTTTAGAATATTATCATGTAACAATTTGAGTACTTCTAAGTTGCTTTTTCTAATAGACACACACACACACATATTTTTTAAGGCATTTTCTCTTGCCTACTTTCATTTAAATGGCATCTGGTGGCTACATCACTCAGTTCTAAACTCATCCCCTCTCTCTCCCTACCCCTAGATGCTCAGCGTTTTGAAACGTCAAATCACAAAACACATTTTGCTCCAAGCCTTTGCCAGACGGTCACTGTATCTAGACAGCGCAGCTTCTTCTCTAAAAAGGAAACGAAATAGTCTGAGCTCTGTCCTGGAGTGCCAGCCGGCGCGGGCCACCGTGCCGGCTCATTCATCACCGCGGGGCCCCTGGGCTGTGCAGCCCACCACCCAACTCACTAGTCGAAGGGGTGGCAGTTAATCATTCCCTTAAATGATGTGGGTATGAACAGAGCTGATAGCTGCTCAGCAGACGAGCCTCAGCCTTCCTCCCTGCCCCGAGCAGTGACTGTGGCCATTTTCCCATCTTCCCAGACCGCCGGGTTTCAAGAGATTCTGACCGAGGTGGAAATTTTAGCGGTGATTGTGGGATGCCTGTGTCATGACCTCGACCACAGGGGAACCAACAATGCCTTCCAAGCTAAGTAAGTGTTCTAATTGTTGTTATTTTAATGCATTTGCCTTTCTGTTCAGAGCCAAAGGTGACGCGCGGGCTAAGGAGTAAAGCATTAATTTCTGGCGTCTGAGGCCAAGGCCACGCAGGCCTGGGCGCGGGTGTCACGGGGCTCATCCATCTTTATAATTCCTTATTCCTCTTTTAATTGCAAATTTGCCCTTCATGTCATGCTTGTTGATTTGGTCTGTCTCTGTTGACCTCAGTCGGATAACAAAGCTCAGATTTTTAAAGGGCCTTTTTTTTTCCCCCTCCCAGAATGTTTGCCTTCAGGGGATCATAGGTTTCTTGGATTTGCTACCCTGGAAGTCTGGTTTTGAGACTATTAAAATAAAAGTGGAAATTTTATGAAACAAAAGATCTCCTCCTTCCCCAGTAGAATTTCTTCCGGGTTCTTTTGATGTTGGGTGTTGTATAAACTGCAGTGAGATGGAGTGACGTTGGAGGAGGAAGAGGGTCTCTGCCCCTACCAAGCCTCATCCCACAGAAAGGTGGGAAACAAGAAAAGCAACTCCACCAACACAGGGGATGTGGAGGTGCGCGGTGCAGGGACAGGGCGGTCTGTCCCTGAGCAAGGAGGACAGGCCCGGGAGGCCCTTGCTTGGCGGCTCACCCTGGCGCCGAGGCCACAGAACTTACGGGTGCTGGAAATAAGACCAAGACCCAGGTCTCCTGGCTCTCGTATTCAGGTTCCAGTTTAACGTGCTTTTTACTACCTGTCTGCAAACAACATGGGATGGGACTTCAGAGGCTCAAGAGAAAAACGTTTGGGGATGGAGAGACTGAGGAATCTTCAACAAAGAGGTAAGACTAGCTTTCAGGTGACCAGTTTCCAAGCCCCCGGAGCAGGTCTTCTTCTGTGATCTGAAACCCCAGAGGCCCACGGTGTGTCAACAGGTACCTTTCAGCTCACCACTTTTTTCCCTGTAACACCTACATTCTAAGGCCTTGGAGCCCTGGGCCTTTCTGTTTGCTCCTGATCTAGCAGATAAATATCGACTGTGTGCCCTCTATCCATCCTGAATGCAGAAGTCCATCACTTCAACCTGCTCTTTTCTGTGTCCTGTAATTTCCAGACCCTCTTACCTTTCTGTGACAGCGACTCTGCAAAAACTCAGCTCTGGCTCAACCTAACAATTCAGCTTCTTGCTCTTCTGTCCAGACTTTTAAAGGCTTTGGGAGAAAGTGTCACAGCTGTGAGCCTGAGGCATACCCAATAGGTATTCTCCCAACTCGGCTAGGGGCTCAGCACTCCTCACCAGGCTCTTTGGGTCCCTAGCCAGCTCCGTGCCCCATTCTGATAAGCAGTTATAGATACCAAATATTCCTCCTCCTAAACCACCTTCTATTCCACCACCTCCCCCCATGCAGCTTGCCTCTCCCTTCACTGAGAAAATTGAGGCCATCAATCGAGAACTCCCTCAATTTCCTCCCCTGCCATGAACGAACTTATCTGTCTGGCCCCATCCTTTCCTCCTTCCCTCCTATCTCTGTGAAAAGGCTGTCCCTCCTCATGTCAGAGGCTAATCCTTCCACCTCAGCGTTGGACCCCTTCCTCCCTCCCTCCTCCAGGACCTGGCTCCATCCATCTTCCTCTCTCTGCCCTGTATCTCCCATCCTAGTAATATGAACAGTTCTTCCCATCTTGAAAAACCCACCTCCATCCCTGCTTCTCCCTCAAGCTTCCTCTCCATTTCTCCTCTTTCCTTTCCAGCCAGTCTTCTTGGAAAGTCATCTGTTCCTTGTCTTCACTTCCCTCCCACACAGCTTCCAGGCCTGCCCAGCAGGGGAGCAGCCCTCAGTAACGCCACCAATGACCCCTTTTCCCAAAGCCACAGGACACTCTTCCGGTCCTTCTTTCTTGATCCTTCTTGCCATGACACTGTTTGTGATGCTCTCCTCCAAAGAGCTCTCTTTCTTCCCTTGTCTGGGAGAGAGACACCTTCACCCACCTTTCTAGCCTTTCTTCTCAGCTTGCTCCTCCTGCCCCAGCCTTCACTGCACATGTTCTCTCCTCCTCATCTGCTCTGCTTTACCTTTCATGCTGGGCCACCTGCTGATCGGCCCCAAACCCATACCTATGGACCATAATTCTCTACTAATCTCTACACTTCTTCCAGCTGCTTGAGGAGCTCCTCCTATCTGAAGTCTCATCATCACCACAACCCCAGTCTTTATCTCTACACCCAATTCTTTTCCTCTTCTTCTCCATCCCAATGAATGGCACCACCAGAAGTCCACAAGTCACTCGGATCTCCTCAGAGTTGACATCTCTGCATTCTTACAGTAACCACTGCTTCTCTGCATCCCTCAGATTCCTACAACCCACAGCCCAACTCTCCTCCTCCAGTCTTCCCTACCTTGGAGCTCCAGAATATTCTTTTTTAATTCACAAATCTCATCGGATTGCTCCCCTACTTAAAAGACATTCACTGGCCTCTTGTGACTCTCAGGATAATGTTCAAATTCGTGAGTTTTGCCCGTAATGCCTTTTTGAATCCGGCTCCTGCCCATTTCTCCAGCACAGCAGTCACACCTGCCACCCCGCCCTCACCTATGCATCCAGGTTCAGACACAAGGGGTTACTTAAAGTGCTCGATGGGGTCCAGCTAGTTCTCTTTTCTCTGCTCCCGGTCTGCTGTTTCCCCAGCCCAGAATGCCCTTCTTCTTTTCCCCAGCCTCCTCTGAAAGCTCCACCCACCACCCCCCAGATTCTATCCCTGATGACCTTCCCTGCATCAATCTTCTGTGCCCACATCATGCCCTGGCTATGCTTTTTCAAAATTGCACATCTCACACCACATTAGTTGCTGATTAACAGGTGTGTCTCCCCTTCTCCTTCAGTACCTATGATGTGTAGAAGTACCAAGAGAGTGATAAACCCACAGGGAATGTTTGCTGAGTGAATGAATGATAAATGCATGAATTGGTGAGGCTTTAACTATTTTAATATTGCTTTTCAGTAAAGTTTCCTGCTTTCTTAAACAAGTGCGATCTTTTACGGATTATTATAAAACACGGTTTTTACATACCTTGGTTTGATGTTGTACTGATGACAATAGCATCCCTGGGGCCTGCTGAAGTGTAAACTGTATAATACACTTTGATTATAGGGTCTGACAGGTCCTTATGTTTGAGCTCCTGGCCTGCGTTTGTTATTATGAGTATTTTAGGGTACCCCTCTCTCAGGCCAATGGCACCATTGTCACTGTGTCTTCCTGGAGCACCCTACCGTCCTGCCACTTACACATAAAGAATTGTGTCTATGAAGCAACAGTGAGCACCTTGTAGGTTCTTTTAAAAAGAGTCAAGTGCGCAATGTATGTACTCAGATAACAAACGCCTCCACCCTGGAGAGAGCCTGTGTATCAGACCAGGAGAGCCAGGCCTTCTTGCTATTTGACCTCTCAGCTCGTTGGACCAAGATCACACACCGAATCCTAACCCAGCTAATCACATCTTATCTCCCAGGAGTCTGGTCCTGGATTACCATGATATCGACTCAGTTAGCTTTGAGGTCCAAGCTGCAGGTCCATGGAGACCTGGACACTGAGGCTGCATTTGGGGAAACCGGTGATGAACAGATTCCGAGTGAATAAGAGAAGCAAGAGAGCAAATCTGCAGAGAGAAGAAAGTCAGTATTCAGAAAGGAGCAGAGAAGATACTGTACAATTCTAGAGGAAGACAGAGATCCCTGGTTTTCCATGTCTGCCCCTGCTTCCAGGAAATCCAGCCATGCTTGTGACAATAGGGCTTGCTCAGAGATCCTGGTTGCATTTAATCAATTTTTTTTTTTAAGTGAAAGTGGTTCTAATTCATTTCCATTCTTTGCTGTGAGTGGTCCCTGAGACAAGGAGAAGAATTGCAGTTATTTGTTGTTTACTATCTCAAGCGCTCAACTAATATCCCTGTAGCTAGATATTTTTGTCTCCATCTTACAGAGGGAACTGGGCCTCAGGAAAGTAAGTGACTTGCCCAAATTCACCCATCCAGAAGGTGGCAGAGTAGTGTTTGAACCTAGGCTATCTGACTCCAAGGGCCATTTTTTAACCACTTTATCCTACCCTCTTTCATGACTTTGTGGTATTTATTTCAGGCTTTTGAATTTCCAGTTTATTGGCTGGCTTGTGATATATGTGAGCTCTGGAAAACTAAGATGCATTTTGACATCCAGAAAATCAAGACGTGGAGCTGTAAAAATTGTAGAACTCAACTAGATCTTGGTAGTCATATTCCTTAATTTTCAAAATTTTTTTCATATGCCTTAATTTTTAAAAATTGGAAACTGAGGTCCCCAAATCTCAAGTGATTTGGGTAATACTGAACAATTTTCACACATATGAGATAGCTATGATATCTCTGATACTAGAATTCAAAATAAATTTTTTGCATCTTCACACCACATGATCAAATCTATGCGTTCCAAGATGGTCTGAGCTGTTTCCTCACAATGGTTGGCCTTTTACAGCTTGCCAGCCCGTGGGGTGTCCATCAGCCCTGCCGCTCCCGTAGAGTCTCATTTGAGCTTAGCATACCAGATGCCATCACCATTCCACCTCAGTTACAGTTTTCCTCAATAAACGCTGAAAAAAGACCCTTTGACATCATGGTGAAGGAACTACCATTTTACTGATTAGGATAAGATTTACTCAGCAAGTTTGCCATTGTTTAGGAAAATCCCTCAGAAGAAACCTATATCCTTATTTCCTTACTTATTCCCCATCAATTGAGTGCTTTCTAGATGTGAGGCACTGTGCAAGGAATTGTGGGGGAAATAAGAAGTGTAACAAATAGTCACTTTCCTTAAAGTATTCACCATCTAATTCCAGCCTTTTAAGTGATTTGGAAATGGGATTTAAATGCACCAATTATTATGTGACAAAGCATATGCTACCTTTTTTTTTCATATATAAGGCTATAAAGAAACAGGAGACATTTAGCAAGGGACAAATTACTATATAAAATGCAAAATGCCTCTACAATAAAAAGTTGTGATTTTAGTCACAGCACAGCGTGATTTATTCTCTTAGCCTTTCTGATAAGTGAACCTTCGCATTTTCATATTTTATTCTTAATTTTAAAGTATTGGAGTGCGTGCAGCGCATGATCAATAGGTAGAGAGGGCAGCGATCCCATGGCGCTGTGGAACTGCTCTGTTAACACCTCTCTCCTATTTTCTCCAGGGACAGTGTTTCCCACTCATTGCCCTTCCTATTACAGCTGCCCCTGATGATTAAATATCAGTACCAAGCAGCTTTGTAGTATATTCTCCTAGGAGACTTCCTCTATTCATTTCTAGCATAATCTCTTATATTCATTTCTTGGGAATGAAAACCCATCTTGTCGCTTTCGGCCAGGTCCCAGAAGTGAAATACGGGGGCACATTAATCTGCCGTGACAGCCTAATCCCATTCCTCCCCACCTCCCAACAATTCTCAATTTCCTAATTACCTTCAGTAGTTTTCCTTCTGAAAGTTTCCTGTAAGCCTTGGCAGCACACTTCCATTAAGTCTCTTTTTCAAAGAATATGCATATCCAGGGAAGTTATGAGGGCCCATAGCTCACACTTATGAAATTTCCTTTTGCACGCTTATTTTTGGTGCCTGTGCAAAGTGCCAAATGCCTAGAGGGGAGAGCCATTTTCACACTGACTTTCCTTTTATCTAAGTTTCTCCTCAGTGTGCTGCCTGCTCCCAAATGAAAAACTTTAGTATGTTAGGATGACCTGATCAATAATGAGCATCATAAATAATCACAGGTGTAAATCTTCCTGTGTGTAAAGGATCTGGAGTCTCCTCTCCTCTCCTCTCCTCTCCCCCTGTCTCCACACACCCTCCATGTATGTGTAATATTTTCACAATTACAGTCTGTGTGCCCCAGAGCTACTGATATGATGGATATACTTACCACAGACAATTAAAACGAGGTGTGGTATTAAAGTCATTTTTTTTCTATATGTGATTGATTGGAGGGTTTTTTCCACATTTTACATGAAAAAGTGTCAGTATGCCCTTTACTCAGAGTACATTACATGAAACACATGTCTTCTTTTAAAAAATGGTTTAATGATCAAGTAAGTTTGGTTAATACTACATAATATGTTCCTTTCCTGCAGAATCACAGTACGTATGTTCACATATTGATGCCACAAATAAA
This sequence comes from Cervus elaphus, assembly GCF_910594005.1. Lineage (NCBI taxonomy): Eukaryota > Metazoa > Chordata > Mammalia > Artiodactyla > Cervidae > Cervus > Cervus elaphus. Next base: position 22,707,751 of record NC_057847.1, read on the forward strand.
TCCTACAGTACCTTAACAGTTTAACTTCTTAGACCTAGCATGTCCCAAGTGTATTTAACTCTGAGACCCTTTGTACTTCTGCCCATAATGCCATTTTACATCCCAAAGAACTCGTATTCTGTCTAATGCTTTCTGATAAAGTTTATCCTCACAGTTCAATATTTGCCACTTTTATCAAGTTTTCTGACCATGGACTTCACTCTTGCAGTGCTAGGAGATTCATAACAGGTGTGTGTGAGTAATGGCAGGTGCAGGCAGCCTTCTCAGTGAGCCTCGGCCTGAGAGAGGAAGCACCAGGGTGTCCTGGAGTCTCAGAAAATCTGACAGAGACCAAACCTAACAGTGTAACTGAGGCAACCATAGGGAAATGGAAGCATTCTTGTTTAAATGATTTTATTCTAAAGAAAACTCAAAGTAGAGTTAGTATCCTGTTCCATTCTGTGAATACTAAGATGGCACCTTGCTTGCAGAAAGGTGAGCATTGTTAATGAAAGTGTGGACAGAGAAAGTCTTCTGTGCAGTTATAGGGACTGTGAGCTTCCTGAGGGTAAGAGCCATTCTTTATCTCCATATCCCTCATGCTCGCAGCCTTGCATCATAATAGTCCTCAGTCCTTGTTAGGTGAATGAATGAATGCATCATTAGTCTGCTTCTGTTGCAAAATCTGCATACTTGTAATTAGCTCAGTATTGTGTGAGTGTGTGGAACATGTAAGATGGAATTACTAAAAGGAACAAAGAGGATGTTCCTTTGTAAGGATGAAGACTCTTAAACCGTGGACCTTCAGATGCATTTGCACAAGCGCTCTGAGAGTCCTCCTGATGAAACGTAACAGTTCAGAAGCCTCATGGATCTGGGGAGAGCAGAGGGCAGCAGAGGAGGCACCAGTTGTTCCCTGGTTAAAGGACACAAACATCCTACTCATCCTGAAAAAAAAATATTTAGTGATTTGTGATCATCTAGCTGATTTAACTTGTGAGGTCTGCTAAGCCAACGTGATAAAGAAGGAGATGATATTTTGCATCTTGGCCCCACTTTACACCAAGGACTCTCTCAGGATTCACACCAATAACTGGGGCATGTGGCTGGTTGATAGAAACCAGTCTCAGGAATCTGAGTCTGAAGTTAGCAGCTATAACAGGAGAATTCTGAATCAAATTTGAAAACTTCTTTCAAAGAAGGTTTGATGACAACCAGCTTGGCAAAAATGTAGACTCGGATATAAGAAATGTGGAAGTTAAAATTCTCTTTCTCATTATGTAATCAGAAAAACTTCAGAATTTGGTTGCCAATCTAGAACTGGTACTTACTAGCTCTGTGACCTTGGAAAAGTAACATACCTTCTCTGAGCCTTGGTTTTCTTATCTGTAAAATGAGAAAATAATAACTATTTCATGGTTGTTGTCAGTACTAGATGAAGTAATATGTTGTGGTGTTAACATATTGCCTAGTACATGATAGGTACTTACTCATAGAGCTATTATTATTAATAATATTATTTTAAAATATGTTAATACACATTACTATCAACCTTCAGTTTAAACTATAATCTCTAGACGTATCACCACAACCTTATTAGCCAAGTGGCTAATATTTTTTAAGCAGCTACTCCATCCAGGCATTTTAAATACATCCAGGCATTTGGATTTTCATCCTAGATTTCCAGCCTAGATTTTCAAAAGCCATGACAAATACAACAAAGTGTGTTGGCACAATACAGTGTGCATTTTGAAAGACACATTTTCATAAAAATGAACCGTATGTTAGAAAAATAGTAACTAACATTAACTATTAATCACATACTGCTAAGATTAGCCTAACAAATTGTCGCTTATTAAATGATATAGGTTAGGGCAAGATTGAAAGAAATAATACCACCTGATTAAAACTTACAGATAATTCAAAAAATCCTTTCAAGTATCAATTAACATTTTATTTATTTTAAATGGAAATGTCTATGTGTTTTAACTAGTATAGACTACAACCTACTTACATGCTTGGCACTATGAAGGGCACTTAGAAATATTTTATTGTAGTCTCATAAATAGCAGGTAAGATAGAGAGTATTATCATAATTTTAGAGACAAAGAAACTGATTCTCAAACAACCAAGTAATGACCCAAAGCTGTTACTGAGAGGTGAGCTCTGACTCCACGTCCAGGGAACTTTCTGGAGTTGGACACTGAGATATCATAGTGTGACCATAGGTTGGAAAACCATAGTTGAAGCTTGTCAACCTTACATGTAAAGTAGATTAAATGGGTTTTACATAGTATTCATAAGGTCTTTCCCATGGAATAGCAAATACACATAGTATATGACATTTGTCCTGGATACTCAGAAACTTTATAAGGTTTAGCTCATGAAGCCTACCCTGATCCCCAGAGCCAGGAATCATGTCTCTTGTCCTCAGAACACCGAGAGCTCTTTGACTGAACTGAAACACTTCCTATGGCATTTATATTGTGTGCTCTGTCCATTATTGTCCCTTAGGACCACATCTCATCTCCCTACTAGTTTGTACATTTCTTGGCAGCGTGGACTATGTCTTTTTCATGGTGGTATCACCCACTATGTCTAGCCTAACACACAGCAGGTTACCAAAAGGTTTACTTTATGGATTTGTGAACCCCACAAGTGGTTACCTGAGAATGTATCTGCTCATGGTCCTTTGTAAAAACAGGAGCAGCAATGTGATCCTAAGAGCTGGTGTGGGGGAGGTCACTGATGCAGAAGGACCTTGGTCACTCACGCGTCTGTCCTCTTTCAGGAGCGGCTCTGCCCTGGCCCAACTCTACGGAACCTCTGCCACTTTAGAGCATCACCATTTCAACCATGCAGTGATGATCCTTCAGAGTGAGGTAAAAACCCAACATTCTGCTTCTCTCCTTGAAAGAAAACCAATGAAATGATGCTTCCTGCTTCTCTTTCTTTGCAAGGAGAAATACAGAGAATCAGAACTATTGGATTTCTTCTTGGTGGCTTTTAAAAAATTCTTTCAGATGCCTGACCAAGGACCTTGTTCAGATTCTTCCTGAACTAATTCATTTGGGTTTTCATTATTGGTTAGGGGGCTTTTCAGATTCATTTAGAGCAGACTGCCCACTGCTTATCACCAGAACATGGCTTTACATTTCTTCAGGGTAAGAAGTGTAGTAACAGACCCCAGAAGTGAGTGGCCCAACATCTCCATTTTGTGAAACCCATTTGAAAAGATGATGTAATCAGAAACAGGGTGAGAGAGTTACACTTTATTTACATAATTGAGAAACCTATAAAAAAAGATACAAGAACTTAAAATTGCTGGTGGGACAATTTGGACGTGAGAACTGCAACTAAACTTGAGACCCAAGCTGGGGGCCTTCTTTTGCTTCGTATGCATTGCGGGTGCTGGAAGTGGTTGGTCTTTTATACTTTTAGCTCTCCACAGAGAAAAAGTAAAACCGCTAACTGACTCTAACTGAGGCATCTGAGTTTGAAATTGCCAAGAAAGGATCTGTTTAATTTTCTGCAGGCGTACAGACTTTTTTTTTTTTTTTTTTGAGGCCAGGAAGGGATCATCTGTTCCCCATTATTTGTCAGTTCTCTAGCTGTGCCATTAATTATTATTATTATCATCATTAAGGCCCTGCTTCCCTGGAATAGCATCATTAAATATGGAGGTTTTTTTCCTCCAGCCTATCTTGAGAAAGCGTGTCTTTTGCAATATCACGAAAGCCTTCTTCGACCCCATAAAGGAGAGTCAGCACTCCGGAACCTGCCTGCAGCTGCGGGAGGCAGACCCGTCGGGGGAGATGGATTTTCAGTTGAGAATGAAACATCAGGGTTAGGCTCTCAGTAACTCTGACAGAAACCAGTGTCCCAGCACCCGTGGCTCTGGAATTCTTCTATGAAAGCCAGGTTTTAGCTGCGTGCAGAGGGGAATAGGAATGAGAGGAACTTGGGATCAGACTATCTTTTCTGTGCTGGTAATATGATGGGCTTACACCCCTGAGGCCAGACATTCACACCTTTGTAATAACTGATTATAAACAGGAGGTCACGTTTTCTCAGAAGGTCATTTGCTTGTGCAACAGAGCCCCACTAACTCAGAATTTGTCTTCATACAAGCAAAATTCATCAGCTGCCCTTTGTGCCGGGGTTCTCCATGAGCAACGCAGAATAGCAGTAATGGAACGAAGCGCTGCCTCCCCCTTCTCCCCATCCCCGTACTGCCCATCAGAAAGGCAGAAATGCAGATGTCATTACTACCCCACTTTCCAAATGATGCAGAGGCATAGGGAGGTTAGATGACTTAAAGACAGTTGATCTAGATCTTTCTTCCTCCACATTTTTTTTCCCCCATCAATACCACTCCTCCCTAAACAAGAAATAGAAGTAGTATTTCAGGGAGACTAATCTATTTTAGAGACCAAACCCTTGAGGCACCATAGAAGGCCAGTTTGTATATAAACATACACTGATTACAAATTAACTTATCATTACTAAATCTGACCTGGCTAGCTTTGTCACTCTGTCAGCTATAAACTGTGTTAGTTACTGTATATCCTTTAAAGGTAGCAAAACTCACTCTCACAAAATAATCAACATTGTCAGATTCAGACCGGCTTCCTCCTGGTCTTCACAGTAGAGTTTACTATAATTTGCTCCTAATAGCTCTGTTTCTTTCCCTGAGAAATGTTAGATGTGTGACTGGACCTAGGTGACTACTTTTCCAGAGCTCCCAACCATTTTTCCCCAGGCCCCAGTACACCAGCCTGTGACTGATCCAGGGGCAAGGCTCAGGCAAAGACACCTAGGCAGAATTATGGTGCGGCACTCCTTCAGTTATTTCTCTTCTTCCTAATGGCTGAATTAAGGGTCCAGAAGAGTTTGTTTGAAAATTATTATTAATATTGGACCTTGCCCCAGGTGGAACCAATATACTCTAGTCTTTAAGGAGTGATGGTTCACCTAATGAGATAAACTCAAGGGGGCAGGCGATCATCTGGTGCCTGGTACATAGTAATTTACTAATTGATATTCTGGTTCCCCAGAAGAATTAATTTACCTCTCACTGGAAAAAGCTCTCAGGCAATCACTTCACTGCCTTTCTTTTGCACCATCTTCTGGTTCTTGATACTCAGTTTAAAATTGGTCCAGTTCCCAGACCACCTGTTGGTGAGTTGGTATCTCATGCTAAGAAAACCTGATAAATGAAAAGTCCTGACTTTCAAAGCAAATTAAGTGAAGTGTCCGTCACTTTACAGAAAGACTTTTTCACTTGACTAAAAACACTATGACACTGTCTAGTGTAGCTAAAACAAAGCTGGATGGGAAAAAAGTGTGCTTTTCAAAGGAATGGAGATACAGGTGTATTTGTAGGTTGTTCTATGCAAAAGTCACTCTTTTAGAGTCCTCCTGTGCCAAGAGCAATATCTTATACTTTCTAGCTTCAGCAATTACTGTACTATAATTATGTCACACACTTTATCCAGATGTATCTTCATCTAGCCTAACACAGCATTTCTCACCTTCATCAGTATTGTCACTTTTGGGCCAAGTAAGTCTTTGTTGTGGGGGCTGTTGGGCACATTGCAGCATCCCTGGCCTCTGCCCACTAGATACCAGAAGCACCGTCCATCAGCGTGACAATCAAAGTGTCTCTAGGCACTGCCAGAAGTGCCCATTGTCAAAATCACCCCCATTTGCGTGCTTGCATGCTCAGTCGTGTCCGACTCTTTGCAGCCCTATGGACTGTAGCCCTCCAAGCTTCTCTGTCCATGGGATTTCCCAGGCAAGAATACTGGAATGGGTTGCCATTTCCTCCTCCAGGGCATCTTCCCAACCCAGGGATTGAACCCACGTCTCCTGCGGCTCCTGCAATGGCAGGTGGATTCTTTACCACTTGAGCCACCTGTGTACCACTGGTCTAATGTTTCTTCTCTTCCTTGAGTCATTTGTTGCAATAGGAACTACTTCCAAAATGCCCGCTTAAGTCTTTACTAGGGAGACTAGTCTGTATTCAGGGGTCAGAAAGTTTCCCAGAAGTTTTGTCGATTTCTCTGCTCAGTGATCTCACAGGAAATGGGCAGTTAAATGGAGTTGTTGGCACAGTCATAGGCTTAGTAAGCGGAGTTCAAACACTTTCCAGTTTTCTCTTCGAAACTGGATGTAATAAAGTGTCCCTTGGTGGTCCTCCTCACCAGTGATTATGATTGCACTTCTGGCTTTGGTCTGTTTGCCAGGGAGTCTATTTGTATTTGCACAGATTGTCATTAAGCTTTTTAAAGAATTATTTTATCATGTTTCTAGACTGTTTTTGAAAAAAGTAGAAAAAACATGTAGTTGCCAAGCTCAGATGTAATGCTGTCTTCTGTGACTTTTTACTTTCTTGTTCCAGGGTCACAACATCTTTGCTAATTTGTCCTCCAAGGAATACAGTGACCTTATGCAGCTTTTGAAGCAGTCAATACTGGCAACAGACCTCACACTGTACTTTGAGTAGGTATTGGCATTTGATCTATTTGACAAATGGGTATCTAAAGTTTCATCCTGTAATTAACTTTCAGGTCCAAACTGGGGGTTGCCTGTTATTCTAACACTGATATCAATGTGTAAATGAGCTGAAGTTTTTGTCATTGTTTTTTTTTTCCCCCTCATCTAAAAGAACCTCATTAGTGTGGTGTCTGTGAAACAAGACAGCCAGGACTACAATCACAAGATATATTTTTCCTTCTGTTTTATGAGCCTTGTTTGGGACTACTGGCTGAAACTAAGTGATGGACATTTTTAGTTTAAAGACTGGCTAAGATTGCTATTTTATTTTTGGCCACTCCACAAACTAGGTGGAAGCCAGTTCCCCAACCATGGATGGAACCTGTGCCCCTTGCAGTGGAAGTGTCGAGTCTTAACCACTGGACCACCCGGGAAGTCCCTAAGATTGCTACTGTAGACTATTACTAGTGCTTAGATTTCTAATGGCATTGATGATGCTAATGAAAAACTTGTGTTGCTGAAAGGATGACAAGAAATCCAAGCCTTCATTCTTCACCTCTCCTCTAGCTCTCTTTCTCAGAAAAGCCATCCTTCTTTTCCCCAAAAACTCAGGCTTCCACCTGAGCTGGTGATTCCATCCTGCTCATTTCCTGTGAAACCTGTTCCATCAGGAACCACTGCTTTTGGTGGCCTGGTCATCTCTTCCTTCACTGATATGCGCAGTTTTCTCTGACCTTAAAGACCAAACAACTTTTCTTCCTTAAGAAATTCTTTGACCTGACCCCCTGGCCTTTAATTGCCTTTCACTTTACTTTTCTTTTACTGCCTACCTTTTAAAATAAATGGAGCAGATGACTACTTTTATTTTCCTAGCACCTAGGTGCACTTGCAGACCAGCATCCACCTTCACATCTGCCAACATTGTACTCTCAGAGGTCAGCAGAGACTTTCTTGTCCCCAGATTCAACGTCTTTTACTCATTCCTGATATTTTCTAGCTTCTTTGAGACATCCGCAGGTTTACTGACTTCTTATTGTCAATGTCTACCTTCTTTTTTTCCCCAGCATGCGCCTGACTTCCTCTCTCCTTTTCTGGATCTCTTATAGCTTTCTCTTCTCCTTGCTTCTATGTATGAGTTCCAGTTCTTCTTTCTCTGCTCACTCTCCTGGCCTGAACTCTACATTACCTCTATAGAGGCATAGAGAAGACCCCAAAACTCTTCATTCTAACCCTCCCTCACATTCTAGACATGAGTCTCCAGCTCGCATCTCAAAAGGCTTCAGTGGCCTCATTGCTTTCAAAGCAACCTCTAACCTTGGTTCATGTTTCAAGGTTCTCCCGCCATAATCTGCCCCCAACCATTTTGCATTCTTATCTCTCACTTCTCTCCTATATGATTTGTGCTTCAACTAGACTGGTCTATTGTTACCCTTTGTATTTTGTTTTTCAGAAAAAATAAGTCTTTTTTTATTAGTTAACTGCATGTTACCCTTTGAAAGCAGCTTATGCAGTGCCCCTTGTTCTCCAGCCCTATCACTGTTCCTCCACTTCCCCATCTGGCTGAACTACTTCCTACCCCCTTTCCTAGGAGGCCTATGTCACTCCGTTCGGATCTTATGGTGCTTGGCATGGCGTCAGTGAGAATCAGCTTCAGTTATAAGGGACAGGAAACCCAAAATCACAGTAGCTTACTTCTTTGTCACGTCAAAGAAGTCTGGAGATAAGCAACCTGCAGTTGGTAGAGTAGTTCCATTGTCCTCAGGGACCCAGGCTTCTTTTTCTTTCTGTGTGGCCACATTCAACACCTGGTTTCCACCTTAGGCCAAGGTAGCTGCCCATGTTCTAGGCACAAGGTCCCCATTCCAGCTATCAGAAAGAAGAAAGGAACAAAAAAGAAGGGAGCCAAAGGTCATGCAAGTTATTTCTTAAAAGCATTTTCTGGAAACTTCACATAACGGTTCCACCTACATTTCATTGGCCATCCATAGGTTAGGATAGGAAGGCTTTGTGTTGGGTAATTACATGCCATGTTAAAGTCTAAGAGTTCTATTTCTAAGAAAGAAAGGCAAGAGAGATATTGGAGTAGACAGCTGACAATCTGTGCCACAGGTATTTCTTGTTGGCCTCTGGTGAATGGGTTATGACATGGCAGAGAGGAAAGAGTAGAGGCTTTGGGATGATACTGATCTGGATTTAAGTCTCATTCTGGCATTCTAGTTAAACCTGGTTTACTGAGCCCAAGTGTCTATGTTTTCTCCCTTCTGAAACACCACTTGAACAGCACCAGATAAATTTAAAAGCAAAAGCAAATCTACAAGGAGAAAGGGAGAGAACACACCACAGTTGAGAAGAGGTGTCAGTGTGTTTGTGGAGAATGAAGGCCGACTGATGAGGGTCGGGTGTTCTGGCAGAGTGGCGTGGAAAGCAGGACGACTCTGAGGAGTGCGCTGTAGGCCCTGCAGAGCCTCACCTGGGGCTCAGAGACAAAAAGCACCATGAAAAGAGGAATGTGATGCTCACAGCTGAAGATGAGGAAATAACTAGAAAGTCAGTTTTCAGGACACTCAGAGCCCATGAAGTCCTCCACCAAAGTAGCCAGAACTCCCTCTCCTCTATCCCTGGAGAAGGCCAGAAGTTTATCCTCTGGAGTGATGAAAGAAAGTGTGCTGGACTGAGCAAAGCTCAAGGTGGGAATGGGATGCAGAAGTCAGAAGACGGGATGAAGTAAAATGGATTGAAAACTCAAGCCCACAGCCCAGTCAGCCAGCGACCAGAATCCATAAGCCACATATCCAGGTTCCTCAGATTCAGCAAATGGAAGTACAAGAAGTTAAATTTGAATTTCAGATAAACAGTGAATAGCTTTTAAGTATAAATGTGTCCCATGCACTGTGTGGGGGACATACATATAGAGCTCCTGCTTAGCCTTTTAATGTCATTCTATTACACACAGACACCAAGGACCACAGAACATTTTATGAAAACCTCCCATGTGAAACAGGGCTTCCTAGGTGGCACAGTGGTAAAGAATTGGCCTGCCGATGTAGGAGATGTGGGTTCGATCCCTGGGTTGGGAAGATCCCCGGAAGGAGAAAATGGCAACCCACTCCAGTATTCTTGCCTATTCTTGCCTGGAAACTTCCATGGACAGAGGAGCCTGGCAGGCTACAGTTCATGGGGTCACAAAGAACTGGACATGACTTAGCAACTGAGCACACATGCGCACCCATATGAAAAGCAGAGGCCAAAACAAAATAAACAGAATTAAGAGAAAACAGGGGGAAGAAGAAAACAAAAACCCAAAACTGTCGTCAGTATCGTTAGAGAGCTAAAACATCGTCTCCAGGAAATAAGAACAAGATGCTTTAAAAAGTAATAGGAGCAGCTGTAGAAGAAGAAAGAGCTTTTGGAAATTAAAAGCATGATGGCCAAATTAGGAATCGCACGAAAGCATTGAGAAACACAGCCAAAGGACAGTAAAGCAGGAAAATGAAAAACACTGCTTTATTTCATCATACGCTTTCTAGTGCTGTTTCATTTGTTAATTGTGTGTATGTGTTACTTTTATAAATATACATTTTAATTAATTTTAAAAATAATTTTAAAAGTAAAAGCCCAGCTCTGCCACTAGATAGCTGTGTGTCATCAAATTACTTACCTCTCTGATCCTGTTTTCTTCATGTGTAAAATAGAGATGATAGTACCTACTTTATCTGTCTTGTAAATGTCTTATGTCTTGTAAAGATCTTGTATGTCTCATAAATGGTGGCATCTACAACCTCATTTGCTTTATAGACTATTTATTTTGCATGTTTTGTGGCCTTCGTTTTGACTTAAGTATCATGATGTTCCTTTTTTTTTTTTTCTTCTGAATTGATACTCCTGGATTGGTTGCTTATGGAAACCTGTATATCTTTAATATTTTTATTTCCCATGTCTGATACTTGCAGGGTTTTACGTTATTTTTCTCAAAGGAGAAGCATTTGCCAAACCAAGTTTCCAAGTAACTTCTAAGGGAGAAAAAATGTCAGCAGTAGGAGTCCATTCATCAAGACCTGTTAGGGACGTGATGAATCGCTGAGTGATGCAGTCAGGGAAGTTGGTGGCACTTGTTTGCTCATTACTCTGCTCTTATCTTAATGCTACAGCCCCTGCTAATGTTTGCTGACTCCAAAGAAGCTGGCTTGTTCTCTTTCTGTGAGTGTTTTTGTGTTTTGAGGCTCTGAATAGCTGCTCATTCTCTAATCTAGACCTTCAGGAGGCTGATTCACTTGCCTGTCTAAAGTTGCATTAAAGTATTGCATATTTTTAGGCAAGACAACTCCTCGGGTTAATGAAGGGGAAAGCAGTTACTGCAAACTATCTCTCAGATACTTTTATTTCACAGAGATAGAGTTGTGGAATTGAAAGGACTGTTAGCAATGATGTCATCCAACTCATCGCCTCTATTTTGTAGATCAGGTACTAAGTTTGTAGGTTGATTAGTGTAGCTTGGCTCACATAAGTAACTTGTGGATAAGCTGGAACCTCCTCCTCTGGTTTCATGGCTTTTCCACAAACTGTATTCTTTCTCTAAAGGAAGAATCAAGTACTTGTCGTTTAAGTTGGGGATGCATTACACATGGAAATATTGACCTTCCCAGGTGTACATGAACCGGTTTAATATGAAAATCAGCATGAGTTCCCTCCTCTCTCCCAAAGCAGAGCCAGAGACAAGAGCTTGCATGCACATCGTCTAGTTGTGGGATGGCCTTGTACACTTTCTAGAAGTTTGGATTTTGCTTGGTTCTTCTGTCCTGGCTACTTAACTCTAAAGCCTTGATACAGTTGAGGCCAACCAGAAAAGAAGTTCACTGCTTTCCTCCCCTAAGAAGGGGCAAGTCACTCTAGAAGGGGTCAAGGTGGGCAGGGAGAAGATCCAGGCCTTTGGGGGCAGGGGCTAAGGGTTATGACTCATTCCTAGTGGCAGGATATCCTGCCATGTGCCAATGTGCCAATAGGGAACAATGTAAAATTCCTGGAAATATGGAATTATTTTAAAAGCAACCACAAAACCATGTAAATTCAATTTCTAATGGCTTTGGATATGCTCAAGATCCTATTACTACAAATGATGGGTGAAAGCAGAATTCACAAGTTTAAACAAACAAACAAACAAACAAACAAAAATCAAACAAAACCTCAGTGTGAATTTCTAGGCTTCACGACCTTAAGTCTGGGGGTTAATTCTTCAGTCTGATTTTCCACCTCACTGAAAACATTTTCCAGTTACCACTGAGTGGTTTTCTGAAATTGATTTCTATGCCTAATTCTGAGTCCCTGCAGTGAATAGAGCTTTCATAATTAAATAGTAATTTCAGCATCTCAAGCAGGAATTAGATATCCCCCATTGGTTACCAGCCATGTAGCTTTGAGAGAGTCACTTACTTAATCTCTCTTTGCCTTAGTTTCCTTGTCAGCAACATAGGGACAGGTCCTTCACCCATACTGATCTCCTAGAGTCCTGGTGGTGGCCAAAGGAAATTATCTATATGAAAGATGATGAAAATTTAAGTAAAAAAAAAAATAAATAAAAAAAAGAAAATTTAAGTAATCTAAATAATTTAAATTTGATAACACTGACAATTTTAAGTACCTTATAAAGAAAACAATCATTCAACCAGAAAGGTTAATGAAATTTGGACCATAAAAGACAGTACTTGTTGGGGCAGACAGAGAGAAATCCAAAATTACAAGCGTTAAAACTTCGAGATGTCACAGTTGTCCTGGACTGACTGTCTGCCTGTAAGTTAACAAAGATGACCTTGCATATTCCACAATTAGTGGAAACAGTACCTAAAATTCCCTGAGTGCTCACTTGGGAGTTTGATATACACATTATTCTGTTTAGCACTTACAGGGATTCTGTCAGAGCAGGTACTATTATTGACCCCATCATACACATACATACGAGGAAACTGAGGTTGGGAGAAAGTCAGTGTATTGCTCACCATGTTGAGTGGTAAAGCTGAGATTGGAACCAAGTATTTGGATTCCAAAATTTCTTTAACTACTCTGCTGTTCTCTCTGCAGTTCTGTAACTGTTAGTTTAAGAGAACCAGAGGGGAAACTGAGGCCACTCCTGAGAACATTTGGGCACCAAACGCAGGAGTGGCACCAGTTCCAAACCCAGTAGATATCAAGCAGGTGTGATTCAGCTGTAGGTGCCACCAGCAGGTTGGGATGGGCTGAGACTCCAGGTGAGTGTTGCCCAGGAGACTCACCCGTGGCGCTAAGACGGCAAGCAGTGGTTCCTCGTCTGTAGCTGAGCTAAACTGGGACACAATAGAGGTTGGTCCTTCTTTAGCTTTAATACAGTCATGAAAGGTGTTCCTCTAGGGTAGCAGGAGCAGTGTAGCATTCATCCCCAGGAGGCTGTGACCACAGAATACTGTATCCCTCATCTCAGGTGCCTGCGGCTCCTGCCCTGCACTGTCCTAGGATTACAGTATCTTCTTGTATCACCTTTAGAATGGGAGCTCTGTGAATGCAGACATCTTCCTCTGTAGCTCACTCTTGGAGCCCCCACACCTGACCCACTGCCTGACATAATAAAGTTTCAAAATTTTAACTCTCTGATATTGAATTGTCATATCAACCTGCAAGGTAAATATTGTTATCCCCATCTTCTAGATAAGGATACCTGGGCTTAGAGAAAGTACGTGATTTGCCCAAAGTCATCAAGGTTTCTTTGCTCATCTCTCCATGCCACATTGCCTCAGATCACTATTTAAATAGAGAATTATCCAAGAATTCAGATTTTATATACTCATTTGGGTGCTTAATGCTTTTCCGGTTGGCTTTCTAAATTAATCAGACTCATCTTCAAGTTGAAAATTTTTCACTTCCCTTTGTGCTCTGCAAACATTCATCAGCAATTACAGAAAACGCCCAGTCTAATGGTTTCTTTGTCTCTGTCTTTCCAAAAGGATGCAAAAAGGAGCATTTCTAAAAGCATCTGATGATGACAACAAAATGTACCAAATTAGCTTAGATTGTTAGGAGTTATAGTTTGACCATCCTTCCAAAAAATCAGACTAATATCTAGAACAATTTATTTTATAAAACACAGTAAGAACCCTGCAAATATTTCTACTGCTATGCAGATGGGAATATTCATTCATTCATCATTCAACAAATGTTAAAGCTCAACCATGTTCAATGTTTTCAACTCCACAGTTGCCTGTACTTAACTAGTCCCTTATTGGAAAGGAAGAGGATAAATGAATGCATAGTGAGGTGTAATGATTACAGAGCTTAACCCATTGTTCCTTCGCAAACATTCTTATATTTTAACAGAGCTGATTAATTAACCCACGGAAATTACTCTAATGGTAGAACAACAGACATAGTGACAGGTTAATGGAAGAAATATTTTGGTACTTTCTGATGAACATCAAAGCATTTTATATCTATTCATCCTCATGAGTGAGTGAAAATCACTCAGTCATGTCTGACTCTTTGCAACGGACTCCTCCAGGTCAGAATACTGGAGTGGGTAGCCATTCCCTTCTCCAGGATTCATCCTCATATCTCCATCCATATGATACTGCAACTGAATAAAACATGAGAAATTTATCCAGCAGCACTTACTGATGCCTCCTTTATGCCAGACACTGTGCTAGTTGCTGGGGATGCACAGAGAGAGAAGATATCATTCTTACCTGCAAGGACTCAGAGCCCGGTGTGAGAGTGAGAAAAACAGTAATCCCCCACCTTGGGGAGTGCTACATGCGTGCACGCTCAGTTGCTCGGTCATGTCCAACTCTGTGATCCTGTGGACTATAGTCCGCCAGGTTCCTCTGTCCATGGGATTTCTCAGGCAAGAATACTGGAGTGGGTTGCCATTTCCTCCTCCAGGGGATCTTTCCAACCCAGGGATCAAACCCACATCTCTTGTGTTTCCTGCACTGGGAGGCGGTTTCTTTACCACTGTACCGCCTGGGAAGCCACATAAATGCAGGGGCAACTAGGGCACGCACCATCCAGCAACGCCTTGAATCTCTTCTTGGCCTGGAGATTATAGATCAACCGAACTCACGTGTAGGGTCCTGTATTGTCTTAATTTTCTGCCGTTGTCAATACTGAGCGTTGTTCTGGTCTTTCCGTTTCCTGCATTTGCCAGTTTCATTTGTGCTGTCAACAACAGCACAGCCTTTAACGGATAATTTTATTCAGGTATTAATGCTCAGCTGGCCCTTGTGCTATGCTAGTCTAACGCAGGGACACAATTCACTTTCAAAGTGAAACATATAACTTTTTTTTTTCCTTTAGTCATAATTACCAGGATTAACATCTGCCTACTAATTTATTATTCCTCTGTGGTGCTTTTATGCCCAAAGTCCAGAAATCTCTCCAGAATCTGCCTTTAGGAATCAACTGCAGATGTATGGTGTGCCTGTTGATTGAGCTGTAAGAACACTGATAGAGGAGACTCCTACTCCCCTGTACCCATCTTACCCTGTCCCCTGCCACCCTGTCTGATAATTCTGGAGTTGAAATTGCCACCTTGACAGTAAAAATCTTCCTAACATTCAAAGACTTTTAGTAGATTCAGAACAGTTAGATAAATGGATAAAGAATATGTGTACATACTTATATAGAGAGTTACAGAACATTACAAAAAATATTCCCAATTAAAATATACACAGGATTGGTGATTTCTCACTTTACAAACAAAAGGTGCCTTGCAGATAAATTAGAAACAAGAAAGACTTTCAATGTAGTGATGGGTGACTGGTAACCAATCTTTAGAATTATTTCTGAGGGTAATTTTACCAGTTCTGTTCAAATGATGCTTTTTTAAAGACTGCTATTTTTCTGAGTGGAACATATGTCAGGAGAGCAGGATAAAAGCCTAATAAAAACATATCTGATTATAAATGAGATTTTCCAGTAAGTTGCTTTTCACTAGCCGAGATATTTGCCATTGTCCTTGAAAACCAAGGTTGGCAATGATCTGCTTGAAAAGTTAATGATATAGTTCCTCATGACAGAGGCATCTGGATCCAGGGAGTATTATAACTTTGTGGATTTTCAAATGTTCATTTTAGCAGTCCCAGGTTTTTTAAAGCGCTCCTAACAGTCTCATATATGTTGATTTTGACTCTGTATAGTCTAAACACAAATAGATGCTAAAAGGGGCAACAGTATGGACCAGTTCCTTTCTCAAAAGTACAGTGAATTTCACATTATTGCTTTGTCATGGGTATCACTAAGGAGGAGGTCAGAACTACCACCAAAGTCGAGGACTACGAGTCTGGTCTGGGCCACGCACAGCTCTGGGGAGCATCTCCTTGTTGATTGAAACCGCTGCTGGTTCAGTAGAGCAGCCTGTGATGCTGCCACATCTCTGTCCAGACACTCACAGCAGGCAAGGCTATTCTGCCCCCAAGGCTCATGCCACCCACAGTTTATAAAGATTATCACACAGGCCACAGCTGGGAAGCTGGGGGCCTGGAATCTACCTAGATTTATTCATAACTGCCCTGGGATCCTGGGGAAATCACTTCACCTTCCTTCACCTTGAGTTTCCTGACCTATAAATCAGAGAATTACAGCAGCCTTTTTCAAAGGTTACACATGCCCCTAACAATCTATATTTATAAAGAAAACTCAAATTAAACATAGGAATGATTCTATGACCTAGCAATTTTGCTATAGATTAGTGTATGAAGTGAAGCGGAAGTGTTAGTCATTCAGTCGTGTCTGACTCTCTGCAACCCCATGGGGTAGCCTGCCAGGCTCATCTGTCCATGGAATTCTCCAGGCAAGAATACTAGATGGGTTGCCATTTCTTTCTCCAGGGGATCTTCCCAACCGAGGGATCAGACCCATGTCCCCTGCACTGCAGGCAGATTCTTTACTATCTGAGCCACCAGGGAAGGCCCTTTGCTGCTTGGGGCAACTGTTATTCCAAAAGCTTGTGTTGTGTCCCAGCTCTGCCACTCACCAGTGAGGGCCAGTATACCCAGTGTTTCTGAGCTTAATAACAGGAGCTAATCCTTACTGAACAGCTACTGTGTCAGGCACTCTGCCAAGTGTTTTACGTAAATCCTCCCACCAACCCTAACTACCCAAAGTCAGTCATGTGGTTAGTAAATGACAGAACCCAGGAAGTCTGCCTGGAACAGTAAGGACCCAGCAGGTGATGGGGACTCCAGACAAGAAACAGGGGAGCCAGTAGCACTCAGCATCTTGTCCTTTGTCCCCCAAACTACAATGAGTCAGACTAAGTGTCCAAGAGGCTACTCTGATTTCCACCATAAATGCCATGGTAAAACTTTCCAAAGTGTATTCTTTAAAACACCAGTGCCATGGGACTCTATGGTCAAGTTGAATAGGCTTTTCTATCTTAGTGCTTTGTAGAGCCTTCAAAAGGCTAATGTGGGTGGTGAATATTCAAGAATCACAGGAAGCATTTCTCAAACCCACCTGGCCAGAGCACCCCCTTTACATGCAGCACCTCCTAAGACTAGCATTTTGTGGGGTACACATTGGGAAGCAGTGTGACACAATCCTTTAAAGAGCCCCTCATTCAGTTCAGTTCAGTTGCTCAGTCGTGTCCGACTCTTTGCGACCCGATGAATTGCAGCACACCAGGCCTCCCTGTCCATCACCAACTCCCGGAGTTTACTCAAACACATGCCCATCGAGTCGGTGATGCCATCCAGCCATCTCATCCTCTGTCGTCCCCTTCTCCTCCTGCCCCCAATCCCTCCCAGCATCAGGGTCTTTTCCAATGAGTCAACTCTTCACATGAGGTGGCCAAAGTATTGGAGTTTCAGCTTCAGCATCAGTCCTTCCAATGAGCGCCCAGGACTGATCTGCTTTAGGATGGACTGGTTGGATCTCCTTGCAGTCCAAGGGACTCTCAAGAGTCTTCTCCAATACCACAGTTCAAAAGCATCAATTCATCAGCACTCAGCTTTCTTCAAAGTCCAACTCTCACATCCATGCATGACCACTGGAAAAACCATAGCCTTGACTAGACAGACTTTTGTTGGCAAAGTAATGTCTCTGCTTTTTAACATGCTATCTAGGTTGGTCACAACTTTCCTTCCAAGAAGTAAGTGTCTTTTAATTTCATGGCTGCAGTCACCATCTGCAGTGATTTTGGAGCCCCCCAAAATAAAGTCTGACACTGTTTCCACTTTCTCCCCATCTATTTCCCAGGAAGTGATGGGACCAGATGCCATGATCTTAGTTTTCTGAATGTTGAGCTTTAAGCCAGCTTTTTCACTCTCCTCTTTCACTTTCATCAAGAGACTCTTTAGTTCATCTTCACTTTCTGCCATAAGGGTGGTGTCATCTGCATATTTGAGATTGTTGATATTTCTCCCAACAATCTTGATTCCAGCTTGTGCATCATCTAGCCCAGCATTTCTCATGATGTACTCTGCGTAGAAGTTAAATAAGCAGGGTGACAATATACAGCCTTGATGTGCTCCTTTTCCTATTTGGAACCAGTCTGTCGTTCCATGTCCAGTTCTAACTGTTGCTTCCTGACCTGCATACAGGTTTCTCAAGAGGCAGGTCAGGTGGTCTAGCATTCCCATCTCCTCCAGAATTTTCCACAGTTTATTGTGATCCACACAGTCAAAGGCTTTGGCATAGTTAATAAAGCAGAAATAGATGTTTTTCTGGAACTTTCTTGCTTTTTCGATGATCCAGCAGATGTTGGCAATTTGATCTCTGGTTCCTCTGACTTTTCTAAAACCAGCTTGAGCATCTGGAAGTTCATGGTTCATGTATTGCTGAAGCCTGGCTTGGAGAATTTTGAGCATTACTTTACTAGTGTGTGAGATGAGTGCAATTGTGCGGTAGTTTGAGCATTCTTTGGGATTGCCTTTCTTAGGGATTGTAATGAAAACGGACCTTTTCCAGTCCTGTGGCCACTGCTGAGTTTTCCAAATTTGCTGGTATATAGCTGTAGCACTTTAACAGCATCATCCTTTAGGATTTGAAATAGCTCAACTGGAATTCCATCACCTCCACTAGCTTTGTTAGTACTGATGCTTTCTAAGGCCCACCTGACTTCACATTCCAGGATGTCTGGCTCTAGGTGAGTGCTCACACCATCGTGATTATCTGGATCGTGAGGATCTTTTTTGTACAGTTCTTCTGTGTATTCTTGCCACCTCTTCTTAATATCTTCTACTTCTGTTAGGTCCCTACCATTTCTGTCCTTTATTGAGGCCGTCTTTGCATGAAATGTTCCCTTGGTATCTCTAATTTTCTTGAAGAGATCTCTAGTCTTTCCCATTCTGTTGCTTTCCTCTATTTCTTTGCATTGATCGCTGAGGAAGGTTTTCTTATCTCTCCTTGCTATTCTTTGGAACTCTGCATTCAAATGGGAATATCTTTCCTTTTCTCCTTTGCTTTTCACTTCTCTTCTTTTCACAGCTATTTGTAAGGCCTCCTCAGACAACCATTTTGCCTTTTTGCATTTTTTTTCCATGGGGATGATCTTGATCCCTGTCTCCTGTACAATGTCACGAACCTCCGTCCATAGTTCATCAGGCACTCTGTTTATCAGATCTAGTCCCTTAAATCTATTTCTCACTTCCACTGTATAGCCATAAGGAATTTGATTTAGGTCATACCTGAATGGTCTAGTGGTTTCCCCTACTTTCTTCAGTTTAAGTCTGAATTTAGCAATAAGGAGTTCATGATTTGAGCCACAGTCAGCTCCCGGTCTTGTTTTTGCTGACTGTATAGAGCTTCTCCATCTTTGGCTGCAAAGAATATAATCAATCTGATTTCGGTGTTGACCATCTGGTGATATCCATGTGTAGAGTCTTCTCTTGTGTTGTTGGAAGAGGGTGTTTGCTATGACCAGTGCGTTCTCTTGGCAGAACTCTATTAGCCTTTGCCCTGCTTCATTCTGTACTCTATTAGGAAATGCCAAAAATGTGAGACCTTGGGAAATGATTCTTAAAGAACCAAAATGGTGATGTCTTTTTTTCCTTTCTCATTATAAAAATGAAAAATCATAAGACTAGATTAAACAAAAGTTTTGAAAGTAGGAGTGGCAATCCTATTTTCACAACTTGAGAAGGTTCCCTTCTTTTCTTTTCCATATACACACATCTCTAAATGCATTTCCACATGCTTGTGTATCCGGCACTTAAAATGTGCTGACACTAATGCTAAACACATTGCTTGTCATCTCACTTAATCCTCACAATAACTCTGAGCTAGCAAATAGGACCCTCGAGTTAGAGATTAGGAAATTGAGGTTCAGAGGGTTTAAGTGACTTTCCAAAGTTGCACAGCAAGGAAGTGACTGAACTGTGGTTTAAACACAGTTATTTCCGACTCCATAGCCTATGTGTTAAAGCCCCAAAATGATGAAATGGTTACTTTTTAACCTCTACAAAAGTATTTGTTCTGAATTTACTACCAGGGAGTTTATATTATCTTGGATGATCATACAGCTCAGTTCTACACTGAATGATAAAAAAACATTCTGGAACTGTTCCCACTTTTTATGTGTCCTTGCCTCCCTTCTCTGACTTTTTCAGTAAGAGTCACAGGGCTTCACAGCAAGTAATCCCAAATGCGGGACCACACTGATTTCTGTTTTATGGCTCGATAATCTCTTCTGTTGTAAATACATTTGGAAATGATTGGGGCTTTTTGTCAAAGCCTCAACATTTTTTTAAAAAGTGGTTTATTTTGATAGCACTTTAGCCTTATGATTTCAAATATTAAATTACTTGGTTGAGGTGGTCTTATATTTTCCCATAAATGTGTTTATATCACCACACAGACTGAGAATTTTCATTTGATTTCATGCAGGAGGAGAACAGAATTCTTCGAACTTGTCAGTAAAGGAGAATATGATTGGAACATCAAAAACCATCGTGATATATTTCGGTAAGAAAAAGCTCTTGTTTGTGTATTTATTCAGTATTTGAAGATTTACCAATGCCTTTTTGACAATGCTAAGAGTGCACAAGTGATGTTTAAAGTAACAAACCTTAGCTTACATTCAAAACATTCAGAAACTAGTTGAATAATTAGAGAAAAGATAGAGAATATGTCTTTTCATCTTCTGATTTATTTTATATTGCCTGCTCTCCATACATTTGCCTTCAAAATTAGAAGATGTTTGAACTGGTCGTGTTTCAGGAGGCAAGCAAATTGCATTGGAGATGGGATTTTTGAACCTTGGAAAACAGTTACACAGAACAAAGGAAAGTAGAGAGTTAAGTTTGGGGTGTTTTGTTTTTAGAGACAGTAGGCATTTTAGATGGAAAACCAATCAAAAGAGTTTTGTGCTTGGGATAAGGAATCTGTTCTAGACTTTTCATGGGACTTCTTCTCAGTAGTTTAGGAAAGACAGCAGCAAAATCTCATTTTTCCTCCGCATGTTTTCACCACTTTTCCCCATTGCAGCCACTACAGCTGGGCAGGCACTGTTCCTCTTTGCCTCATGCCCCATCCTTCCACTGTCCTCACCTCACCCATCCTCAGACTTAGCGCCTTAGTCCTGTTCCACAGCTGTTTAGTGTTTCTGGGAAAGCTTGTGAGGCCAGGATTCTGGGTTGAGTGCATCTGCTCCACAGCTGGGCACCCACTGCAAACACCCCCGGGGATCCTACCCCAGCCCCCAACCTCCGCCTGCATCTCAGCACGCAGAGCCTGCCTGCCCCTTGCCTCCACAGCTGACCCCCTGCTCACTGTCTCCCCAAAGGGCCCTCTCCTCCCCCTTCTCTGCGTTCATACTTCTCTCTGTTATCTTTTCAGATGACATTCTCCTTATCCTTCCCGAGGTGGTACCCAGGGGCTCCTCTTGTCAACACCTCCATCTCAGCTTCCTATTCTAGTTTTCTATTCCAGGCCCGCCTCCCCCATTCCCCACCCCTGACCTCTGACCTTGCTGTGTCAATTTTACTCCTTTGGGCATTTTCAAAATCTGGCTTTTATTTTTTTCCCCAACATGACCTTTCTAGGCTAAGAAACATGCTTCCATCTCCTCCGTTAAAAAAAAAGTCATCCCTAAAGTCTGCCTTCTTCTTGAGGTCCAATCATAGTTTTCTCCTCTCCTTCAATCCCACAGTTCAGCCACACTCCTCTAACTTCGTACAAGGCAGTTTCTTTCTTTTTAGATCACTTAATTCCACAAGTAATGATAGGAATACATTTCTCTGTAACAAATCAGGACATCATAGACAAAGCCCCAGTTCCTGGGGTATTACTCCCAGTTCCCATTCTGTGCACAGTTCTGCTCTGTTTTTAATTCCTTGTTTATTTTCAGACTACTGTCAGAGCATTTCCATACATGTGTACCCATGGGAAACGTACTATTTAGTGTCCATCTGTTTGTTTAACATAAATTATATATTTACATATCAATCTGAACTAGCTTGTTCACTCAACTGTAAGCCTTGGAATTCCTTCCAAGTCCATAGCAGCAGCGTCTTTGATTGCTTCATAGTATTCCAAAGTGTATCTAGTATTTAGAGTAAATTCCTCGACTGAGGAATTTAGTTGCTAAAATGGGATTTCTGCACTTTTTGAAAGTCACCAGTCACCTCCCAGGGACCATGTCCTATGACCTTTGTTCTCGCCAGCTCCCTAGATCTCTTCACAGAATGAGCTGTGTTGGCCTTTCCTTCTTAAAACTCTCTCCTGCCTTGGCTTCTGCAAAGCCCATGCTCTTCTGAATTTTCTGGTATCTTCTGACTCTTCTTTCTCCTATTTGTCTTTGCCTTCCTTCTCCCTGTGTATGTGTGTGTGTGTGTGTCTGACTTTTTGTGACCCTGTGGACTGTAGCCCTCCAGGCTTCTCTGTCCGTGGGATTTCCCAGGCAAGAGTACTGGAGTGGGTTGCCATTTCCTTCTCCAGGGGGTCTTCCTGATTTCCTGCATTGCAGGCAGATTCTTTACTGTTTGAACCACAGGGAAACCTTCCTCCTCCTTACTACCCCCTAAATGTAATCGCCCCTCAAGGAATTCTTCTCTTGTTCCTCAGCATCCTCACAAATTGTCCTACCAGAACCGCTGGGGTCTGGCCTCTCTCCAGAGCACAGCTCCTAAAATGCCAGTGCTTATTGTGTTTCCACATGAGTGTTTTCCCACAGAGGTTTTCAAACTTTTCTGCAGGGAACCCTATATGTAAGAAAAAGTGTGTTTGGAGACAAAGTACATAAAGTAGAGATGAAGTCTCCAGGAACGCTCCTTTCCCTCCAGCTCTGCACCCCCACCCCATTTCACAGCTGGACTCTGACCATGTGCATGTGAAGGAGGGGGTGGTCTGGGAAACACCATCCCAGCAAATTTTAAAATAGTAATAAAACCAACTAAAAGTTAGCCTGCTTTTTATCATCACCATGTGGCTGCAATCTAAACAATGTCAAGGATGAGACACTCATCCCAGAGAAAATTCTTTTGTTGGTATAAATTCTAAACAACCGCTGAGGTTACTGTTGAGTATCAAAATAATTGCTCTGAAAGCTTCAAATTAACACAGTATTACTCATCCTTTCATTGTGTATGGATTGTACACATGTAAGTTAATTCCCAAAACACCCAGTTTTCCCATCAGCCCTGACACAGGTAGACTCGGGATGCACTTTCAAGAGTAAGTTCCTAACGATTCAGAACCTTTTGGCCTCACTGCACATGCACTCCGCATGCAATTCTCCAACCTTTGGGAATGTCACCTTTCTGCTTTTAAACAATATATTCAGAATAAACAATGGTAGCGCGGTGATGGTAAAGCTAAAGAAACAGAACTTGAGTTACTTCCGTACTGTCCTTTTATATTGGCCATTTGGGATCTGTATTTGTGTGTAAAATTTAAAGCAGTGAGACAGACTGTCGACTGCAAGCTGTCGTCTTTTTGTTTGGTAAGCATAAAATGCAGTTCATACATGTAATCTTTTACTGAATTGAAAATATCTTTTAAAATTAAAATGTCTTCCTTTTTAAAAAAATTACTGAAGTATAGTAATTTTTTAACTTACTGTATTTACTATGTTGCTGCGATTTACAATGTTGTGTCAGTTTCAGGTGTAACAGCAAAGTGAATCAGTTATACACACACACACACACACACGCACATACATGTATGCACTCTTTTTTAGGTTCTTTTCCCATATAGGTCATTACAGGGTCCTGAGTAGAGTTAACCTATGCTATACAGTAGGTCCATATTAGTTATCTATTTTATATATAGTACTGTGTATATGTCAACCCCAGTCTCCCAATTTATACCCCCCCACAAATATTTCTCTTTTTAGTTGCTAATGCTTTTAAAACTAGAGAACAAATCAAGAAAGCAATGATTATCTCAAGATAATTATTGAAGTAATTTTGGCATCTGGAGGAGAGTCATGGTAGCAGTCATGACTGCAAGTCTCAGACTCTCCAGGGTAACATGACCTCTGCTGACCCCATGGCGGGCGTTCCTGACCTTCATTCCTGCAGCTGCACTAAGCAGATTGCACCATCTAACTGTAAATCAGATTAGAGTTATGCAGACGTCAAGACACAAACAGTTGCTGCAAGCTCCCTCCCTCCTCTCTTATTCCAGAGATGGCCTTTTAAGTACAGAGACTGACTCTAAAAAATAAGATAAAACTGCCCATTCACCTCCTTCCATTCTTCCCTTGTAAGTGCTCACACTTATCCTTGTCTTTCCATCCCCGCCTTTCTTGGTTTTATGCGCTTTTTAATTGTGCTTTCCTACCAGTCTCCCTGCTTCCACTCTCTCCTTCTTTAAACTATTCCCACATCTATTAATACCTCTTAATTAATAAGAGGTACTAAAGTCCTCTCCTTGAAGCTTTGGCCAGGTCCCTCCTTAACTGAGCCCCCAACCTTAATTGACTCCCTACACCAATTGGATAAAGGTTTTAGACATCTACCATCCTCCTTCCCAGCCTTTATTCTGTCTCCTTTCTCCATACAGATTTTCTGGTTCCACTGTATTCACTGAAAGTAGAGATGTTCTGTCAGACTGTTTGGATCCCAGCTCTAGTTTTGATACCACCTAGTGATGTAACCCATCTTTGCGTGAAATGCTCCCTTGGTATCTCTAATTTTCTTGAAGAGATCTCTAGTCTTTCCCATTCTGTTGTTTTCCTCTATTTCTTTGCATTGATCGCTGAGGAAGGTTTTCTTATCTCTCCTGGCTATTCTTTGGAACTCTGCATTCAAATGGGAATATCTTTCCTTTTCTCTTTTTCATTTCACTTCTCTTCTTTTCACAGCTATGTTTAAGGCCTCCTCAGACAACCATTTTGCCTTTTTGCATTTTTTTCCATGGGGATGGTCTTGATCCCTGTCTCCTGTACAGTGTCACGAACCTCCATCCATAGTTCATCAGGCTCTCTGTCTATCAGACCTAGTCCCTTAAATCTAAGACTAGAGATCTCTTCAAGAAAATTAGAGATACCAAGGGAACATTTCATGCAAAGACGGCCTCAATAAAGGACAGAAATGGTAGGGATCTAACAGAAGTAGAAGATATTAAGAGGAGGTGGCAAGAATACACAGAAGAACTATACAAAAAAGATCTTCACGACCCAGATAATCACAATGGTGTGATCACTCACCTAGAGCCAGACATCCTGGAATGTGAAGTCAGGTGGGCCTTAGAAAGCATCAGTACTAACAAAGCTAGTGGAGGTGATGGAATTCCAGTTGAGCTATTTCAAGTCCTGAAAGATGATGCTGTGAAAGTGCTGCACTCAATATGCCAGCAAATTTGGAAAACTCAGCAGTGGCCACAGGACTGGAAAAGGTCCGTTTTCATTACAATCCCTAAGAAAGGCAATGCCAAAGAATGCTCAAACTACCGCACAATTGTACTCATCTCACACGCTAGTAAAGTAATGCTCAAAATTCTCCAAGCCAGGCTTCAGCAATACATGAACCATGAACTTCCAGATGCTCAAGCTGGTTTTAGAAAAGGCAGAGGAACCAGAGATCAAATTGCCAACATCTGCTGGATCATCGAAAAAGCAAGAGAGTTCCAGAAAAACATCTATTTCTGCTTTATTGACTACACCAAAGCCTTTGACTGTGTGGATCACAATAAACTGTGGAAAATTCTGAAAGAGATGGGAATGCCAGACCACCTGACCTGCCTCTTGAGAAACCTGTATGCAGGTCAGGAAGCAACAGTTAGAACTGGACATGGAACGACAGACTGGTTCCAAATAGGAAAAGGAGTACGTCAAGGCTGTATATTGTCACCCTGCTTATTTAACTTATATGCAGAGTACATCATGAGAAACGCTGGGCTGGAAGAAGCACAAGCTGGAATCAAGATTGCCGGGAGAAATATCAATAATCTCAGATATGCAGATGACACCACCCTTATGGCAGAAAGTGAAGAGGAACTAAAAAGCCTCTTGATGAAAGTGAAAGAGGAGAGTGAAAAAGTTGGCTTGAAGCTCAACGTTCAGAAAACTAAGATCATGGCACCTGGTCCCATCACTTCCTGGGAAATAGATGGGGAAACAGTGGAAACAGTGGCAGACTTTATTTTTTTGGGGCTCCAAAATCATTGCAAATGGTGATTGCAGTCATGATGAAAAGACACTTACTCCTTGGAAGGAAAGTTGTTACCACCCTAGACAGCATATTAAAAAGCAGAGACATTACTTTGCCAACAAAGGTCCGTCTGGTCAAGGCTATGGTTTTACCAGTGGTCATGCATGGATGTGAGAGTTGGACTGTGAGGAAAGCTGAAAAATTGATGCTTTTGAACTGTGGTGTTGGAGAAGACTCTTGAGGGTCCCTTGGACTGCAAGGAGATCCAGCCTGTCCATCCTAAAGGAGATCAGTCCTGGGTGTTCATTGGAAGGACTGATGCTGAAGCTGAAACTCCAATACTTTGGCCACCTCAGTTGACTCATTGGAAAAGACCCTGATGCTGGGAGGGATTGGGGGCAGGAGGAGAAGGGAACGACAAAAGATGAGATGGTTGGATGGCATCACCGACTCGATGGACATGAATTTGAGTAAATTCCGGGAGTTGGTGATGGACAGGGAGGCCTAGCGTGCTGCGATTCATGGGGTGGCAAAGAGTCGGACACGACTGAGCGACTGAACTGAACTGAACTGAAGGGATGTAACCTCAGGCAAGGTACTTAACCACCTCCCCCCACCCCTCCCCATCCAGGAAGGCAAAACATTCTCTGCTTTGTAAAATGGAGATAATAATGGAATCTCTACCTCAGAGATGATATAAATCACTTTCTAATGCCTATTCAACGTATGTGTGCTAAGTCACTCAGTTGTGTCCAACTGTTTGCAACCTTATGGACTGAAGTCCACCAGGCTCCTTTGTCCATGGGATCCTCCAGGCAAGAATACTGGAGTGGTTGCCATAACCTCCTCCAGGGGGTCTTCCTGACCCAGGGATTAAACCTGGGTCTCCTGCAGCTCCTGCAGATGGAGTCTTTACCACTGAACCACTGGGAAAGCCCAATTCAATAAATGGTAGCTGTTAGAATTCTCATCATCAGAGCACCTTGCAGATACTCAATAAATTTGTTGATTGACTGATTAATGTTGACATGAATTTGAGAAGTAAGCTTCAAATTATTGAGTAGATGAGACTTAAGTAATGATCAACTATGGTACAAGTAGGCAAGCTCACAGAGATTTTATTTCCTGTCTGGGAGAGAGACTACGAAGTCCAACGCATTACCTACAGTTTTGTCCCTCTCTGGTCCCAGGAGAACCTAAAATGAAAAGCACTGGAGTGGAGCAAGAGGGGTGCGGCAACTTTGTGATAAGCATGGGATCCTGAATCCTTCTCTTCCTTTGGGAAAGTTACTTAATCCCTCCACACTTCCACTGACCTCTCTGGAAACTAGAAATAATAGCACCCTGTGATGAGGAGTCTTTTAGTGAGTGATTAGTTAGTAGGTAGCTGGTACAGTGCTTAGTAGAGAGGCAGGCACATGGCAAGGACTGCGGAATCACTTGTCACAGAAGACCAAAGATGAAGAACAAGCTGATGTGTCTCTCTGCACAGGTCTTAGCTTGGGAGTGTTGGAGTTAGATGCTGCCTGACTCCGAGAGGGCTGCTCCTAACGGGTGCTGCCTGACTGCACTTTGAAAGACCTATTGTTATCGGCCAGTCTGCCTTGCTCCCTGGAGTAGTTTCCTGGGGAAGTGACACAAACCTCTCACCACCGTCCAGGCATGCTCTGCCATCTGGGAAGCAGACCTGTTTCTAAGGCGTTCAAACCCAGCAGGGTATGAAATGTTAACACCTGACATCAGGACAGCCCTCTGACCTTTAACAACACACCCCTTTCTTCCGAAAGGAGTGAGCCAAGATGTGGCTGCCCAGTTCAGATCCGTCACTACTTCTCATCACACGCAGCCAGCTTTAATACAAAGAGAGATTTGGGACAAAGAGCATGCCTGATTTTTTTCGTTCCCACCACACCCAGTTAGGAGCACCAGAGCTGCAACTTATGTTGTCATAGCCTCACTCTCTAGAATTCTCCAGGAGATGGTGTCTGTTTGCTTCTTTCTCCTTTTAACCCTTGTCTTGGTTTCTTGCAGACCCTTGTCTGCTGATTCTTTATTCTTCCTTAAAAAGGATGTCTATTTAGGGCTGAATTGTACACTGTTTTTCATGGTTTGCATGATAACTTATGTTAATATACTCATGTATATTTTAAGTTTTGAAACCGGCGTTCTCCATGTTTTTTATATCCAGGGTTCAGTGTGGATTCTAGATAAACCAATAGAAATCTGCCCCTCAAAAATCTGATCCGGATCTTGCCTGTATTTTCTTATGTGCTCAAATTAATAAAAGCTGTGGCTGAATATGTTTCTTCTTTGTAACGCTTGTAAAACAGGGTTGTAGCCAGGTAGTAAACTGGAGTGAAACCGTGTGTCTCTCTCTCGTAAATCTTAGCTCCGTGGAGCCAATAAAAATGCCGGAGCCCCTAACAGGGCAGGCTATTTGCCTTTTTGGTGTGGGTTTTCTTCCATCCCCATCCATCAGTGATACTTTGGTAAATAGGTTCATCAGTTATGGGTATAGTATTATATACTGATTCCCTTGCTGAGTGTTAAAAATAAAAAGCATCGTCCATTACAAATTACTTTCAGCAGAACTTGCTTGGTTCAGGTATGGGGAAAGCAGGGCTTGGCTTTCCTTGCTCTACCGCAGACAAAAGAAAAGGGCCACGGAGAGGGAATGCGAGCTTTGTCCTCTGAAGCAGCGTGGCCGCACGATGGAGATGCTAAACACGGGACTATAAACAGTGCTTCCCTTGTGGAGGTAAAAAAGATGTGAGCTGGCCTAGGTCCCGTTTTATTTATTTATGTATCTAGGACGGGTTTGTTTAGGAATGCAACAAAAGATTATTCAGGCTGTTTTGTTTGGTTCTGTTTTTCAGATCAATGTTAATGACAGCCTGTGACCTTGGAGCCGTGACCAAACCGTGGGAGATCTCGAGACAGGCGAGTGGTGATTAATGGCAGGGCTCAACCAAGGGGGGACTGGGGGGGACAGTATTCCCAGAGCCCTGTCTGCCAGGCACTGAAACCCGAGTCAATTTGCATCAGTATTAACGCGGTGTAAAAAATAGCAGGAGGCTGAGGGGCGACATAGTTTATTGCCCAACCTTTCTTTATCGTGCTTCCACTGAGAACTAATATTTCTGACTCTGTAAGATTTTTTTTCTTTTAACACACTAAATCCAAATAACACTTTTGCCATTTCTTAAGGCAGGAGTTTCAAATGTAGTGTTTTTGAATAGGTAACCATGTTTTAGTACAAGGTCCAATTTTTCACATCTGGTAAAAAAAAAAAAAAAAAAACAAGGAGGTAAAAAGGAAATTTGATTTTTTTTTTTAAGCCTATTTAGAAATCAGAGGGCTCTTTGGCCAAAATATGAGGTATCTAATTTAATTTGTACCAAAAATTTAATGCATTTACCACCTATCTGGTTTCATTGATCAAAAGTGTTAGTTCTAGAGCAAGAATAGTTTTTAATCTCATAACTACCCAACTTAAGATTTGATTAATTTAATAGCTCTTTCCATTTTATGAGGCACGTCCTGGGTGGGCTGTGGGGTCTAAAGCAGTAACTTGTTATCTTAAGACTTGACATTTGAGGGAAAATAAGATACATTCACATAACAGTAAAAACGAACATTTATTGACTGAATAACTGTTAAATGTCTGCTTTGTAAGTATTATATCGTTAAATCCCCTGAGGTGGGTATTGTTACTGTAGGGGCCGAATAACGGCAACCCAAAGCCATCAGGTCCTAATCCCTGGAACCTGTAAGTGTTACCTTAAAAGGAAAAAGGGTCTTTGCAAATGTGATTACCTTAAGGACCATCATTATCATCATCTGGATTATCCAAGAAGGCCCTCAACTCAGTCACTAGTGTCCTTAGAGGAGAGAGGCACGGGGATGGCACATTCAGAAGAGGAGAAGGCAATGCAAAGACACGGCGGAGACTGGAGTGATGTGGCCCCAGGAAGAAGGATGCTGGCAGCCAACAGGCACTAGAACAGGCGAAGGACAGATCCTCTCCTCCAGACTCCGGGGGACCATGGCCCTGCCAACACCTTAGTTTCTGCCCAGTGAACTGATATTGAACTCCTGCCCTCTGGAACTAGGAGAGACGTCATTTCTGTTGCTTTAAACCACCATGTCTGTGGTAGTTTCTGGCAGCCCTAGGAAACTAATACAGTGATTATTCCTATTTCACCAATGGGGAAAATGAGGCTTAGAAAGGA
The DNA here is from genome assembly GCF_910594005.1 of Cervus elaphus. Classification (NCBI taxonomy): domain Eukaryota; kingdom Metazoa; phylum Chordata; class Mammalia; order Artiodactyla; family Cervidae; genus Cervus; species Cervus elaphus. The sequence goes on from NC_057847.1 coordinate 22,738,010, forward strand.
TACATAGTCTGAGGTCATACAAGTGGACGTTGCATAGCTAGGAATTCAAGTCCTAGCAGATTAAGTTCCAAAGTCTTTCCTTCTTAACAGTGTTTTATGCTTTCTTACAGAGGAGGCACCACTTAGCCTTTTTAAATAATCCAAGTGCATTGGCAGAATGGGCTGTGTTACCACTAAGCTCAAGATCTCAGTAGCTTAAACCAACAATCACCTGGAGGCACATGCCTCGGGGTTGGCTGGCGCCTCTCTGTCCTCGCTGTGGACTGGGGCTGAAGGAGCAGCCACTGTCTGGATCATTCCAGCAGAGGCCCGGGTGGGTTTTTCACTGGAAGTTAAATGTCATTCCCCCAGCAATTCATTGGCTAGAACTTGTCAAAAGACCCCATCCAGACAGGAAATGCCATCCTTCCCAGTGCCCAGAAAGTAGAAAGAAAGGAATAGTTGGTGAAAACAAAACTACCACAGTTTGCCCTTCTAATCACCAAAAATGTGATTCACTCTCCTTCCTGCAAGCAAAATATACTCATCTTCCCCTCCAAGGGAGATGACCCAAACAGCCCATTAGTCGAGGGATTAAGCTCAAAGTCCAGGATCTCTGGGTGATGTGTGCGCATCCCTACAGCACGTCTGGATGTAAACCAGAGGCCTACACACACCCAAAATGTTGCACATGGCACACACCCATGCCACAGAACACTCATATGACACTCCCAACTCCATGTGGCATCCTCTGCGAGGGCCCTGATTCTCAGGGAGATGCTCCCCAATTTGATATTTTCTATGGTTTTTAGATCCATCCTGGGAAATCATTCCTTTTCCACCGTCCTCCTTGGTGAGAGTCAAAGGTCAAACTCTCTCAGCCTACTTCCCCTCTAAAGAAGGTTGAGTGCCCAAGGTTTAAGTTTTACATAGTCACAGGCTTGTGAGGGGGTTTTAGCACCAAAAGCCTCTTAAACATTGAGTCACCTTCTTGGGTCTTTGATCCCAGTCATTTCCATTTGCTAATAATCATTTCCACAGTTAGATACTATACAAACTTCTTAGATCTCCTGTTATTTATTTGCTTCCTTACATTCAGGAACAAGGAAATAAAGCACATGTACATCTTTATTTCTCTCTTGACAGTTAATCCCTAGTGTTTGGTGCCCAGTATTTGGCACCAGTGAGAAAACCATGTAGCAAATTATTTCTCTGGGCCATTTTGTCTAACTGAAAGGATGTTGTGTGTGTCCCCTAATTCATTCAGAGTTTTTAACTGTGTGTCACTGGCCACACCTTCTATTTCATTCTTGTTGTGAGGCTAAATAACTCTTGAGGTCTTTGTCATTCAAAATGTATCTCAATTTTTACTTTCACAGTTTGGGGTTAAGAAGCAGCTTCATATTCTATCCTTATAAGACCCAGAATTTATGACTTTCTCTGTTGCCTTTTATTTCTGGTTATACACCTGCCAACCATTTTCTGAGCTCACTTATAATACCGAGCAAAACAGTCAATAGCAGCCATCACGTGCTATTAACTTTCTTTTTCAATCTTTTCCCCTAAGGCTGTAAGTTCATTAGATACAGTATTTGCTTTATTTCCATGAGAAATATACAAACTATTTTGCCACCATATAAGATGGATCATCATCCCTGTAGCTTCTAACAACCATTTCCTCACTTTTTTATACCTGACTCTCAAGCCACGTATTTTAGGGTATTTTCCTCTTTCTTTTCCTTCCTTCCTTTCTGTTGAATAGCAGTACCTCACTTCCATACCAATTTTTGTGTTAGTCAAGGCTAAGCTAGGCTTGACTGCAGTAATAAATATATTCTCAAATTCAGTTGCTGAACACAAATGAAAGTTTTTATCTTGCTCACATCACAAGTTGGTGCCAGTGGTGCTGTTTTCCTACAGACTCTCCTCCAATAAACAGACTCTCTTCCAACTGAGTCTTGGTTTTCACTTTAGTGTGACATGCTTGAAGTGGCTCAGACAGTTCACCAACAAGAATTCACCAACAATGCCAATAAAGGTCCGTCTCGTCAAAGCTATGGTTTTTCCAGTGGTCATGTTTGGATGTGAGAGTTGAACTATAAAGAAAGCTGAGCACTGAAGAATTGATGCTTTTGAACTGTGGTGTTGGAGAAGACTCTTGAGAGTCCCTTGGACTGCAAGGAGATCCAACCAGTCCATCCTAAAGGAGATCAGTCCTGGGTGTTCACTGGAAGGACTGATGCTGAAGCTGAAACTCCAATACTTTGGCCACCTGATGCAAAGAACTGATTCATTGGAAAAGTGGGAAAGATTGAAGGCAGGAGGAGAAGGGGATGACAGAGGATGAGATGGTTGGATGTCATCACTGACTCAATGGACATGAGTTTGAGTAAATTCCAGGAGTTGGTGATGGACAGGGAAGCCAGGAGTGCTGTAGTCCACGGGGTTGCAAAGAGTCGGACACGACTGAGTGACTGAACGGAACTGAACTGACAATGCTGGAGACCTGGATTCAGTCCCCAGGTCAGGGAGAGCCCCTGCAGAAGAGAATGGCTACCCACTGCAGTTTTCTTGCCTGGAGAATTTCATGAACAGAGGAGCCTGGTGGGCTACAATTCATAGGGTCGCAACGAGTCAGAAATGACCGAGCAACTAAGCATGCACACATGCTTGAAGTTAAAAAGCAGGTTATGGTGGAGAATTTGTTGGTTGTGTAGCTCGTTTCTTCATCTGGGCCCACCTTTCCCTCCCTCATGTGGGATGGCCTCCCTTAAAATAAAGTTTGGGAATATACTGCAGAGAAGATGTGGGTGACTTTTCCAGGTACTATGGGGAGTGGCCTCTATGATAGGGGTGGAAGGTGGTAGAGAGTGGTAAAGAGTTAGGAGGACCAAGGATAACAGAGAAGATTAGAAAGGGGATGGATGAGGGATGCTGTGCCAGGGCTATCAGGACCCCAGTGAAATGCATGTCACAGATAAAGGAGCAGCAGCCCACCTGGGGGGTCAGAAAGTAACAAAGTACTTGAAAGGGAAAAAGTTACTGCATTGAGATTATAGAATGAAGAGGCCCAGTGGCCACTTGTAGGTGGTCTTCTTGGTCCCTGATATAAATATTATTTTATTTTCAAGATTTGAACGTCAGCTCACTGATGCAGAAACTCATGAGGTCAGGGAAATAAAACATAAAACCCTGTTTTTCTATCAGAAATCTTGTTTCCATCAGAAATCTTGTCACAACTCTAAACTGAAGATCTCATTTTTGTCTCCAAATTGAATAAGTTAAATATTCTCAAAAACTTACTTCTAGAAGGATGTTAGGAAACAGTTGGACAAAAACAATAGAAACTTCTTTTAAAAATAGAAATGTATTTCCAATTTCCTGGATGCTGATTTTTTTTAAAAAATTCCTTTTGAAAATGTCTTTTCACTAGAGTCTCTTTCACTTTGCCTTCCTTGCACACAGGATTCTAAGCATGTGGGTTTCCCCAGTCATCCCCCAAGGCCTGATTAGCATCTCAATTTCCTTCTTTAATAAAAAATTCAATCAGGAGCCACTTAATAGGCCTGCTTGGGTTTTTAAGTACAAATGAAACAGTGGTACAAGTTAAGCTTGAAAGAAGCTCAGGGGAAATACCCAAGACCACTTTAGAAAGCTCAATACAAGGATTTTGTTTTAATTTCTTTGCTTTCCAGGGACTACTGACCTCTTCAGGACTCCACCTCAGGGTGACCTGCTATATACACATACATTCTTTAGTGCAAAAGATCCACCTCAGAGGAGTCCGAGGGAGAGTTCTGGAAACTGAATAGTAAGGCCAGGTCCTTAGAGGGCCGTTTCTTCTCTAAAGGAAGGCCAGAGAGCAACAGGAGAGGCTTGGAGTGCTAATGTGAAAGGCAGTGGCAGAGAGTGGAGAGAAGTGAGCCGGAATCCTAGGAAAATTAAGTCAGTTCCACCTAGTTTTATGCTACTGGATTTGTTAAATGTTTAAAATCTGCACTGGCCATTTTATTTGTTAATAAACAACTTTATACTTGCCACTCTCAGATGTGTGTGTGTTACATATTCTTTTTGTTTTATCAATTGCTACCATTTATGGTTGATAAAATCTCTTGAGAGATGTATTTAGGTAAATTATCTTGATTCTCTGCACTTGACCAAAATTAAGCCACTCTAACCTCTACCAGACCTCAGAACCTCATCTTTGTAAGAGCCTGGAAATCAGATCTTCTTGCTATCAACTTGTCTGGAATTTGTTTTCTGTTCTTTCAATATTTTGTAAATCCAGCTAGCTCATCTCAGAGATTTCCCAGATGTTCACCACGGTGTTGTTGAAAATATCTGGTCAGTGCTGATCTGTTATATCAGTTTTCTTCTCATAAACCTATTGATAGAAGTACAGGGTCGGGAAAGGGGGCGGGGGGGAATCTCTGTAAGCCTGACCGTGATCAGTAGCTTCTAATCATCCATGCTAATGGATGAAAAGTAGAAAAATATGTGTCCTTACTTTGGAAATATCTGTGTGGTTTACAGTAGAACAGCCATTCCATTGTGCTGTTAACAACTAGAATGCACCATAAACAAACAGTTATTTACTATGTGGATGGAGGCAGCCTAAAACCAAATCACATTCTTCAAGTCATATTATAACATACTATAGGACTTTGCTGGTGGTACAGTGGATAAGAATCTACCTGCCAATGCTGGGGACATGGGTTCGATCCCTGGTCTGGGAAGATTCCACATGCTGCTGAGCAACTAGGCCTGTGCAACTACTGAAGACCTTTCACTTGGAGTCTGTGCTCCACACCAAGAGAAGACACTGCAGTGAGAAGTCCATGCACTGCAATGAAGAGTAGCCCCCGCTCACCACAACTAGCAGCCCGCAAGCAGCGACCAAGACCTCGTGCAGCCAAAAATAAATAAATAATGATTTTCAAAAAAAATACCGTAAAAGTCTGGTATGAACAATGAATCCGGCATTAGTCCTGCCCCTTGACTGAGTGCTACAGTAGGAAGCAAAGGGTGGGCCCTGGGGTTAACCCTTCCAGAGTGCACACAAATACTGGTAGGGTGGCATGGTTAAGAAGTTTCTACAATGGCAGAATGTAGCCAGGCTAAAATGTGTGTGCAACAAAGTAAAAAAAAATCTGCACAGAAACAACCAAAAGTTGGCTGAATGATGATTACAAATATAGTATGATAATCTGTTATAATGTCAGTTATTATTAGGTTATTATTTGCTTCATTTTTCTGGATAAGAACATTCCCTCCCTTGAAGGTTACATATCCCTCCCTTGAAGGTTACATACATAGAGCTTACGGATATGTAAGCTCTACTCTTAGAGATTGTCTGTTGGCATGTATCTAAGGATTGCAACTGTACTTCAACTCTATTTCAAGAAAAATAAAAATACAATGCACAAGATCTGATTAACAGGAAATCAGGTTCATTGATTAACTTCTGTCATACTTTCAAACACAAAAGGTTAATGAATGTCCTCATAAGCTTTTCAAATGATAGTCTGTCTTGAAGGTAACTGCCATAGACATAAACCAGAAATAACTTCTACGTCTCATGATGAATTACATATGCCCATTAATTAAAATATTTTTGTGTTTCAGGTGGCTGAACTTGTAACCAGCGAGTTCTTTGAACAAGGCGATCGGGAGAGAGCAGAACTGAAACTCACTCCTTCAGTAAGATCATCCTTTTCTTATGATGTATTTACCCTTTCGAATGACATTTCAAAATAATTTCAGGTTGCACCTTGAAAGTCTGAGAATGAATTTAAGGAGGCACTCCTGAAAGTTTCAAACTTTAATTAAACTTAGATGCTAAACACTCTTATTCCCAGGTTTCTGATTAAGAGGGCTGATTACTTAACAAGCATTTCCTGTGTTCCCACACTGGGCGAAATAGGCACAAGGGAGGACTGCAGAGTAGTACTTGAATAACTCAAAGCCCAGGACTGGTGCTTCATATGCAGTCAGTGGCTATGTTGAAACAGAAATACAGGGGAAAAAAAGAAAACCTAAAGGCAAGCTGTCCAGCCTTGAGGGACTAGAACAGGCAGGTGCAGTAAATAATGGATATTCTGGATTTTACTTTCCAATTTTGAACTTTTCCAAATTCTGAAAGCAAATCATTTCAAGCTCTGTTTCTTTTTTTGCAAAATGAAAAGTTGCACCTGGGAAACTAGGTTCTGCTGATTGAAATGCTGTTTTTATTGGATTCATCCATTCAGTTACTATTTGAGAATGCTTATTGTAGGCTAAGGCTTATGTAGGCTCCTGATTACCCATCAGGAGACAAAGATATAAATGCCCCAGTCACCAGCCTCAAGGAGGGGGAAGAATCTTTATTCTTACTGAAAGAGTAGCTCAAAACATATCACCCAGTGATCCAAGAATGGTCCAGAGTATTCTAAAGTCTGCCAGAGCACAGAAGATCCAATGCAGCTCAAGGAATGTGTCAGTTATCAAGAATGTCTGTTTATGAACAGATCAATTAGGTTTTGAATATTTGGAGTTATTTATAAGATCTTCAAGTTTTAAAACATTTTTCTTCACTGACATTTAAAAACAAGGAAATCTAGGTTGCTTCCATGTCCTGGCTATTATAAACAGTGCTGCGATGAACATTGGGGTACACGTGTCTCTTTCAGATCTGGTTTCCTCGGCGTGTATGCCCAGGAGTGGGATTGCTGGGTCATATGGCAGTTCTATTTCCAGTTTTTTAAGGAATCTCCACACTGTTCTCCATAGTGGCTGTACTAGTTTGCATCCCCACCAACAGTGTAAGAGGGTTCCCTTTTCTCCACACCCTCTCCAGCATTTACTACTTGTAGACTTTTGGATAGCAGCCATCCTGACTGGCGTGTAATGGTACCTCATTGAGGTTTTGATTTCATTTCTCTGATAATGAGTGATGCTGAGCATCTTTTCATGTGTTTGTTAGCCATCTGTATGTCTTCTTTGGAGAAATGTCTGTTTAGATCTTTGGCCGATTTTTTGATTGGGTCATTTATTTTTCTGGAATTGGGCTGCAGGAGTTGCTTGTTTATTTTTGAGATTAATCCCTGGAAGCAACCTAGATGCCCATCAGCAGACGAATGGATAAGGAAGTTGTGGTACATATACACTATGGAATATTACTCAGCCATTAAAAAGAATTCATTTGAATCAGTTCTATTGAGATGGATGAAACTGGAGCCCATTGTACAGAGTGAAGTAAGCCAGAAAGATAAAGACCAATACAGTATACTAACGCATATATATGGAATTTAAAAAGATGGTAACGATAACCCTATACACAAAGTAGAAAAAGAGACACAGATGTACAGAACAGACTTTGGAACTCTGTGGGAGAAGGCGAGGGTGGGATGTTCAGACAGAACAGCATTAAAACAGGTATACTGTCAAGGGTGAAACAGATCACCAGCCCAGGTTGGATGCATGAGACAAGTGCTCAGGGCTGGTGCACTGGGAAGACCCAGAGGGATGGGGTGAGGAGGGAGGCAGGAGGGGGGATCAGGATGGGGAACATATGTAAATCCATGGCTGATTCATGTCAATGTATGGCAAAAACCACTACAATATTATAAAGTAATTAGCCTCCAACGAATAAAAACAAATGGAAAAAATAAATAAATAAAATAACTTGTTGAGTTAAATTTAAAAAAAAAACAAGGAAAAGCGGCAGAAAAGCTCCTAGCTTGAAGAGTTTCACCTGGTTGAAGTCAGAACTCAGACTTACTAATTTTGACTATTCTTTATTTGTTGTTGACCCATAATGGATCAGGAGACTACATAGGTTAACACACCCATCAATTATTTTAATTTCAAAGCAATACTTGTTTATACTGTTTTCAAAACATTCCTTTGTTCTTTTTTGGTGGTGTCATCAAATTTGGTTATAAAATAAAGATGCTAAATTGGGATACACAGTTAATGTGTAAAATGTAGTACAACCCAAATTTCTGCCAAGTTATTAGTATATCTGTTTTCAAGTAAAAGCTTTTCTCCTCTTTTAAAAAACTGTTTCCAAGGCTGCCTCTGAAGGCCTTACACTGCAGCAGTACCACAGGTCACTTAATTAAATGGAAAAGATATGAGTTAATTGGCAGCATTGACAGGCTGGCAAGTGTTGTGGCGCAGCACTGAGGAACTTTTGCAGAGTCAGGTAAGGGTTTTTTTGGAGACATAAATGAAATTAATTTTGTGGTGGAAACATAGCCGTATGTGCTACTGTCTCCCCACAGGGGCCTGCTTAGTACAACTGCTGACCGTCTCCTCGGGAGAGGCCTGGCTGCTGTTAGCAGGAGTATCCCACGTTAGTGCTTTTCCAGAAATGTCTAGAGATGTGCACACCCAGATCTGACACCTTCTGTGTCCATCATTCCTTGATATTTAGGGGTAAAATTGTCCAAGAACCCTTTCAGGTGTCATAGGCCTAAAGGTCAACAGAGTCACTTCATCCAGATTAATGCTGGAGGCAGTGAGTCGGTTAACAGAACGTGCTTGACCACCTTCAAGTACTGAGCATGAAGCTGAACACAGCGCACCAAGACATGAGGCAGCACCATCTTCCCTGCCCTCAAGAAGCTGGCCAACTGG